>NC_136491.1:14606494-14626494 GCF_053919585.1 Euprymna scolopes | reverse complement strand
ATAAATAAAAAAAAAAATTCATATTTTTTACTTATTGAGAACTGCCCCTTCTAGGCGATTTGGTCATACACTAACTAATCAACTAACACTGCGTATTGATTCAATCTGTTTCTTTAAAGAACTTGTTCAGCCTTTTTTTTTTTTTTTTTTGGTAATCATAGACAGTCAACTGAGAGAACCCTGAAAGCAACGAGGAATGACGTTCTTTATTTACTGTTTTTCTTGCACCTATCCACTGGACTCTCAAACATCGACTATCTTCGCCTGAAAATAACTGCTGAGAGACCTTCGAGAACCCCAAAAAACTTTCTAGCCTTTTTTTTTTCTTCACTTGGACACTGCCCAATATTCTTCAACCGTCCTTAAGATATTGATACATTTTTATACAAGATATCTTTTGGTTTTGAAATATTTTTGTGTTCGGAAAAAAAATTTTGTTTGTTATTTATTTGCCGTGTTATTTGACAAAAATAAAATTGGAATTATCGCCCCCTAACAATGGCGCCGTCCGTGTAATGCAGAAATACCATCAATTTTTTAAAAATTGTAAGATACATGAATATGTTTGTCTTAATTAACTCTTGCCTCCAATCTAATAGGGTCCACTTTGTCAACTAGGCTCCAACACCTGTCCCATCGCCGCAATGTTGCATCTTTGTGCTTTTTTTACAAGTATTTTAATGGAATGTGCTCTTATGAACTTGTTGCACGTGTAAACCCTCGACGCACATTTCCCCGACAAATCCGCTTAGCAACAAAATCACGCCCCTTCACTGTTGCGGTTCCTAAATGTCAGAAAGTTTTCTACTTTAATAGCTTCTTCCCTAGAACTGCTAGAATTGGCATTCCCTTCCTGATACCTGCTTCCCAAACTGTACTGATATGCAGAAGTTCAAATGTAACGTAAACTAATATCTTAATCTTTTTTAGGATCGTCCCAATTAGTAGCCCCTTAGTCCAAGTGGCTCTATGCCTTGTTTGGGGTAAAGGTGATTAAAAAAAAATATCTATGCTATATCTCTTCCTCGTTTAATATGAAAGAAAGTAAAAAAAAAAAATGATTTGTAATGGAAGCGCACGGACTGTTCTTCTTTCGCAGCATCTCTTCTAGTTTCCCTTAAGCCAAAGTGAAAGCTGCCATCTGTTTGCCCTAAAAGACCCTTCTTCTTGGGAGGTGTTAATAAGCGACGTCACTTTGATGCGTATTCGTCCTGTTGAATAAAAGAGAAATGGTAATATGGGACAGGGGCAGTGGGTGACAAAAGGAAGAAAGTGAAGAGAAAGATATTGGAAGAAATGGGGTTGGGGACAAGGGAAAGAGAAACAATGGAAAAGAGTAAGAAAGATACAAGAATAAAGTGTGTGCGTCTGTGTGTATGTAGGATGTGTGCGTGTGTGTGTGTGTGTGTGTGTGTGTGTGTGTGTGTGTGAAAGAAAGATATGGGAAGGAATTATAGGGTCATATAATTTGTAGGGTCTTTGCAAAACCTCCCATGGCGGTATACCCCCTTACCCCCAAAACACAATGCGCTATTACGTCTACTAGCTAAATACCCACCCCAAGATACTATAGGGTTCCTATTTACTTTGCCCCCACCCTCGCCCCACAAGGTCGTTTTTTAATGTGGAAAAAGCAACAAAAATTAAAAATTGTCTCAGGATTTCTCTTCCACTAATTGAAAAAAAAAATTAAAGTGTGGTATCAGAACAGATACATAAAGAGTATTCAGAGATAAGGCAAGCTTTTTAATTGGTTTGGGTCGAACATTTTTAGTTACCAATATATAAATGTACGTATGTATGTATGTTGGCATGTTTGCCTAAAACTTTCGATAGAGACGACGGATTCTTACAAAATCAGTATCGTTTTGAAGTTCGACCTTTCAGACGACAAATATCGAAAAATTGGCTAAAAACATTAATATCTTCACCTGCAACTGGGCACTTTTCTACAGGGGGAGGGGTCGCTTTTTTCGCCTATATTTTTGAAAGTCATCGTCTCCTTTCGATTGTCTAGCCTTAATTAAAACCTACGTCACTTCCAGTTTGGCGATGGTCGTAACAGCAAAGACGTCATGTTTATTTGCCGTTCTTTTCCCCCTTCGGGGTACGGGTTTGAGCCTGCCTGCCTTCCTACTACCACTTGTTTTTTTGTTTAACATACACATCCAAACACCCAGGCAACGCCGGGCTGAAATGCAAGAATATCTATAAAAGTGAAAGTGTCTGTCTGTCTATCTGTGTGTGTGTGTCTGTTTATTTGTGTACATTTCCCTACGCAATAACTCTGTCAATTTTTAGTCTACAGACTCGAAATTTGATATACAGGTTATTGAGATTTGGGAAAATCTTTGTAATCCGTTTTCGGCCAGAAATTTATCTGTTAAGCGGTCAAAATTCACCGATTTGACCTTTGAGAACTCTACCAAACCCCTGCGACAATTTTGGGTCTAAACACTTGAAATTTTAGACATAGGTTCCTGGAACATTGGTCTAACTTAATAACTTGATTTGAGCCCAAAACAATAAATGTTAAGGGGTCATAATAGGGGTCAAAGTTTTTTAAAAATTTACCTCTGCGGTCTCTACCAAATTACTAAAGACAATTTCTGGTCTAAACATTTGAAGGGTATTCAGAGATAATGCAAACTTTTTAATCGGTTTGGGTCGAACATTTGAGCAACAAATATATAAATCTATGTATGTATGTTTGCATGTCTGCCTAAAACTTTCGATAGAGGCGACGGATTTTCACAATATCAGTATCGTTTTTAAGCTCGACTCTCCAGACTACAAATACCGAAAAATTGGTTAAAAACATTAATTTCTTCACTCTACACTGAGCACTTTTCTACAGGGAGGGGGCGTTTTTTTTCGCCGATATTTTAGAAAGTCATCCCCTCTTTTCGATTGTCTAGCCTTAATTTAAGCCTACGTCACTTCCAGTTTGGCGGTGATCGCAACAGCAAAGACGTCACGGTTTTTTCACAGTCTTTTTCTTCTTTGCCATACGGGTTCGAGCCTGCCTTCCTACTACCACATTTTTTTTTGCTCAACACACACCTCCATGCTAGTATATCTATCTATCTATCTATCTATCTATCTATCTATCTATCTATATATATATATATATATATATATGTGTGTGTGTGTGTGTGTGTGTATGTGTGTGTTTAACGGGTCTAGATTGTTATTTTAAAATCACTCATCGTTAATGTTGAGTTGAGCTCAATGTGTCTATTTAATAGGGACAGAGCATATATAGTGCAAAATTTTGTTGAAAATTCAAAGACTCACGTTTTCTTTTTATAACCTTCGTTGATTTCCTGAATTTTTCCATTACAGCTGTTTCATTAATGAGTTGGCAATTTTACGATTTATGTTTCCGTAAAAATATCCTGCCCCCACCAACTTCTTCAGATGTTTATCCATTAGATTTTTACAACAAATGGTATATTTTTAATATTCTGGACATTCGGGTAAAAAGATGTCCACAGACATGCTTCCTTACTTCCTCCATCTTTTGGTGTTATGTAAAGATAGTTTTCCGTTTAAACCCGTACTTTCGTATTTTTTTTTATTTATTAATTATTTATTTTTGTTTTAATTTTCCGTTTTTCCTATTTGTTTCTTTCCAATTATCATATAATTTTATATAATTTTATTCCTATATTTATGCGTGTTTATTTTAATGTTGTTTTTTTCCTTAGTGTTTGAATTCGTATTATATTACCCGATGCAGGGGAGGTCACTCTCGTGGTATAATTTTTTTTTAATCTAGGATTACCTCCCTTGCATTTTTTTTCCAGCTGTAATGAAAAAATCCAGGAAATAAACGAAGGTTATAAAAAGAAAACGTGAGTCTTTGAATTTTCAACAAAATTTTGCAATATATATATATATATATATATATATATATATATATATATATATATATATATATATATATATATATATATAGAGAGAGAGAGAGAGAGAGAGTTTTCAAGGGTAATTCTTGGCCTGAAGACGTAATCTCCCCAGTAAAGGGTGATTACAGAAACATGTATGCACATATGTAGCCAACGATGTTTGTATAAATAAATTTAATATACCTGCTCTGTTTACTCATTGAGCACTTTTTGGTAGACACATGTTGTTTCATTGGATGTACTTCGAGGAAACTAAACTCTACTGCCATAATATATACATATATATATATATATATATATATATATATAATTATAAATATTAATTATTTTTATACTTACAGACACTAGTGCTTTCATGCTTTCGCAATCATCAGTGCATGAAGTGATAATTACTGCTCCTCAAAAGATTCGAACGCAGTTACAAAGTCACATTCGACTCTATTGGTTATGACTTTACCTCTGGGCCAGCGTCATCCCCGATGATGCCTCCGTTCAGTCTCGAGAGACAAAAGATACCCCTATAGGGACAGCTGCGCATGTAATTGTGTGGCAAGGGTTGCAAAATATCTAACTACACTTCTCCTGAATCGGCACTGCTTGATTCCAGTGGCAAGGAGAAGTCCAGGACGACTGGAAACAATGCCGATATAAACGGAGACTACATACAGCATCTGGAAGTTCCAAATGGTCACCGATCTGATACTGGCCAGGCTCATCGTTGCTTAAATTCGGGGGTCTGACGGGAACCGGTGTGTCAAACGTGATTATACCAGCATCAATTAACCTGAGAATCAAGGGAAATTAAACGTATATAAATGCCTAATGCAGACATATATGTAGTATAATAATGTAAACATTCACAATTATTATGTTCTATTCAGTATTAGTTGAGAGATTCGAACCTAGTCACAAAGTCACCCATTACTTTGTAGGCCAGTATATTACCCCCAGTTTATCAGCAATTAGCTCTAGATGTGAATGTTAGCATATTAAATATATATATATATATATATATATATATATATATATATATATATATAAATGCTAAATAAGTGGGCATAAACAGTAAATTGTCAGAAAGTATTCAACGACCACGTCAGAATATTGCATTGTGCTAGCTGAGCACTTATTCTTACTTCCATAAATTAGGTTTGACTTTTTCTTAAAGCAGTCTTATAACGATAATATTTTTAATTGTCGCTGCTTGCTGCATCATCATTTTATGATTCATCAGTGTGGCTTGATATCAGTGCACTACAAGCATTAATCCCTTTGTCATTATGATTGTGTTTTGATTAATAACTTCTGAT
This sequence comes from Euprymna scolopes, assembly GCF_053919585.1. Classification (NCBI taxonomy): domain Eukaryota; kingdom Metazoa; phylum Mollusca; class Cephalopoda; order Sepiida; family Sepiolidae; genus Euprymna; species Euprymna scolopes. The sequence continues at coordinate 14,621,273 of NC_136491.1, read as the reverse complement.
CTTTAAAAGTAAAACTAAAAATTAAAATCAATGTAATCGATTTCATGTTATATCCAGCTTGGATTTCCTTTATCAGGGACACATTTCTGGTATACAATGCTAACATTCATTGATTAACCATCTGTGTTGTTGCCCGTGGATGTTACGCCGTGGCATTTGAACGAAGAACTTTCAGGTAGCGTATTATTAGTTATGGCAGTGGTTGAGAAGCTTTCTTGTAATTATTAAAGGAAAGAAGCTTAGCCTTGGCAATATTGAATGTTACCATCCATGTGCGCTTCTATTCTACTACAAACTATGGTTTTAGCCCTTTCTTTAGTTATGTGTTCCTTCGTTTTCCACTCATACCTGTTTTAAACCGTAGTGTCATACGCAAATATACTCATCTCGGCGACAATTTTATCAAGGTGGTCGTTTATGAATATCAGGACAATTAAATGTCCAAGGATCGACAATTATAGCACACTCGCATTTATGTCATGTTTTTTTTTAATGTACGACCATCAAGGACTTGTGAGGTTTCTCTTGTCTAAGAAAGTTATAATTATCTTAAGTATTTGTCCAGTAATACTATTTGATTTAATTTTCATGGGAATACTTTTATACCAGATCCTGTCAAAAGCCTTAGATATATCTAAGTCTACTGCCCTAGCCTCCCCTGCCTTATCTAGTGCATAGTATATATGTTCAGAGATTACAGTTAGGATATCTGTAGAAATGAGATTTCCTAAATCCTTACTGTTGGTTGGAAAGAAGTTTAGTATCTATGAGGTATTGGACTACTGCTTGATTAAGGACTCCAACATTTTGGCGAAGAGAGGAAGGAGGCTAATGGAAGTCTAAATGAGTGGGCCATTTCTTTCGCCAGAATTCTTGAAACCAGTATCACAGAAGTAATTAATCGGCAGTTAGGCAAGCAAGAGTCTTGAAGAGAACTGGGGTCACCTCAGCGGAACATTTTTAATAGTACAGCAAAGATGCCTTTGAGGAGTCTACGCTTTTTATTCTAATGCCAGAAAAATGGTCATCGAACGTGATTTCTGTCTCCAAATAGAACATTGAGAGGGAGTGGCTTGTTAGGCTTAAAGTGGAGTCGGACTCAAACCTTTGGGCAAGCAGGTTCGCCTTCTTGTTTTCTATGCAAGCAACCTCATGGTTGTTGGATAGAAGGGGAATTATTAATTTTCCATTATTGTTAGAAAATCTCCAAAAATTGCGAGTCCCGAATTTCTGCAACTCAATGCATTTTCTGGTGATTTTGGTATGCCTTCTCTTGATTGCGGCTATTTCACCCTTACTATTATTTCTAACTTCGATATACGTTTGTCTATTTGTATAGGACTTATGTAAAACAAGTCTGCGGAATGCGTGCTGCCTCTAAGCAATGACAGCTGAGCAAGTAGAAGTAAGCTATTAGGAAGAGTGAGATTTACTATGGAACTTCCGTGTAGGAACATCTGGTTTGATTACTACTTTGAACCATTTAGTTGCCTCATTTGCGCAGTTTTTCAGGAAGTAAAACGATATTATCCCATGTAGCATTTCTGATGTTATCGCTGATTGCTTCCAAGAAGTACCTTGTCGTTTTATGCGATGTTTTTTTTAAAAAACTTAGTGTCGAGAATTTAGGATGATGTCTACCAATATTACAACATGAACAGCATTCCTGAGATATATAGGTACTTGTTAATCTTCGAGAACTGTGGTCAAAATACGTGAGGCTTGATGGTCCTGACGATCTGGTAAACGGATCGGAAACGTGAGCGTCTGTGTCAGCGAATATGATATAGAAAAGCTATGCCTGATACTACAAGCTGTATCTTTATAACTAGAACAATTGTTATTCGTTGTGGCAGTACAGTCAGTAAATACATGTACTTGGCTGCTTGGATCTATGGCCTCAGAGGCATAGTTTATTAGAGTCATGGTTCAAGGGAGAACCGTACAGAAACTATAAATAGCTAACACTTTGTTGAAAGTTTAGTCTAATGCACATAAAGGCCTGGTCGTCTGATTCTAGATTGGAGTGTATTACGAATATAGACTTCGAATCCGTGCATGTGTTTGCCTGAGTCCTTACGATAAAGTTTAAGATAAACAGACACGTTAAAGTTGTGAGAAAGAATTGAGGGATGTAGGCTACTTTTACTCAGCGCTAAGATATCCGGAAAGTTTGCTAGGAGAAATAATTCTAAATCGTCTAAGTTAATTCAAAGTCCACTCATCCAGTGGAGGTCAGGTTAGTGTGTTCGCTCTTCGGTCTTTCCATTCTCTTTGGGATCCCTCGCATATTTGGTATGGTATCAGTTGTAGTTGGCACTTATTATTATTATTATTATTATTATTATTATTATTATTATTATTATTGGCTCACCTGGAGCTTTCACACGAGTCAGCAAACGATCTGATTGGAGACCTGTGGTGTTCTCTGGAAGCTGAGTGACAACAAATCTCCCCAGACGTCCAGCTCTTTCCTCCTCCTTCGATAGCATTTGCAAATGAATTTGCATCATCGCAACAGCCGCTTACCATTGATTTCTCGCTGGCAGTGGCCATTGGTTTTACTGAAATTTGAGTGGCACTAAGCCTCCCCAAAATCCCAGTTCTCTTCGCACTTCTCCAGCGGAGGTCTGGTCAGTGCTCCCTCCTCGGTCTTTCCATCCTCCTTGACCCTTCTCGGCTCTTTGTTATCACTTTTTTTTTGGGGGGGGGGTGACGATGGTGAAACAATGGAGAGATGCATGATGGGGTGGGGGTGGAGATGTAGAACATGTAGATCTGCAGCTTCGGTGTTCTTCATTCCCTGTAATGCTTCTTCGTTATATTGTCTTGTGATTCTCCGCATTCAAGGGGTTTCCTTAATATTTCAGCCGTTTTCATTATCGTTAGGCGTTGTATTTTTGCAGCTAATCCTCTGATTCCAATTTCTGCCATTCATTTTTCCAGGTTTTTGGGATTGTTCCTAGTGCTCCTACTATTATCGGTACTATTTTGATTTTCTTCATCATCCAAATCCCTTTTAACTCTCTGGCTAGTTCTGTGTATTAGCTTCGTTTCACTTTTTCTTTCATACCCACCCTGTGGTCAGCTGGGACAGCAAACTCTACGATTTGACAGGATTTTTCTTTCTTGTTAGCATGTGTCTTCTTTTGTGTGTCACGCTTGCACCCGGGTCGTTTAATTGTTATGTTCTTCCATTTCTTGTCATTAATAATTTTACTAAGAATTATTCATAGGTTTCGGTTTCAGCTTCGACTATAGCTGATGGCACTTAAATAATCTATTGTTTTTAAATAAATAATTTTATCAATTATTCTTCATAAGTTTTGGTTTCGGTTTCGATTATGGCTGATATATATATATATTTTTTTCATAAGTTTTTATTTTGCTTTCAATTCAAGCTAATGTATCCAAGTCACATGGATATATTTTTCTTATTTTTGAAATCGCAGCTTAATAATATATAAAAGTCGATAGAACATTCACTCTATAATAATATATAAGATATCTGCAAGAATTAAAATATCCTATTTAAGCGTACTTTACGACCGGGCTTTACCGAACGTTTGTGCTAGCTTAAATAAATATTTTTGCAGTCTTAAAAAAATAGCTACAATAATATCAGGGCGTCTCCATTTACACTGAACATCTACAAAATGCCAACATCAATATATTAAATATGAATGAGTCCCCTGTGGAATTTCCACAGGTCCCGCTAGTTATTATTATTATTATTATTATTATTATTATTATTATTATTATAATGAAAGACAGAAGGTTAAGTCTAATTGAAAGAAAAAAAAATGGAATCTCATAAGTGTCGATGGCATGAGAGTACAACATAATATTACATTGAGATCCACATCTGTTTTGTTTCCTCTCAATTTCGCAAAAAGGCGACTCGTGTGCGTATGGCGGGATTTATGACAGCGTCAATTTCAGTATGCATGATAGAATGTAATTACACGTCAGATATGAACAACTAGTCGGTGGCGAACTCCGAAAAGCTGTGATTAGTGAGCGCTTTTTTTTTTTGAGCGATGATAAGTCTAATCATACCGTATGATAAACATTGATACAATCAGACGAGAGCAAATAAATGAGGTGGTCCAATTTGCATGGATCTATGATTTAAAAGGAGATTAATTCTCTTCCTGCCAAGAAGAGCTGCACCGTTATAGAGAGAAAGGATATATCAGAAGAAAGAAGGGTAGAGTCCATCCATAGTAACACATATCAAGTTTATTGACAACTACTCAGCACTGCATAAAAAATAATATATAAATATGCATAATATAATACGAAATACTTAATATAATAAAATAAAAAATACTTAATATAATAAAAAATACGTAATATAATACAAATAGACTTAATATAATAAAAATACCAAATAAAATAAAATAAAAAATACATACTATAATAAAATAAAAAAATACATAATATGATAAAATAAAAAAATACATCATATAATAAAATAAAAAATACATAACATAATAAAATAAAAAATACATAATATAATAAAATAAAATACATAATATAATAAAATATATAATATAATAAAATAGAAAATACATAATATAATAAAATAAAAAATACATGATTTAATACAATAAAAAACATAATATAATAAAACAAATCCATAATATAATAAAACAAAAAATACAAAATATAATAAAATTAAAATTACATAATATTAAAATAAAAAATACATAATATAATCAAATAAAAAATACATAATATAATAAAATAAAAATACATAATATTATAAAATAAAAAAGTACGTAATATAATAAAATAAAAAATACGTGATTTAATAAAATAAAAAATACATAATATAATAAATACATAATATATTAAAATAAAAAATACATAATATAATAAATAATAATATATTAAAATAAAAAAAATACATAATATAATAAATACATAATATATTAAAATAAAAAATACATAATATAATAAATAATAATATATTAAAATAAAAAAAATACATAATATAATAAATACATAATATATTAAAATAAAAAATACATAATATAGTAAATACATAATATATTAAAATAAAAAAATACATCTAATCGAGATATTTGAACAACACGCGCTGCTGCTGCCTATACGTTTTTGGTGAACAGAATTAATGGTGAGTTAAGCCATTTTTTTTTTGCAAGAATGTTACAAACACAACTCCTAATGACTTTTGATTCCGACTTCCCAGCTAAAACAATTTCCAAGTGAGTGGATATTTCTATTTGAGGATGTGATACCATGAAATGTATTATTATTATTATTATTATTATTATTATTATTATTATTATTATTATTATTATTATTATTATTATTATTGGCTCACAAAGGGGCTTTCACATAGCTCATCAAAGAGCTCACCTTGAAGACAACCTGTAGTGTTCCCTGAAAGCTGAGTGACAACAAGTCTGCCCAGATTTCCAATACTCTCCACCTCTTTCATTTGCAAATGAATTTGCGTTACTGCAACAGCCGCTTACCATTGATTTTTTACTGGCAGCGGTCATTGGTCTCCAATTTGAGCGGCAATAAGCTTCCCCAAGGTACCAGTTCTCTTCGCACTTATCCAGCGGCGGTCTGGTCAGCACTCTCTCCTCGGTCTTTCCATCCTCCTTGCCCCTTCTCTACTGCTCGTCATTCCTCTTTTGGGCGGGGGCGGTGATGGGGCAATACGAGAGGATGGGGAGGGGTGGAGAACTTATAGATATGCAACTTCAATGTTCTTGGTTCCATGTAACGCTTCTTCATGTTTTGCCTATGCAGCAGTTTGTCTTGCCTGCGCATGTAACTCATGTGTATTAGTCTCCGCATTCAAGGGTCTCCCTTAATATTTCAGCTGTTTTCATTATTGTTATTCGTTGTATCTTTCCAGCCATGCCTCTGATTCCAATTTCTGCCATTCTTTTTTCAAAACTTTTCGAAATTGTTCCTAGTGCTCCTACTACTACTGGCTAGCTCTGTGTATTTGCCCTGTTTCTCCTTTTCTTTGATATTCACTCTGTGGTCAGCTGGAACAACAAAGTCTACGATTTGACAGGACTTTTCTTTCTTGTAAATTATTACATCCGGTCTTCTTGCTTGGATGGGTTTATCTATTTGTATGTCCATGTCTCATAAGATTTTGTGATTCTCGTTTTCAACTACTGTTGCTGTCTTATGCTTGTACCATTTGTCCGTGCGTTCCAGATGCAGTTGTTTGCATCATTCCCAGTGTGCTACCCTCCCCATTTGGTCGTGCCTGTTCTTGTATTCTTTTTGGGTCAGTTTGCTGCATTCGCTTAATATATGGTTTATCGTTTCGTCTTTTTGTCCATAGAGTCTGGATTTGCTGTTTTCTTGTGTGCTGTCGAGCTTTGCTTTCATGTGGTTGGTTCTTATCGACTTATCTTGTGCTACAGTTATTAGGAATTCAGTTTCTCAGCTTACATGTCCTTTTCGCATTCATGCCAAAGTGTTTTCATTATTCTCATCTTTCGTCATCCTTATAAATCTTCCGTGTAGTTGTTTCTCTTCCCATTTTTCTTTTATCGTCTTTATCCTTTGTCTCTCTGTTTTCTGTTTTGCTGATTTTTTTAGTGCCTCTCGTTGCCATAATTATCCTTTCAGTGTTTTGCATTATGTATTTTTCTAGTTCGTTTTTGTGTCATTCACACAGTTTTCTATACAAACCAGTCCTTTCCCGCCGTCTTTCCTTTTCACGTAGTCGGTCAACATCGTCCTTTGAGTGTAATGCATTGTACATGGTCATAAGTTTCCTGGTCTTCTGATCGAAATGTCTCAGTTTTTCTTTAGTCCACCCTATGAACGGTTCAGATTATCTTAATAGTCATACTGCCCATGTATTCATACCTTTTATTAGGTTTATGCCATATAATTTAGTTTTCAGGAGTTTTCTTGTTCTCCTGATATATTCTTTTCCAATTCTCTCTCATTTTTCTGTTGCTATGATGGTGTCTGCTTCCAAGTATTTATAGGCGTCTTGTTCCCCTAGTGCTGTCATCTCTATTTAGTTACATGCATTCTGTCGTCTCCAGTTTTTCCTTTCTTAGAACTAGTAGTACGCACTTTTCCATACCAAACTCTATTTGGATATCTTGGCTGAAGATCCTGGTAATGTTTATTAGAGTCTCTAGTTCATTTTCGGTCCTTGCAAACCGTTTAAGATCGACCATGTACATCAGAAGGTTCATTTTTTCCTCTGTATTCGAGAAATTGTATCCGGCTTGGCACTTTCTCAGTATATTGTCCAGGGGCATCATGGCAATGATGAACAGTAATCGTGATAGTAAATCCCCTTAGAAGATGCCTTTTTTGTATGTTAATTTCTGTTATATGATGTCCATCAGTTCCCGTCTCCATGTTCTCATTGCATTTTCAATCACGTTGATGATCCCGCTTGGTATTTTATACATTTTAAGCATTCTATTATCTATGCTTGGGGGATCCTGTCGTATGCATTTTTTGTAGTCGATCCATGCCATGGCTAAGTTATTTCTCCTTCTTTTTACCTCCTTCTGTATCTTTTGATCTATATATAGCAGATCATGTGTTCCTCTTTTTTCCTTTGTGGCATCCTTTCTGTTCCTCGGGAAGAAGTCCACGATTATTCAGGGAATGCTAGATTTATTCCCTCAGTTGTGCTCTAAAGACTGAGGAGAGAGCGCTGGCCAGACCTCCGCTGGATAAGCGCGAAGAGAACTGGGATCGTAGGGAGGCTTAGTGCCAGTCAAATTCCAGTACAAACCAATGGCCACTACCAGCGAGAAATCAATGGTATGAGGCTGTTGCGATGACGCAGGTTTATTTGCAAATGCTATCGAAGGAGGTGGAGAGAGCTGGACGTCTGGGGAGACTTGTTGTCACTCAGCTTCCAGAGAACACCACAAGTCTCCAAACCGATCGTTTGTCGACTTGTGTGAAAGCTCCATGTGAGCCAATAATAATAATAATAATAATAATAATAATAATAATAATAATAATAATAATAATAATAATAATAATAATATTATCATTAATAATAATAATAATAAGAAGAAGAAGAAGAAGAAAAAGAAGAAGAAGAAGAAGAAGAAGACGAAATAGAAGACTAGACGGAAAGCCTTATATTTGTTGCTCATGAGCAGGTACTAAATATAAATGCAATCAATAGAAATATCTACAGGAATAACCGTTCTGATAAGTACAGGCTGTGTGATATGATTCTTGAAACAGTGTCACACATTGTTAATGCGTGTTCTACATTTGCTCAAAAAGAATACAAGAGACGCCATGACAAAATATGTACAAATCTGCATTGAAGCTTGTGTCAGACATGTGGAATCAAAGTGAAGGACAAGTGGTTCCAGCATCACCTAGAAAAGGTAGTAAAAAATGAGGAAGTTAAGATTTTCTAGAATCATAAAAAGGCCAATGAATGTAAAATTAATGATGTAGCAGGCAATAAAAATTAGAAACTACGAAACTATCAGAAATTGAGGATTGCGAGGTTGTTGAACAAGAAACTTTCATCGTGCCAATCATTATAGGTGCGCTTGGATCAAGTCCAGATGGTATTCAGAAATAGTTGAACTCCTTGGGAAAGAAGTACGTCATCATCGTACTCCAGAAGTCAGTTCTGCTTGGCACAGTAAACATCCCATGCCAGGTGCTTTCAATCTAATTGACTCTTTGAATATGCTCACTGGCTTTCGTGTAGAAACCCATGTATCCCTAGTTAACCATACTCGCTCACTACCGTAGGACCCTAATATGTTAGAATTTCAAACAAACGAACTTTCTTTTTTAGTTAGTTAGCAGCGTTTTATATTGCACCATTTATGTCAAATGCGTGCAAAGAATGTTTCAAATGAACGGGAGTTCTTCGTATTCGTTGAAAACTCTTAGGTTCACACTTACATGTGACATAATGATAATGTTTTTTACTATTTCGTGACTGCTTGCTATGATTGTGCGGGCGTTGGAAAAAATTGCTTTTAGTGCATACCTTTTCCATTCAGTACATAAGGAGAAAGTATACAGACAAATGTAGGAATAAAAAACTTGTTAATTTTTCGGTCAGTGCTGCTGTTGTCTGCGCAATTCTTGTAATATAAATGGAATAATCACGTTAACACTCCGGTTCTCGTTAGATCACCGAAGTTAAACAATGTTTAGTCTGGTCAGTACCAGATGGGTGAAACTTTGGGAATACAAGGCAATGCATGTAGGGGAAACTCAACAACTCTCTGCAAGATTTACAAAAGGCTAACGTCGTTATCTCCCCGGATGATCGATTGTGAATTTAATATGCCCGCAACAATCCCTCTTTCGAAGGAAACCGGTTCAATTCGCCTAAGCTAAAAGCCGTGTCAATTCTTGAAACGACTTGGATCCCTTTTATATTTTAAATCGTATCCTAATACAAATAGTTAGTTACTGATGCACACAACTGAGCTACAATATTCCGTTTGAAATCTTATTAAAGTCTCAAATATTTTGAAATAAAAACACCTGCATAATGTAATCACCCAACGAATAACTTAATTTACCTTTACATAATGTTTGTAGCGTTCAAGTTTTTCGATAATATGATTTCGATATTCAAATTTTCAGATGTGATTGTGATGTTGAAATCTTTGGATAATGTCATTGTGGTGTTCAAAGTTTTGGAAAATGTGATTGTGATGTATACATTTTTTGATAATGTGATTGTGATGTTCAAATTTCTAGATAATGTGATTATGATGTTTAAATTTTTGTAAATGTGATTATGATGTAAAAATTTTGCGATAATGTGATTGTGGTGTTAGAAAGTTTGGAAAATGTGATTGTGATGTTCAAATTTTGTGGATAATGTGATCGTGGTGTTCAAATTTTTTAATAATGTTATTGCAGTTTAAATTTGTAAGATAATGCAATGGTGGTGTTCAAATTATGAGATAATGTGATTGTGATGTTTGAATTTTTCACTAATCTGATTATGATGGTCAATTTTTTAGATACTGTGATTGTGATGTTCAAATTTTGAGATAATGTGATTGTGATGTTCGAATTTTTCACTAATGTGATTATGATAGTCAAATTTTGAGATAATATGAACATCACAATAATATGTTAAATTTTTATATAATGTGATTGTAACAATTTTGGGATAATGTGATTGTGATGTTCACATGTTGAGATAATGTGATTGTGATGTTCTAAGTTTTAGATAATGTGATTGTGATGTTCAAATTTTGAGATAATGTGATTGTGATGTTCAAATTTCTAGATAATGATGTGGTTGTGATGTTCTAAGTTTTAGATAATGTGATTGTGATGTTAAAATTTTGAGATAATGTGATTGTGATGTCCACATTTTGAGATAATGTGATTGTGATGTTCAAATTTTTAGATCATGTGATTGTGATGTTCAAATTGTTAGATAATGTGACTGTGGTGTTAAAATTTTTGGATAATGTGATTGCGGTGTTTAAATTTTGAGATAATGTGATTGTTATGATCTAAGTTTTAGATAATGCGATTGTGATGTTCAAATTTTGAGATAATGTGATGGTGATGTTCAAATTTTGAGATAATGTGATTGTGATGTTCCAAGTTTTAGATAATGTGATTGTGATGTTCAAATTTTGAGATAATGTGATTGTGATGTTCAAATTTTTAGATAATGTGATTGTGATGTTCAAATTGTGAGATAATGTGATTGTGATGTCCAAATTTTGAGATAATGTTATTGTGAAGTTCTAAGTTTAATATAATGTGATTGTGATGTTCAAATTTTGAGATAATGTGATTGTGATACTGAAATTTTGAGATAATGCGATTGTGATGTTCATATTTTTAGATAATGAGACGGTGGTGTTCAAATTTTGAGATAATGTGATTGCGATATTCAAATTTTGAGATAATGCTATTGTGATGTTCTAAGTTTTAGATAATGTGATTGTGATGCTCAAATGTTGAGATAATGTAATTGCGATGTTCACATTTTGAGATAATGTGATTATGATGTTCTAAGTTTTAGATAATGTGATTATGATGTTCAAATTTTGAGATAATGTGATTGTGATGTTCGAAATTTGAGATAATGTGACTGTGATGTTCAAATTTTTGGATAATGTGATTACGATGTTTAAATTTTGAGATAATGTGATTGTGATGTTCAAATTTTAGATAATGTGATTGTGGTGTTCAAATTGTGAGATAATGGGATTGTGATGTTTAAATTTTTAGATAATGTGATTGTGATATTTTTAGTTTAATATAATGTGATTGTGATGTTCAAATTTTGAGATAATGTGATTGTGATGCTGCAATTTTGAGATAATGCGATTGTGATGTTCAAATTTTGAGATAATGTGGCGGTGGTGTTCAAATTTTGAGATAATGTGATTGCGATGTTTAAATTTTTAGATAATGTGATTATGATGTTCAAATTTTGAGATAATGTGATTATGATGTTCTAAGTTTTAGATAATGGGATTGTGATGTTCAAATTTTGAGATAATGTTATTGTGATGTTCGAATTTTTAGATAATGTGATTGTGATGTTCAAATTTTGAGATAATGTGATTGTGATGTTCTAAGTTTTAGATAATGTGATTGAGATGTTCAAATTTTGAGATAATGTGATTGTGATGTTCAAATTTTGAGATAATATGATTGTGATGTTCAAATTTGAGATAATGTTATTGTGATGTTTAAATTTTTAGATAATGCGATTGTGATGTTTAAATTTTGAGATAATGTGATTGCGATGTTCTAAGTTTTAGATAATGTGATTGTGATGTTCAAATTTTGAGATAATGTGATTGTGATGTTTAAATTTTGAGATAATATTATTGTGATGTAAAAATTTTGAGATAATGTGACTGTGATGTTCAAATTTTGAGATAATGTGATTGTGATGTTCAAATTTTGAGATAATGTGATTGTGATGTTCAAATTTCTAGATAATGTGATTGTGATGTTCAAATTGTGAGATAATGTGATTGTGATGTCCAAACTTTGAGATAATGTGATTGTGATGTTTAAATTTTGAGATAATGTGATTGTGATGTTCTAAGTTTTAGATAATATGATTGTGATGTTCAAATTTTAGATAATGTGACTTTGGTGTTCAAATTTTTGGATTATGTGATTGCGATGTTTAAATTGTGAGATAATGTGATTGTGATGTTCTAAGTTTTAGATAATGTGATTGTGATGTTCAAATTTTGAGATAATGTTATTGTGATGTTCAAATTTTTTAATAATGTGATTGTGATGTTCTAAGTTTTAGATAATGTGATTGTGATGTTTTAAGTTTTAGATAATGTGATGGTGATGTTCAAATTTTGAGATTCTGATGTTTACATTTTTAGATAATATGATTGTGATGTTCTAAGTTTTAGATAATGTGATTGTGATGTTCACATTTTGAGATAATGTGATTGTGATGTTCAAATTTTGAGATAATGTGATTGTGATGTTCAAATTTTGAGATAATGTGATTGTGATGTTCAAATTTTGAGATAATGTGACTGTGGTGTTAAAATTTTGAGATAATATGATTGCGATGTTCAAATTGTGAGATAATGTGATTGTGATGTTAAAATTTTCGGGTAATTTAATGATGATTTTCAGACTTTGAGATAATGTGATTGTGGTGTTCATATTTTTAGATAATGCGATTGCGGTGTTAAAATTTTGAGATAATGTAATTTTGATGTTCACATTTTGAGATAGTTATTATCATACCCCATCTATCTTATAGAAAAAGACAATCAATGTATATTTCAGAACGAGTAATCTGTCTAATGGATATCGATTACGTCGAGTTCAAATCGAATCTATTATGATTAATTACACACAAATATCAATGGAAAATTACTAACCCAAAATTTCCCTTTTGAAAACCGAGCAACTAATCATATACAACAACTTATCTGGAACGGATATTTTGTGTCAGCATTAAATGATCTGAAATGCTATTTCTATTAAAGCAGACAGATTACACCAATAATAAATGTAACTGAGCTCGTATGGCAAACGTATGCTAATATTCGAACATTTTACAACATGATGTTATGGCAAGGAAAAAGGAAAAATATTATAAACAGAACGTGTTCGCATACTGACGATCACGTTCAAGTAGACAGAGATAGACGCGTGGGCCGAGAGCGACAGGAAGACACGTGCTAAACGTGACCGAAGAGGGACGGAGTACCTGTAAATAAATGTTCTGCTGTTTCACTGAAAAAAAGGGAGTCAAGTTTTTTCTTTGCCGTTGTTTCTTGCGACAGTGTCTATGTGTGTAAACGTGTGTAACGTGTGTAATGTTACATAAATAAAATTTAGTTAGTCAGAATCAAATATACATTTGACAGCTTAAATGTTAGCAATGACAAACGTTGGGTCGGAGTGAGTAATTTTGTAAATAAACTAAGAGAAATTGTTTTATTGCAAAGAACATGGTTAAACAAATGTTTCTTATGCCAATCATAGTAAACCGCCTGAGTCATACTCACTAGGAAATGCTGAAAGGGGTTGCTCAGGTATTTTAAGAGCTTGCATTGCACCACATCTTGAGTGCTTGCATTATCTCCCCAACTTTCGAACTTGTGTCATATATTTCAGCAGTAGTAGATATAACATCGAGGACATTTCCTAGGCTGCTGCAAAGAAGGCCGGCTCACTATACCCCGCAAGAAAATTATTCACATGAGAAAGTATCTTATATCTTTACAAAGCCATAATTCGTTCATGCATAGAGTATTGTTGCCACAGCTGGACTAGTGCGTTTACTAATGGCCTCGCTTTCTCTTAGAACAAGCCCCCTCAAAAAGAAGAGTATCAAGTCTAATAGTTTTGTACAATCGGCCAAGCTCTCACCCGTGTTTTATGGGCGCAATGTTGTATTCCTGGTCTTGTTTTACAATTACTATAACGTAATGTGTTCTGTTGAATTCAGACCACGTGTAAATAAATGGTCTTGTAAATAAATGGTCGATAATTCCTCGACGTACATATTTCGGACTAACTCGAAAGCAGCAAAATCTCACTCCTTCACTAGATACCGGAAGGCTTTATACTCTAATAGTTCCTTCCCTCGAACTGCTAACCTATGAAATTCCCTCCCTGTTTCCTGCTTTTCTAATTGTATAAACTTGTAGAAGCCTAGGTGTAATGTGAACAAACATCTCGCTGCTCAACTCCCTACAGTCCGTTATTACAATAGACACGATTGCGGCTCGCACAAATGATCTTCCTTTCGCCCACAACTCGATTACACGTCTGTATGTTTCTAAATTGTAAAACAAACAAAAACAATAGCAAAACCGTTCAACTTTTGCGACCTTTTATGACAATGTAAATCGACGCCTATGGCCCTGAGGAGACCGGGTTCGACATGCCTTCCTTATTAGAGATAGCCCCAAATAGTATCCCCTTACGTTTCAAGTGGCAAAATTGACTTGTTTGGAGTGAAAAGAATTTGGTTTTAAAGTGTGAGGCCAATTCTGAGTTTAACAAGTGAAGCATGCGTGAGTGCTCAGCATTTTAGCCCCTCCCCCATTTAGCCCCCAAAAGTCCTAGGGGACGTCAAATCCTAGTGAAAATAAACAAACGGTGCAGTTTTAGGCCTTAACATATGTAAATTTCAGTTATGCACCGTACAAAAAAAAAAAAAAGAAAAAGAAATGACTAAGTCCATCATTTGCCCCCTCCCCCCGTTTAGCCCCAAAAGTCCACAAAGCCTTAAATTACAATTTGAGTTCAGCACCATGCAAAACTG
>NC_136491.1:14546494-14601494 GCF_053919585.1 Euprymna scolopes | reverse complement strand
TTTGTTTGCCCACTCCCCGGTGAAGGATTCACAATCGCTTTTTAAAAACTTTATGTGCATCTTAGTTTTAATTTGAAATTCAACTTTTTTTAGAACTTTATTGTCAAAACGTCTAACTTTTTTTTTTTTACTCCGTTTAAAGATACTATACTACGTCATATATAGGCGAGAGTGAGAGAGAAGTAGATTAATGCTTTGTCAAGTGTATAAGTGCAATTGACTAAACACGCCATGTTGCTACCACATTCGTCTGCGGTGGTAACGTATCCGCATCACTGAGGCCGCCCATGATATCCTCACACTGTAGCCATTTGCCATGGAGTTCAGTTGGTACTTTTAATTACGCTTCTGTCGTAGCAATCTTCAGCTTGATTAGAACGCGTTATCCGTTCGTTTCGACCACACGCTCAGTTTTCAGCGCCGGAGTTTGCAGACCTCTTTCTTTCCTTCCTCTCTTTTTTTTTTGTTTTGTTTCTGAGTTCACACAAGAAACATACAACCTGTTTTTATGAGTAACTAATTATACCAGAAGGATCAAGAAAGATTTTGACGTGAAATAAATACTCATCTCCTTTGGAGAGTGAACATTTCTTTTGCTGTGTGCATTGATCCTCCGGTTAGCGAGTTAAGACACATACTAGTTGAAATATGTGTCTACAAACTAACAGGGTTTTATAATCAGTAGACATGCTTTTGCTCAAATATGACTAACTTCAACATTCAATAAATTGTACTCTACGACAGGAATTTCCAAACTTATAAGTCCTCCGATGGACGAAGGTGTCAGTGTTTTTATAAAGATTTGTTTAAAAATTGAATCATTGTAGAAATTTTTTTCTTTTAATTTAGAGAAAAAAAGTAGTTGGGCCCTATTCAAGAATTTGAGTTCAGGGATTTTAATAAAAATTATAAGAAAGAAATTACCATAAAACACAAATATATTCGTTATGAAGTGTGTTTTTTACAAAATAATATTAAATATGTTATTAATGAAATAATATACCATATATTCTTTATAAAATAATATAAAATATGGTATTTACGAAATGATATGAAATATGCTCCTTATTAAATAATATGAAATAATATGAATTGCGTTCTTTAGTAATTAATATGAAATATGTTCTTTATGGAATAATACAAAATATATTCTTCAATAAAATAATATGAAATATGTTCTTTACGAAATAATATGAAATATGTTCTTTGGGAAATTATATGAAATATGTCCTTTACGAAATAATATGAAATATGTTCTTTAGGAAATAATATGAAATATGTTCTTTACGAAATAATATGAAATATGTTCTTTACGAAATAATATGAAATATGCTCTTTACGAAATAATATGAAATATGTTGTCTACTAAATAATATAAAATATGTTCTTTATGAAATAATATGAAATATGTTCTTTACGAAATAATATGAAATATGCTCTTTACGAAATAATATGAAATATGTTGTCTACTAAATAATATGAAATATGTTCTTTACGAAATAATATGAAATATGTTCTTTACGAAATAATATAAAATATGCTCTTTACGAAATAATATGAAATATGTTGTCTACTAAATAATATAAAATATGTTCTTTACGAAATAATATGAAATATGTTGTCTACTAAATAATATAAAATATGTTCTTTACGAAATAATATAAAACACCCCCACCTGTAATTCTTACTTCTAATACTAAGTGCTGTATAGTATATCTAACGTAATAGTATATCAATCTATTAGGTTGCTGCAAAAATAATGTCGTTTTTATGATATATATATATATATATATATATATATATATATATATATATATATATATATACGTAAAAAAACGACGTTATTTTTGCACTAACCTAATATCCATCTCTTTACTTTTATATAAAAGAAACTTTGTATGTGTGTGTAAGAGAGAGAGAGAGAGAGAGATAGAGAGAGAGAGAGAGAGAGAGAGAGAGAGGGGGGGAGAGGGAGGGAGTTCCACTCGGAAAGGAAAGAATCGATATTTTCGAAAGTCACCCTCTCTTTTCGATTGACTAGCCTTAATTTAAACCTTCGTCATTTCCGGTTTGGTGATGGACGCAACAGCAAAGACGTCATTTTTTTTCATGTTCCTTTCCTCCTTCGCGGTACGGTTCGAGCCTGCTTGCCTACTATCACTTTTTTTTTGTTCAACACACACCTCCAAACACCCGGGCAACGCCGGGCACCCAGGCTAGTCCATGATATAAATCTTACTTGTCTGTTTAAATATATGTATGTATGTATGTATGTATGTATGTACGTATGTATGTATGTATGTATGCCTAAAACTTTCGACAGAGGCTATGGATTGACACGATATCGGTATCGTTTTGAAGGACGACCCTTCGGGCGAAAAATATCGAAAAATTGGCTAAAAACATAAATTCCTTCACCCTCAACTAGGCACTTTTCTACAAGTCTACGAAAAGACAGCGGGCGGAATCTCTAGTGCAAAAACGTTAAGTATTTTTTTTCTAAACTAATCCTAAATGTTTTATGTTACATTGTTTTTAAACTTGTTTTATTTATCTATTTTGTCTGTATTTCTCCTGTCTTTTTGTCTGTATTCCGTCTTATCCGTCCTCCCCCTTCCTGCTACAAAGCTAAACGATAAAAACAAACAAACAAAATGCCGGCAACTAACGATAAAAGAAAAATGCCGGAAATTATTCTCTAGAGTAGATAAACTTAGGACTTTATTTAAGTAGTATACTTAATATATACTATTACTGCAAGCTTGAATGGATTGAAAATACTTGCTTCTTGCTGGCAAATCAAACCATCTAACATAGTTAGCCTTATGTTCAAGTACATTCGAAATATAATACAGTGCAAAGAAACAGTTACTCATGAAAACGAACCTCCTAAAGTAAAACCTTGAATAATTATTTAAACTCGAATGTAAATTAATATTAAGCCGACTTTACAAATTGATAATAGTTAATTATTGGATTTTGATTAATCTCTATATAAATAAAATGAACTCATTTTTTCCCGTCTGATTTTGGCATTAATAGGATTAAAAATCAATATATTTCATGCAAATATAATATGCACAAACGGCAAAACAATATCTGAGGTGTGTTATAGGCTTATTATTTCTCAAATTCCTCGATAATCTTAGATTTCTATACTTTTTCTGCTGAGAAGTCACGGCCAAAATCGGTTGAGATCAATGGAAGTGGTAAAATATTTTCTCTCTAATAAATTCCTTGTTTTTTTTTTCACACTTTATTTTCCGACTTTTACTCATGACTCCGGGTTTGATCCTTCCTACTTACCTACCATAACATTTTTTAAAACTCCCCCCCCGTCCCGGAAACAAACACTCGGGCAACGCCGGGTACCCCCGCTAGTTATAAGATAAAACTCTAATGATTCAAACTCGATAGATAACGACAAACTACCACCCATTATTATGGGAGGGGAGATTATCATCAAAAGTGTCCTGAATTGTTAACTTCGCACCGGTCCTACTACTTAGATATAAATAAGTCACTTGTCCCCATTCCCCTTCTCCCCCGCTTTTTTTAATGGAGAGTAGATAATACAGTGGATGTGTTATCGGCAGCTCCAGTAACTCTCGCTTCTCCTAGTTTGTCATTCAGTCCTCATTCAATGAGTGATTTTTCTGACAAAGGGTGAAGAAAAAGCTGCTTAAAGGTCGGTAGTACTTGGTGACCAGTAGTCTGAGATGTCGGAAATTTTTCTGTCTCTGTCTGTCCTTGTGGCCATGTCACTAGTAAGGGTGCTGGAGGTAAACGTTTTGTCTGGGCTGACGTTATCCGCCTGATAGTCAGGGACCCGAACCTTGGATTAACCACTAAGGAGGCTGTCCTATCAGCAGGCGCAAAGTACTGGGACTGCTGTATTGGAGTGGATCTGGACCATGCAGTATTCTCTGGTGGGGCATCTCGATGCCATACTAGTGGGTAATTGTTACGGCTTTACCTTTTCGTGTGCTACAAAAAAATTTTTCTGTCTTTTTCTCTCTTACTTTCCCTCTCTGTACTGCTCTAACCAAGTATGCCGACCTATTCCACAAATCCCAAAACCTCAACATGAAATATCTCCAGAATAAAAACTCGATTAAACCTAGAACCCCATCTTCCAACGTAGACCCCTACTACCAGGTCTCCTTCTCCAATATCAGGGGTCTACGTTCCAACCTTCCAGAGGTTGAAACCCAATTACAGGAGACGAAACCGGACATATTATTTCTAAGTGAAACTGGAATAGGGCCGACCACTTCCCTAGATGAGTTCATAATTAACGGATCCTCCAATTTAACAGCTAAATCTGACACCCAACATCGCCATGGGCATGGAATATGTGCCTACATTAAGGATGGCTTCCCGTGTGGCAGGGATATCTCTAGAGAAGATCCTAATTTACCTTATATGTGCTTCAGGGTTGCACTTGCTAACACCACTGCATTTATATTTGCCCTCTATAGGCCCCACAACAGCGGAGTTACTATCTTTAAGAGCATATCTGAGAAAATAGACCACATACTGTCTTCACATCCCTCGGCTGTGGTGACTTCAACGTCCATAACGTTGAATGGCTGACCCATTCATATAAGACAGATGATGAGGGGAGGTTTTGTCATGATTTTGCCATTGCTTATGACCTCACTCAGATTGTTCGCGAACCCACCCGTGTGCCTGATACAACCGGTCAATATGCAAGCCTCTTAGACCTTTTTCTCTCAACTTCCCCTGAGCTATGTTCATGTTCCGTTCATTCTCCTCTAGGATCCTCCGACCACTCCGTAGTATCAGTTAAGATAAAAATGAAATGTAAGAAGCCCCCAGACGTAACCCTCCACCGTACTGTATACCGATACTCTATGGCTGACTGGGATAGCTTCCGAACATGCATATCTGATTTACCTCTGCACTCCATGTTTAAAAAGGAAGTGTCCTCTATAGTATCAGATCTGACCGAATGGTTAATTGACGGCATAGACCAATTCATACTATCTAAAAAATTCCAACAAAAACCTAACAGCCAGCCATGGTTCTCCCCAGAATGTGCTGCTGCTATCGCGCACAGAAATCACTTTTTCCATAGATACCAACGTAATAGATGCACTGAGACAAAAGCTGCTTTCAGGTCTGCCAGCAACCACTGTAAAAGAGTAATAAAAAATGCAAGAGAGCTATATGCCCAGTCTGTTAAATCCAAGGTAGCTGATCAGTGGCTTGGATCCCACCAGTTTTGGCAAATAACAAATAGGATCCTGAACAGAAGTGTGTGTTCTATCCCAACCATTATCAATGGACCAGAGATCATCTCGTCAGCATCAGACAAGGCCAAACTATTTGCAAAGAACTTTGCAGCTAATTCTACCCTATGCGACGAAGGCCATCAACTCCCCATATTTCCTCCTATAACACAGAACAAGCTAGGTAACATACAAATATCCGTGCATGAGGTCGCCAAGCTAATCAAGAACCTAGATTCCAGTAAAGCAACTGGCCCTGATGGCATCCCAATTATAGTGTTAAAAAAGCTTCAACCAGAACTTGCTCCAATACTTACGAAACTATTTAAGCGCTGCCTTAAGGAGAAGTGCTTTCCGACTCCCTGGAAGACCTCATCAGGTTGCCCTGTATTTAAATTCAGGTGATAAGTCATCTCCCTCTCAGTACAGACCAATAAGTCTCCTGTGTGTTATGAGTAAGTTGCTGGAATCAATATTAAATAGAGAAATAGTCAACCACCTCAGCAGGAATAACCTTCTTAGTGACACACAATATGGTTTCTGCTCTGCAAGATCTACCGCAGATGTGCTGACGGTTATATCCCACAGGATTAGTGAATCTCTTGACAAAGGCTTCCTTTCTAGGGCAATTGCTCTTGACATATCAACGGCCTTCGACAAGGTATGGCATAAGGGTCTACTTCACAAGATTTCCAGCTACGGTATAACTGGAAATGTTTTCTCAATCATAAAATCATTTCTCTCCGATAGGCTCATAAGAGTAGTGGTAGATGGACAAAAATCGGAGGCCTGCAATATAAATGCTGGAGTCCCTCAGGGGTCAATCCTGGGCCCAACTCTCTTCCTGATCAACATCAATGACCTCCCTAAACACATACTTAAATCATTCGTTGACATCTATGCTGATGACACGACCATCTACGGTAACACATCAAAGGCTGTAAATGACAAAGTTCTCTCTGATTCTCTCTCTTCTGATCTCGAGCGCGTGGTTCAGTGGGGGAAGATGTGGCTGGTTACCTTTAACGCATCCAAAACCAAACTCCTATCCTTACATCATCAACGCTCTGATCCCCAGCTGGCATCAATTGTGATGGATGGCTCTCGTCTGGGTGAGGCCCCGTGTTTTGACAAGCTTCTGGGTTTGACCTTTACTCCTGATCTGAAATGGAACACGTACAT
Source organism: Euprymna scolopes (assembly GCF_053919585.1). Classification (NCBI taxonomy): domain Eukaryota; kingdom Metazoa; phylum Mollusca; class Cephalopoda; order Sepiida; family Sepiolidae; genus Euprymna; species Euprymna scolopes. The sequence continues at coordinate 14,595,057 of NC_136491.1, read as the reverse complement.
CAAGTCTGTTGCCAAGGTTGCTGGAAAGATGGTGGGATCCTTCTACCGCTCCAGAAGACATCTCACTACTGATGCAATTCTCTATCTATATAAAAGCCAAGTACGTCCAAGGATGGAATACTGTTGCCATATCTGGGCAGGAGCGGCCAAAAACAGCCTATCATGCCTTGACAGAGTACAAAATAGACTTCGTGGCTTAGTGGGGAATGCCCTTTTCTCTACCCTGCAACCTCTCTCCCACAGAAGAGACGTTGCGAGCCTATCCTTGTTTTATCGTTATTTTCATGGCAGGTGCTCGTCTGAAATCCAATCTCTGGTCCCCCCTCGCCAATCTTTTACGAAAAACACCCGTCTAGCTGAATCCACTGTGAAAAATGTCCCCCACTCTATATCTGTGCCTAAATCAAAACGCGGATTCCATGAACAAAGCTTCTTTCTTAGAACTGCACGCCTGTGGAACTCTGTTCCGTCTGCCTGCTTCCCTCCGGGCTACAACTTGGATGTCTTCAAGTCCAATGTTAACAAATTCCTAATGAACCGCCCCCTTAATTAAACACTTCATCAAATCTCCACACTAACGTAATGTACTTGCAATAACCCTTATCCCTGAGTGGCTTCCGGGTCTTGATAAGTGGTGATCACTGTGTAAAAAAAACAACAAAAAAAACAAGGAGAGGTCGCTTTTTTCGCCGATATTTTTGAAAGTCATCGCTTCTTTTCGATTGACTAGCCTTTATTTAATCCTTCGCCAATTCCGGTTTGCCGATGGACGCAACGGCAAAGACGTTAGGTTGTTTTTTTTTAGCGTTCTTTTCCTCTTCGCGGTATGGGTTCGAGCTTGCCTGCCTACTACCACTGTTTTTTTTTTTTTGCTCAACACACACCTCCAAGCACCAGGCAACGCCGGGTACCCAGGCTAGTATCCAATAAAAGACAAATTTGATCAGATCAATTTTTGTAAAAATAATAAATCAATCGCAACTGTTGTTTTATATCTTACTTAGAAGGATACCCAACATCGCCCGGGATTGAATGAGAATCAACAAATATTTCATCCTTCCATATATTTATTGTCATCGAAATTGGTAAAATCGCATATTATTTTAATTAAATCGATTGAGTACCTGCTCTATTTGGGGACCCACTGTGGTGCATTTGGAGGAAGCTTCACATGCCTCCCCGCAGTGACTGAGTCCACAATACATCGTATTTTACGTTGCACTGTAGAGAACTTACTATTGATTTTATAAAATTATATTTACATAATGGCCTGAATTAAAGTATAAAATGCAAAATCCCAGTATCATGGTTTTCTTGTGCCCTAAACAGAAACGTTTATTTCAAACGCGTTTCTGTCATATGAAAGAACCTACTGTTGATTTTATATGTCAGGCTTTTCGGCTTGTGTGGTAATGAAACTTTCCAGATACACTTGTGATGTTAGGTTATGCAAGGAGTTAACTTTGGTCAAAATCGCCTGATTCTTCTTTCGGATTATCGGTTATCGATACTTATCGAAGACATTTCGACACAAAACCTATTTAAGAACATTGCCAGATACATAAAGCACATTTGTGTGAAATTTTATAGAAATCGGCCCAGCCGTGTAGAAGTCAATAGGGAACGAAATAATCCTCACACTATACAAGATTCCTTTTATACAGTAGAACTCCGGGATACGGCATTTACAATTAGTAACAAAATACAGTACAGTATATAATACACATGTATATAATCAAATAACATTATAAATAACAGAGTAAGACAAGGAAAATACCGTAACCAGGGGTCAAACAAAACATTGTATTCCACATCGTAACCTGGAAAAAACGTATCCTAGGGCAACCGTATCCCGGAGTTCAACTTTAATAGATAGATAGATAGATAAATAGATAGATAGATAGATATACAAAAATATCACACCAAGAACTTACTAAAGAATTACACTATACTAAAAATTTAACGTTTGCAGGAGTAAAAGTTAAATATACGCCGACTTTTCAAGATTTCATGCCGCCTGGTGCAAAACAACAACAAAAAACAATGGTAAGACTCGTATTTTCAAAACTGGTTTTAAAATACTTATAAGTCACTTTATAAGATAATTATTTTCAAATAGGAAATATAATACTACTCCAGACAATAGACATTGCACCCTTTTGGGCTAATCTTTATTTACATAGACTTGAATACATGTATATGCATCACTAATATATATATATATATATATATATATATATATATATATATATATATATATATATATATATATACATATATATATATATATATATATATATATATATACTCGGGTTTTTTTATATTCAAAAGTAATGGACTAATGAATTCAACGAGGTTGTTAGATAGTGCTCAATAAAAAGAGCTGATAATACTTGTTTATTGTTATATAAACATGCTCACATCCCGCTGCTACAAATAGCCACTTGTTTCAATCAAACAACAGATATCATCAGGCAGCGACTTGACTATTCAAAAGTTCAATGAATAATCATTCAGGGTTATTCATTGAACTTTAGAATAGTCAAGTCGCTGCCTGATGATATCTGTTGTTTGATTGAAACAAGTGGCTATTTGTAGCAGCGGGATGTGAGCATGTTTATATAACAATAAACAAGTATATATATATATATATATATATATATATATATATATATATATATATATAACTTCTAGCTATCATAGTTGTAGGAGATTTATGTACGGCCTTGTATCTATTTAGGTAACGAGGATTTTAGAAACACTTATAGTGGGGCAGCTTATTTCAATATTATATAAGAATCTTTCACTTAATGATACATAAACCAAAATTGGCACAAATGACGTTCATAACATACATTTTAAGAAAAGAACGTTAGCCATTAGAAAATTTAAGATGGCTGCCAGTTTTCAAGATGGCTGCCAGTTTTCAAAATGGCTGCAGAAGCAAACCTTACAAATGTCCATTTTATTGCTTGTATCACCAATCAACACTCTGCCCCACTATAAGCATTTGCTATATCAGAAGAATTCTAAATGGAACAGACTGGAACACAAGTACATTTCTTAATTTGGAGATAAAAATTAGAGATGGAATATTTAACTATAAAATGTTTGAATATTTATCTATAAAATGTTTCTTATTGGGCGTAAATATAGTACCTACCCTGTGAATATTTTTATGGAAGTATTATGTCTGAGTTTCTAAAAAAGACCGCGTTACTTTAAAATTATTAGATTTCATACCCCCAGTTTCTGATTTATTAATAAAAATGACTAACAAGCTGGCGATCAAAACAAAGTATTGGAACAATTAAATAAATTATTTGCTCGCCGCCTTGATGCTTTTAAGTCATATACAATTTAATGATGGACGAAACGAAACAGGGGTCAGTGGATAATTATATTTTAAAAACAATATATATGCCGCTCCCCATATGGGGGTACCAAATTAGTAAAAGGGACAATTATTTCCAACTTGCATTTAGGTAAAATGCACTTTCGTATAAATAATTGAATATCGCAAAAAAACAAAAACAAATAAATAACATCTACAGAAATCGCGACTTATTCAAACAGTCGTGCGACATGGTCCAATGGTAGGAGTTTAAATTTCGTACAATGGGGTCCCGATTTCGAATCTCGCTAGATTCAGCCACTCTGATGAGTCGTAGACGACGAAAATGTGTCAGTGGATAATTATATTAAAAAAAAACAATATATATGCCGCTCCCCATTTGGGGGTACCAAATTGGTAAAAGGGAAAATTATTCCCAACTCGCATTTAGGTAAAAATGCACTTTCGTATAAATAATTGAATTCATTAAAAACGTATCGCAAAAACAAATAAATAACACATACACACATACGAAATTGGAAATTAAAAGACGTTTCAATTATACCAGTCATCATAGGAGCAACTGGGCTTATGAAAAAGAACTTTAAAAAGTACATAGCAAGCATACCCGGTGAACCAAGTGCAAGTGAAATACAAACGATTGCACTGAAAGGGACGGCTAGAATCCTGAAAAGATCTCTTGGTTGGACTCACTAAAATAGGGGTAAATGTCAGACATCTGGTTGGATGTCCCATCCCCTAGAAGAAAAAGTTTAAGAAAAATGAAAAAAAAAAGAGAAATAATGTTTCAGTTTACAAATGGAATAATTCAGTAAACTTAAAGCAAGTATAAAGATTGATATCAATATTTATATGACGTAACCCAACCAAACGAAAAATCTCAATATTCAAGATAGAGCAATAAACAATACAAATAAAAATGTGTATTATTTAATTTTGAATTTTTATTATTTAAACACAATTGGCGGAAACTTTCTAGACTCTTTCAACAATCACCTTCTCAGCAATAATCAATCGTATAATTCAAAATAATATTGACGAAAAATAAAGAGCATGGGGGGGGGGTCTGAAATGGTAGGTACGATTAAAATATGTAATTTAATTAAACATTCGTTAATGTTTTATTTTTGGTTATTTATTTTTTGTTTTTTAGAGACGTGTTTTTTTATTAACATTGCTTGTGTACCATGATATAAAATAATGTTTTGTTTTTAAAACTCTGAAACAGTTTTTATGGTAAACAGCTGATGATTCGTATAATTTTTGAACTGGAGTAAATTTTTGCAAAAACGCTTATATGGTTATTAACAATAATTGATTGATTTACAAACAAATGAATTTTCTAAGAAGGACTTGGAAGCTTACAGGTTGAAACGATAAATTTGTTGGCCTAAAGAAAAACACCATTACAGTTTCAATTTAAAACTTTTATTGTAAAAAAAAAACAAATTCAGGTAACTTGGTTATGTACTAGAGTTGACATCTATTCAATGTAGCCGCCTTCAGCCTCAATCACAGCCTCGATACGAGTCCGGAACTGGGAGCATGCCTTTTCTACAAACGCCAGCGGGAGCGCGGCGAATACTTGGCGGCGATCAGGCTGGCTTTGGTGTTGTGGAAGGTCGTGTTGGTATTGTGCTCGGCGTATGACCAAACGAAGTAGTCCAGCGAGTTCAGGTCGGGGGAGGAGGGGGCGAGTGAGAAAAGAGTACAAAGTCATAATACTCCTTCTGAAGCCAAGTCTCTTTGGACTTGTGAACCAGCGCCAAATCCTGCTGCCACACCAAGGGTCTGCCAGTGGCCACCTGCTTGCACCAGGGAATCACCACACTCTTCAGCACATCCAAGTATACTTTAATGCTGACTTTCAAGCCAACTTTGAAAATGTGAGGTGACATTATGTGGCTCTCACTTGAAACCACACTAAAGTCATAACCGTGGCTGGAAACTTCGTTGAGCTGTACCCCCAAGTGTTGAACCATCCGGATTTGCATCTTGAGGGTTCTGGTAGCGGTCCTGTTTTGATAACTTCCATTAGTAGAGAGTATAAGTTTTACAGCGGGCACCTCTGATCCCGTTCGTTGTCACTTTCAGACATGATAGAAAAAACCTATCGCTCTTGGTAAATGTGCGCTTTTTAGGATGTTATTTATAATGTTATTGAATTCTATACATGTGTATTATATACTGTACTGTATTTTGTTACTAAATTTTAATATATACTATATAAAATTTTGCTTAGACCCCGCTCTACCGCGATTTTACCTTACGATTTCAACTCCGGAAGGATTAATGCCATATCCCGGGATTCTACCATATATGCAGTATATATATATGTGTGTGTGTGTGTGTGTGTGCGTGTGTGTGTGTATGTGTGTGTGTGTGTGTGTGTGTGTGTGTGTGTGTGTGTATGTGTGTGTGTGTGTGTGTGTGTATGTGTGTGTGTGTGTGTATGTGTGTGTGTGTGTGTGTGTGCGTGTGTGTGTATGTGTGTGTGTGTGTGTGTGTGTGTGTATGTGTGTGTGTATGTGTGTGTGTGTGTGCGTGTGTGTGTGTATGTGTGTGTGTGTGTGTGTGTGTGTGTGTGTGTGTGTCTGATGAAAATAATCGAAATAGTATTCCGACAAAATAGAGAAATAAAAATAAAAAGGAAACAAACCGAGTCATGTGTTCATCAACGTTTCGTCTTTATTTAGTATATATATATATATATATATATATATATATATATATATATATATATATATATATATATATATATATATATATATAAGTGTTGGGACGATTAATAGGAATCGGAATCCGGAATCGGAAAAATCGACAAATTTGGGGGTATCAGAATCGGTATCGGAATCGAAAAAAATTGGTGCCTATTTTCCGATGCTAAAATTCGATTTTTGTAATTATCTTTTTTATTAGAATTTGCTTAAAACAAAATCTTCCATTGCTGATAGTCATGATAAAATAATGAATATTTATTGATTTTAAATTACCAGTAAAGCTAAAATCGATAGATCATTATCCACAAGTGACATTTTGACGTTTAGGATAATATCGTGGATGTCCTTTTCTTTTCCCTGCAACCTCAATCTCACAGAAGATATGTTGTGAGTTTGTCTCTGCTTTATTGTTATTTTCATGGCAAGTGCTCGACTGAGCTCCAATCCATGGTCCCCCTCGCCAAACTTTCACAAGAAACACTCGTCTAGCTATAAACACTATCAATAATTGCCCCTACTCTTTATTTGTGCCTAAATCTAAACGTAGATTCCATGAACAAAGCTTCTTTCTTAGAACTGCATGCCTGTGGAACTGTCTTCCGTTTTCCTGTTTTCCAGCTGACTACAATCTGATTGTCTTCAAGTCCAATGTAAATAAGTTGTTGATGAGCCGTTCCACTTAAGTTAACAAATTTACCGAATTTCCATTACTAACGATTATTATATTGTCCAATTGACTACTGTGCCCTCTTAACCATTGTCCACGAGTGGTCTCTGGGCCTTGATAAGTGGTGATGCCTATGTAAAAAAAATATCTGCATATTTTACATCGGTTTATACAGAAATCTGGAAAAATAAAAACTTTATAGTTAAATATTTCGAGATTTATAAGGAATCGGAATCGGTAATTGTATCGGAATCGGGAATTTAGTACGGAATCGGTAATTGTATCGGAATCGGGGAAAATATTGGAATCGTCCCATCAATTACACACACACACACACGCACAGACACACACACACACACACACACACACACACACACATATATATATATATATATATATATATATATATATAGCCCGATTTTGTTTCTTTGTATTTATTTTTTGAAAAACTACCAAGTATATATATATATATATATATATATATATATATATATATATATATATATATGCATATACATAAATGTATATGCATATATATATAATACACACACACACACACACACACACACACATATATATATATATTCACATACAGTACTGCTTCGCTGTTTATAAATCTAAGTGCAACATTTCTGATATGGCAATAGATGGCTATCAACTGCAAGGGTTTCAACAAGAAAGAAAACGAGGAAAGATACCAAACCAAATCTTTGAAAACATCTAACGTATAAATAAAAAATATAAAAAAATAAAAACATTTAAAAAATTTAAAATAACAATTCTACCGAGGGTAAAAAATAAAAAGATTGCTTGGTTGCTTGGTAAAAAAAAAAAGGAAGCAAACAAAAAAGCTAAAAAGCAAAAGGCAAGAGAAAATAATTTAGTTCTTTGTGTCTAAGTGGAGCGTCAGTCTGGCTTGATGTGTACAAATCTTCCACGCCACTGAAGATGCTGGAGTCGCTTGATTAGGTTGCTTGATTACCAGGAGAGGGGAGAGGGGCTCGAGTAGTGACGGGATTTAGCCGAGGTATCATTTTCACCCCCACACATGCACAGAAACGAGCACTTTACTAGCGCGCACTATTCCAGGGTCGATGCTCTCTTTTTCTTCAAAATTTGTCTTTAACCAAAACAGGAGAAAACATGTCATGTTAAACTGATCATTGTTACGTCTGGTTTACGGCATATCAACACTTTTGTAAACAATTAAACATATACGAGTAGTTGAACCTATATTATTGCTTTACCAGTGGCTGTGGAGAAATTATGGCGTAAATACCCCCGACAAACCCGACAAGCAGCTAATTCCCACCCCTACACAGTAGAGATCCCTAGATGTAAGAGAAATTTCTACTCCAGTAATTTCTTCCCCAGAACCGCTAGACTTTGGAATTCCCTTCCGGGTCCCTGCTTCCTCAACTGTACTGACATGCAGAAGTTCAAGTGAAACGTGAATCGACATCTTCGTGTCCAACTCCCTACATAGTATTCCTGTAGCTTATGTCCCTGATAGTAGCCCCCTACATCAAAGTGGCAATGTACCTTATTTAGGGTGAAAATGTAATTTAAAAAATATACCTTCCTTGGAGGTATATTTTATAAGATTATGCCGTTAGAGAAGGGGACTTTCAACTAAGTACTCCTGTTTATAGCAGAGTCCTCAATCAGGCTCAACGCTAATTGTACATTTAAGTATCTTAGTTCGACCTTTAAAGCCACAGGGCAGGGTAAGGATTAAATTGCAATTCGCATCAATTGTGGTAGGGCAGCCTCTTTTCGCTTTCACTGTATATTATGATCTTGACAAGAGATAAAACACAACAAAATTGAGGATATACCAAGCAAACAGCACTCCTGTAGTGCTGCGAGACTTAGCTTACGCATACTGACATTAACACAGTCGAGATCTTCGTCATGTACTACCTTTCACGCAGCCTACGAGGGTTGTTCCAAAAGTAAGGCCTTCCATTTTTAACTAAAAAAACTAAAACATTGAAGAGCTACGAAGACGGAAATGGTGCCATTAAAATGAGTGACTTTTGTGCTCCAGAATTGATTTTTCTACAAAGTCACCACCATTCTCAATTTAATTCTACCAGCCTCTTTTTATGACTCGGTCGAAAAAAACCCGAGGTGCGCTTTGTCACTCACATCTTAGTCGCCACGCTAAAATCGACAAACCCATCTCCTAACTGCACTGACATCAACATCATTGGCTTCATAAACGTTAAACAGGCGCCGATGAATGTTAATCGGGTTAATTTTTTCTGCATGAGGGAATTTAATGACACATCTCTACTTCTGCCGCATGTCCATGCAATCTGAGAGTCTCGCATTGTCGATATCTGCAACAGAGAGATGAAACTTTCAGATCATGAATGCATAAGTATAGTCATCATAACAATTCGATTTCCATTCCTTTCTGATCTATTCAGGCGGAATAAAAATAGGAGACATTATTTTTGGGACGCTTTGTATCTAAAATTGCATAACCCCTGCAACATTCAACACCACCGGAATCACAGAGACTTCTGAAAATGAAACTTTGCTAGGGTCCTGGATATGACCTTAAACTATATCCAGTGGTGAGGCCCCAGCTTGCGGGCTTTGGGGAGTGTGGATCCACCCTTTAATTGCCATTGCTCTCAGGTCCACTCGGACTCGGAGTGGTAGTACCTGTTAGGGTCCCAACTATGGGTTAAATAGAAACAGACTTGAAAACAACAATTCTATTTAAAAAAAATTCTTCAAAATCTTTGGATTCGGCATTAAATAACTTGAAAAGGGTTGATATGCCGTAAAACAAAAACAACCAAACAACCAACCGAAACGTTACTAGCTTGGTCACGTCCTTTCACGCCTCGAAGAGAAATTCATCCCTAAGTTTTTAGACCCTGGAAGAAGCGAAGAGACCGCCAACTGAATGCATTGAAAAAGTAAAAGCAGACAGAGTTGCTGGATGGTCCCCGTATTTTTGTCACTGAAAACCAGAAATGGTTGGAGTAAGCCGAGGCCTCACCTACGGATTGGTGTGAACGTTCCACCTTTACTCGACGCGTAAAATAAAATGCCGTTAGAATTAAAGGTTACGAGAGTTAAATGTTTATAAGCTACTGCATTATTACATAGCCAGTTACTACATCCATTACGCCAGTTACATAACTACCGTTAAACATTATATATATATAAACATCTAATCTGTATTAAATCCCTGTTATAAAATTAAAATCCACTGAGGTAAAACTATTGTGGATAAAACTATTAGCGGGAAAACTATTATGGATAAAACTAATAAAGGTATAACTATTGTGGATAAAACAATTAGAATAAAACTATTTTTTTACAAGGTGGTCACCACTTATCAAGGCCCGGAAGCCACTCAGGGATAAGGGTTATTGTAAGTACGGCGCGTTAGTGTGGAGATTTAATAAAGTATCTACTTAAGGGGGCGGTTCATCAGGAATTTGCTTACGTTGGACTTGAAGACATCCAAGTTGTAGTCAGGTGGGATGAAGGCAGACGGAACAGAGTTCCACTGGCGTGCAGTTCTAAGAAAGAAGCTTTGTTCATGGAATCCACGTTTTGATTTAGGCATAGATAAAAAGTGGGGAAAGTTTTTGACAGTGGATTCAGCTAGATGAGTGTTTTTCGTAAAAGATTGGCGAGGGGGGACCAGAGATTGGAGCTCAGACAAGCACCTGCCATGGAAATAACGATAAAACAAAGATAGGCTTGCAACGTCTCTTCTGTGGGAGAGAGGTTGCAGGGTAGAGAAAAGGGCATCCCCCACTAAGCCACGAAGTCTATTTTGTACTCTGTCAAGGCAGGATAGGCTATTTTTAGCAGCTCCTGCTCAGATATGACAGCAGTATTCCATCCTTGGATGTATTTGGCTTTTATATAGATAGAGAATTGCATCAGTAGTGAGATATCATCTGGAGCGGTAGAAGGATCCCACCATCTTTCCAGCGACCTTGGCAACAGACTTGATGTACGTGTTCCATTTCAGATCAGGAGTGAAGTTCAAGCCCAGAAGCTTGTCAAAACATGGGCTTCTCCTAGACGAGAGCGATCCATTTCAATTGATGCCAGATGGGGATCAGAGCGTTGATGATGTAAAGATAGGAGTTTGGTTTTAGATGCATTAAAGGTAACGAGTCACGTCTTCCCCCACTTAACCACGCTCTCGAGATCAGAGGAGAGAGAATCAGAAAGAGCTTTGTCATTTACAGCCTAATACTATTGAAGATAAAACTATTGTAGATAAAACTATTAGAGATCAAACTATTAGAGATAAAACAGACTAATGTATACCCATTAACCCTTATCGTCGAGTGGCTTCCGGGCCTTGATCAATGGCGATTCCTATGCAAAAAAAAGAAAATTGGGGGTAAAACTATTGTAGATAAAACTATTATTCAAATTCATGCTATATTCACGAAGTATGGCATTTTACTTATTATCAAGGAAATTATACTGTCGATCGCTTTATTGCAGATCTTTTACAATGCAAAAAACCCCAAAAAACAAAAACAAAAAAAAAACGGGTGATTGAAGATTATCGAAAAGCAAAGGATTGTTGCTGGACTCTTGGAAGGATTGTCCATCAAAGATTTAGCTACGGAACTAGAAAGGGATCCAAGAACATTGGCTTCAATTGTGAATAACTTCAACACAAAATCCAGAAAAGATAAGCGCACCAGGAGAAAGCTTTCAGATTGTGATGTCGAAATCGCCGGTTTTTTCTTTCCTCGGATTATTTCGATTATTGATACTTATCGAAGACATTCCAATATAAAACATATCTAAGAACACTGCGATATACATAAAGTACATTTGTGTGAAATTTCATAAACATCGACCGAACCGTTTTGGAATCTAAAGGAAACTCACTCTTTTACACACACACACAAACAAACACAAAAAAAGTTCCTTTTCATACAATTAACACTGTTCCTTAATTATTTTTCATGGTACTTATGCATCTTTTGAACCGGACGTAACTCAGCGATCGGCTCGACTTTTCCCCGGAACACGACATCAAGAGCTTGGGTTTAGCTGTTGTCTGACATAACATGGCCAATCACAACGCCGCGCGCTGAGTTTCAACTTGACGCGAATGGCGCGCCTGAACAGCAGACAAGAATTTAGGATAGGAAAAAAATCCACCATTTCTTACATGCAAGTCAGGAAGAGTAGAGATCTGAAAAAAACAAACAAACAAAAACAAACAAAAAACCCAAAAAAACAAAACAAAAAAACAAAAACAAACAAACAACCCCCCCCCCCCCAAAAAAAAAAATTAAAAACAAACAAACAAAAAAACCCCAATGAATTTGACCATCTTAGTCATCTTATTGGAAAAAAAACCTTTGCTAACACTTATTCATTTAAAAAAGAATTGCTTAAAAATATTTATTGGACAAAATATTTGCTAACATTTATTTATTTGGAAAGAAAAATTTCGCTTAAAAATTATTTATTTGACACACACACACAGACACACACACAGACACACATACAAAAATACCTTTTCTTCACAAAGTTAATAAAAATAAAAATTAGGGTAGTTTTTTTTTTTTTTTTTCTATTGATGTTCCTACATTTAAAATTTTCTTTTCTCTTAGGTAGCGTTGTTATGATTTAATCGGCAACGCTCGGCATTACCCGGCTGTTGACGTCATACTCCGTAGAAAACCTAACGAACGCTTAGTTGCGTCTGGTTCAAAGGATTCGTAAGTACCTTTTTCATAAATAAGAAAATGAAAAATAAAATTTCTATTTTCGTCAATTAATTTAAATAATTTTTACTTTTCTACATACTAACATTTTTCTTTCTTAATGTTTGTGTGGAGGGTTTTACACAAATTGTAAATGAAGTCATACTATACTCTAACCCTTCTCGGTTTCAAAATGTCGCGAAGGCAAATTACATTAAACATTCATCGATTGGCCTTCGGGCCGGAATCAAAGTGTAGTATCTGTTCTGCAGATGCTGCACTTAAGATAATTAGTACCAGTCAATGGAGGGGAAACCCTCTATACTGGGGCAATTATTATTTTTCGTAACCAGAGTGCCCCCTTTTTGCCTACTTTTAGGGGAGCTGGTTTTTTTACCTCACATTAAAAACGGCCTTGTGCCTAATTTGCTTTGGTGGGGAAGCAAATTAATACATTAAACATTCATCGATTGAATACGATGAGAAATAAGGTGCTCCTTCCTTTGTGTATTGCAACGACAATAAAATTAATCAGGATTTGGTCTCTCACTGACCGACTGGAAACAGAATGGTTTCATTTTGGCCGAGATGGGCAGAGGGAGGCTCCCAATAACTACGACCGCAACTGAATACGACCATCAATGACTACGACCGCCAAAGATCGCAGAGACGCGTGATCGCCAGTAGCTACGGCCGACAGTAGTCAAGGCCTGTCACACAACGGTCTCTGGCGAACATAAAAAAGGCCACAATCTTTATGTGCAAATCCGTTTTAACATTTCACTATCACAGCAGAAAATAAAACTATAAAACTATTGTACGGGTAAGAAAAACTTTATTTCGGATATGCATATTTTTTTTCCGAGCCAGATAATCATATTTTATACATTTTTTATCTTTTAATTTTTCGAATCTTTTTATATGGAGCTTCATAATTTGAGTGTTCATTTTTTTGTTTTTGTTTTTGTGGACTGTTATCCTCATCTTAATAGTTGTTTCATCACGTTTTGGCCAACTTCTCCTCTGGCCTTCTTCGGAATGCTGAGTCTCTTAACTGTATCCCCAGTAATGTCTTCCATAGTTGTTGTTGTTCCTCTGGGCTGCTTTGAGTAGAATTGAAACTGCTACTTTCAGACAATGTTCATGGGCCACGAGAAGCGCTCAAGGTTGGATTGGATTTTATGGTCTTATAAATCCAATTTTGTGTTCTTATCTGATCTTCCATTGTCATGTTCGTCTGTTATATATTATATTATTTTTACATACGGGTGGGGGGTGTTTAAATATGATATTTTAATTTGTTCAGATTTCGTATTGTATTCTTATAGAGTCGTGATTTCAAAATTAAAAGAAAAGTATTTAGGTGCCATCAGCTAGAATGAAAACGAAACTGTAGCATTCAAAGCTGGTGACGTTACCACTGTACCAACGTTACACGCATATAAACCGATTAAAAATAAAAAATTAAAAATAAACTAAGATGAATGTACAAAACGTTTAACAATTTTTTCAATTTTGACCCATTCTGACACCTTATAAACAATTTTAACCAGATAACGACCCATAAAAAATGGCCCGTAAAAAATTCAATCATTTGATGCCCCTAGCGTTGCTCTGCGACTTTTAGTTTCGGAGTAGATAGGGTCTGAAAATATGGAGACAAACAGACTGAAAGTCAGACATATACTGAAAGTCAGACATATATATATATATATATATATATATATATATATATATATATATATATATATATATATATATATATATATATATATATATATATATATATATATCGTTAATTCATTACCCATTCAGCATCAGCCGTATAGCGCAATGGTGAGAAGCCTTGCCTGTCATTTGGGCGGTCGGGTTTCAATCCTAGCTTGAAACAGTTGCCTGTCTAGCCGCACTGATGAGCTGTGAAACAATGAAACAGTACTGTATGTGCATTCTGGGCGGACTTTGTAAAAATTTAAAACAAATGTACTTTATGTGCTGGGAAAGTTTGTTTTTTTTACACAGTGATCACCACTTATCAAGGCCCGGAAGCCACTCAGGGATAAGGGTTATTGCAAGTACATTACGTTAGTGTGGAGATTTGATGAAGTGTTTACTTAAGGGGGCGGTTCATTAGGAATTTGTTAACATTGGACTTGAAGACATCCAAGTTGTAGTCCGGTGGGAAACAGGCAGACGGAACAGAGTTCCACAGGCGTGCAGTTCTAAGAAAGAAGCTTTGTTCATGGAATCCACGTTTTGATTTAGGCATAGATAAAAGGTGGGGAAATTTTTCACAGATGATTCAGCTAGACGGGTGTTTTTCGTGAAAGATTGGCGAGGGGGGACAAGAGATTGGAGTTCAGACGAGCACCTGCCATGGAAATAACGATAAAACAAGGATAGGCTCGCAACGTCTCTTCTGTGGGAGAGAGGTTGCAGGGTAGAGAAAAGGGCATCCCCCACCAAGCCACGAAGTCTATTTTGTACTCTGTCAAGGCAGGATAGGCTGTTTTTAACAGCTCCTGCCCAGATATGGCAACAGTATTCCATCCTTGGACGTTTAGATTGATTTTGTATAGAAATGATTCTAATAAGTATCGAAAATCGAAAAAATCCGATTAAAAAAGAACAGTCCGATTTTGATAACAGTTAACACATCCCAAAATCACATCCCAAAATCACAGCCCAAAATCACAAGTGCAGTTAAGAATTTTTCCCCACACAAGCAGCAGTAGTTTTTTTTAATGAAATGCGCATTCGAAATGAATGTTTCTGTTTAGAGTATAATTGAACCATGATTCTTGACTTTAGTATTTTAAGCTTTAATGCAAGCCATTATATAAAAATAATGTTATAAATCAACAGTAAGCCTTTCTACTTCTGCGGTGATAAAACTTCTCAAATACACTTTGAAGTTATGCTGTATAATGGTGTTAATTTGCTCAAAACTGGAGTGTTCCTTTATTTAATCGGGCTTTTTGGTTATCGATTATCTATACTGATCAGTAATAAGACTTCATTAAAAAGACCAATAATAGTTTTACCCGGTCATTATTAAACGATAACAAGCTAACCGTTTGAAAATCTGTACAGTTAGATGTAAAGACTCCAGAGTAAAACAAAACAGGCCTGAAGAAGGTCGAAGGTTACATCGACGAAATTTTTTTTAAATAGTATAATCGATGTTAACAGTAATCATAATAATATAAACTAGCCGGACATGTGGAAACTCCACGGAATTAGAAATATGTTTTGATAAAGCTGATATTTTATAATTTTACAGGGTGGAACGATTAATTTGTAGTTTTAAAGAAAACAACACTACAGATTTATTCCAAAACTTTTATCGAAAAGATCAATTCAGGTAACTTGATTATGTAGTAGAGCTGACATCTATTCAATGTAGCCGTCTTCAGCCTCAATGACTGCCTCCATTCGGGTCTAGAACTGGGAGACTACCTTTTCCACAAGCGCCAGCGGGAGCTCGGCGAAGACTCGACAGGCTGGCTTTGGTGTTTTGGAAGGTCATGTTTGTGATGTTCTTGACGTAGGACCAAAGGAAGTAGTCCAGCGAGTTCAAGTCAAGGGAGCACAGTGGGAGAAGGGTACAAAGTCATAGCACTATTTCTGAAGCCAAACCTTGGTCGCTTTGTGGGCCGACGTTGAATCTAGCTGTCACACCTAGCGATGATCTGATTGCACCAAGGAATCGTCACTCTTCATCAGATTCAGGTATACTTTGGTGTTGACTTGTAAGCTGACTTCGAAGATGTGAAGTGGTATTAAGTGTCCCTCACTTGAAACCACACCAAAGACCATAACTGTGACCGGAAACTTCGTTGAGCTGTGTACTCAAACGTGAACTACTTGCATTTTCATTTTGAGGGTGCCGGCAATGGTCTTTGGTATCATAACTTGAATCGATAGAGAACATGTTGCACAGCGGCGCATTTTTGATCTCGTTCGTTGAACATTGTGTCACTTTCGGACATGATAGAAGGTGCCTTGGGATTTTTACACAACTGACCAACTGATGGTCTGCAAAAAAAAAAAAAAAAAAAAAAGACTACCGATTTTCATCAAACGGGAAATGGAATTATATCGCCTTTCCTAGGGCGACAATTTTATCGTTCTACTCTGTATATTTAAACTACAATAGACATAGTTAATAAACTTATAATTGTTGTCTTTTTTTTTTTGTCTAAAATTTTTTTTTGTGATATTCAAATAAATATCAGCTTCATCAAACCATATTTATTGATTATATATATTCTTCATTCCCTGAAATTTCCACTGGTCCTGCTAGTATACACCCATACGACACTTCTAAACTCAACCGTATCTAATATCCTAATCTACATTTCACTTCGCGTTCATCTATATTCACTTCTTACCCTAACTCAAAAGTAACATTAAAAGCCTCATTCAGTCTTCTCAGAATATGGATATCCACTGAAGGTGCCTGTGCGTGAAATTCTCGTTGCAAGAGTTGCGCAATCCAACCACACCTCCTCTGAGTCGCCACTGTTTTAATTCCAGTTGCAAGTATATGGGTTCAGGAAACTGGAAACAATCTTAAGAGGTGACTGATTAATTTTTATGATTTCAGGTCTAAATGAACAGCTACTGCAGGAATTGGAATACACCCTACTAAAGCCTAATTGTCAATATAAGCGGAAAGCACGTACAGCGCCTAGTATTCCCAAATGGTCACTCATCTGGTACTAGTTAGTCTCATCGTTACTTAACTTCCGTGATGTGGTGAGAATCGGTGTGTCAATCTGATTAAATTAACTTGAACTATATAATATACTCACCTTCTCTAATCCTTCCTTTATATGCATGTATATTTCACGTCTAATCATCACTCTACACATATGTACGCGGTGCCTTAAATAAGTTTCCAGATTTTTATCGTATGGACACTTTTATTGATAGTACACATATGAAACTCTAGTCTCCCTCGAAGTAATCTTCTCCGGCTGCAATGCACTTATTGTAACATTCCAGCAACTTTTGGAAGGTCTCATGGAATTCCTCCTATGCAAGCGTGTTAATGCCCTCGTCACAGCCTCTTTTATCTCCTCAATTGTCTCATAGCGACATCCTTGAGCTTAGGGAATAACGAAAAGTCAAAGGGAGCAAGGTTTGGACTATAGGGAGGGCGAGGAACTGTCATGATGCCCATCTTGGTCAAATAGTCTGTAACAAGGATGGAGTTGTGGACTATGCATTCGTGCAAATCCTCCGCATCTTCAGTTCCTCACGAATAATTATGCGCACAGTTCCCACACTGATATCAAACTGTACACTTATTCTCTTTATAGACACGTGACAGTTCTTATTCATGAAATTCTTAATTTGGCCAATCAACTCTGGTGTTCTGACTTCCTTACTTCTCTCACACTTTTCATCATCCCTCACAGACTCCCTGCCTTCCTCAAATAACTATTGCTACTAAAAACTGATGCTTGATTCATGCAAGATGGTCCAAAAGCAGTCTGAAGCATTCCATACGTTTCTGTGGCATTTTCCCAAGTTTTAAACGGATTTTTTTGAATATCATTCTTCTAAAGTGTACTCATGTTCAGAATGCATTTTTGAAATTCGCCAGCTGTGACAATCAGGCTTTAGTAGGGTGTATTCAAATTTCTGCTGTAGCTGTTCATTGTAACCTGAAATCATAAAAATTGTCAGTCATCTTATTAGATGTATAGTAATAAGTAGGGCTATGACAAGAGAATATGTTTTCATTGTTTTGACTCTCCGACACAGTTAGACACAGTTAATCGGGAACCATATCACTCTGCCTAAAAACATATAAGATATTAACTGATATATATTCGAGAGTCAAAATAATGAAAAGAATATTCTCTTGTTATAGCCCTATTAATAACATACTGAATTTTCAAGAGTCTACAATTTTAAATGCTTGTACAAAAAAGTCTGGAAACTTATTGAAGGCACATCGTATATTCCAGTCTACGTTTATCAATCTCTACATCCGAATCTCAACGCACTTCTTACCTTGTGTGCACCTATTTTCTATTTCTAACCCCACCTCTATGTAATCTACACACCGCTTCTAACCATTATCCTATAGACATCTGTACGACATTTCTAACACTAATCCTACGTATACCTATATTCCACTTTTATAAACGTCCGCTATACGAAGTCATTTCTGAAGGCATCATTTTGAGAAGGCGCGCCCTCTTTGAGCCATTTTAGCGACGTATACACGTGGAAAACCTCATTTCTTATTCGTTTCCCAAATCTTTAAATCTCTCTTACGCTCTAGTCGTTTGTTAGCTTTGATATTTAATTCAAAATAGCGAGCTGAAAAAATGTTTTTTCTAGTAACCAAGTTCATACGATTCTCGCAAGAAGCTTTATTTGCCTGTTTTTGTTCGTTAGTGTATGGTTTCTTTGCCTTCTTGGATTCTTTTACTTGGGTATTTGTGTTGGTCTTTGATGTAGTCTAACCGGCCAATAGAATTAGCGTTAAGGTTTCAGCCGTTCGTTGCGTCTGAAAATAGGAAGGAACCGCGTGGCTGGCTTTCATCTCTCGTACCAAAAACCGCGTTTACAGCAGTGTCTCCCCCTTTCACTACTCGGGTGCTCTGCTCTTCACGTTGAACATCCGGTTGTGGGAGAAGTACTTTGTACTAGATGGATTGGTAGGATTATTGCTCAAGATTAAAGTCTCATATATTGCTTGAAACAAAGACATAAGCGGCCCGTTTTAGTCGACTCGAACAAAGAGACCATGATTTACATAAAGCTGCGCAGTTGCTTAAAAGCAACCAATAAAAACAACGGAAATGACGTGTCGTCAATTGAGGAAAAGAAAACGAGACTAAAATTACCGAAATTACAAATATATGTTATTAAGGAAAAACATCATATAACAATAGATTATTACGTGGATACTCGTTGAATGCACACGAATAATATTATTAAAGGATTGAAAACGATGTCTACTTAATCCATAATTTTTAATCTTTTCATAGTGTTGTCCATCATTCAATAAAAATATAATATACTCGAGTGGCTTTTGGTCTTTATAAATGCTTACTCATTAATATAAATCACGAGGGCTCATATATCCAATCTATATGATTAACTATATATAAAGTTAGGTATGCGTATATGTTTATGTATTTGCATATACACGATTCGACCCTAAACTAATTAACCGATCATTACGAATTTTCGAACATAGTTGTTAGGTATATGAGTGTGTAATGCGAACTGTACTTAATTTTATTTAGTTTTATGCAATGGGGATATAAAGGGTGACTATTTAGTAAAAAAAAAAAAAAAGCTCATTGACGCGTGCGTATGCAAATGCCGACCCATGTGCGAAGTGACGTCACGGTAAGGAAAAAGAAAAAGATTATAGAAAGAACGTGTGCACAGACATACGAGGACGTCCGAGAAGACAAAGGTCAGGAGTACGGTCATGTTTTACTCGGGAAAGTATCTGAAAATAAATTTCGTTGTTAAAAAAGGAGTCGAGTTATTACTTATGTTCTTTGCGACGAAGTCTACTACAACGTGTTGGGTCTACGTGTGTAAACACGTACAACGTTGCACACGTATCAATCCTTGCGCTAAGCCAATCTAATTTAGGTATGTGAATATTTTTTACTTTTTGTATTGTTTGAACTCGCCTTGAGTTTTATTTTCACAAAGTTTCGGCTGATGTAACCTCCGACATTCTTCAGGTGTATTTTGGGATACGCGAGATATTTTCTTCATCGATTACCTTGAGAAAATAAGATAGCAAAGAAAGAGATGGGAAACTTATTTAGTTAATGACAAATTACAGCTATTGTTTTTTGTATTTATTAAAAGAATCTTTTTTTACAAATGAGTCACCAATTATCAAGGCCCAGAGGCAACTGGAGGATAAGGGTTAATGAGTGTGCGATAGTCAATAGAACAAAATCGCAGTAATCGTCAGCTGTGGACATTTGGTAAATTGGATTACTTGAGAGGAACGGCTCATCAAGAATTTGTTCACCTTAGACTTGAAAACGACCATATTGTAATCAGCTGGAAAGCAGGGAAACGGAACAGAGTTTCACAGGTGTGCAGTTCTAAGAAAGAAACTTTGTTCATGGAATCTACGTTTAGGTGAAGACACAGATAAAGTGTACGGGAAATTATCGATAGTGGTTTCATATGGACGAGTATATTTCGTGAAAGTCAGGCGAAGGGGGGGGCATAGATTGGAGCTCAGCTTCAAGCATAGCTCAATCCCGGAAGTAAATTATATTTTAGCGTGCATCTTGTGTACATTTTTAAAGAAACGGACGCTGATGAATTTACATTTCAGTAAAATGATAAGTAATTTCACCATTCGCGGCTCATTTGATAGACATAAATGTTTATTTACTTATTATTATTATGTTTTAGTATTTTGTCAATGGGAACTATTCGTGTTTATGTGTTTATTTTTTATGTTCAAAATCAAGTACATGTCGTAAAAAAGAAAATAAGTTGAAAAACAAAAACACACAAAATGAAGACATATTTATGAAATTTGCACCAACAAAATATAAAAACAAACGGAAATTTAAAAAGCTTTAAATTTCACCATCAGCTGCGCATTCAGTAAGTAATTGAATATCTGCATATATATATATATATATATATATATATATATATATATATATATATATATATATATATATAATTCGAGGGTGTTATTTTCCAGAGATAAAGTAACCGATGAAGTATAATGAGGTTAATCTAAGAGTGCTCAATACCGAAGTAGAGGAAGGCATACTTTTTATTTATTTTTACATAAGTAGTAATGTGTTGTTACACAGTCATGAGTATGTTCAGGCCAGCTAATTTTGCTTTCGTATAAGCTATATCGCCTGAACAGCTGGCCGAAACATGCTCATGACTGTGTAGCAACACATTGCCGCTTATGTAAAAACAAAATAATATATATATATATATATATATATATATATATATATATATAAAAGGCAGTGTGTGATTTCGTTTTCTACGAACCCCAAAACGTCTGAGTCGATTTAAAAAAAAAAAAATAATGCAAACGTACTTTATATGTCTGCTAGTGTTTATAGAGAAGCTTGGTATCGGAATGCTTCCGATAAATACCGAAAATCGATAACCAAAAATCCGATTAAAGATTGGACAATCAAATTTTGGCCAGCGGTAGCACCAGCATACAGCCTTACATCACATATGCATTTTACAAAACTTCACAAGCGGAAGTGTCCGGCGTCCAGTAGGTACTTTGATAAGACAAGGGTGCTTTCGAAATGTATCTTTCTATTTAGAGCATTTTAGAGCACAACAGAGGCATGATACTTGACTTATGCATTTTAAGCTTAAATTCAATCCAATCCAATATTTTTATTTAAATTAACAGTAGGTTTTCGACAGTACAGTATAGAGTAAAATGTATTGTGTACTTAGTGACTGCGAAGAGGCATGTAAATATTCATCCCTGTGCACCGCGGTCGGTTCCCGACTAGAGTAGGCAATTAATCGATTTGATTGAAAAATAGACGATTTTACTAATTTGGATGACGATAAAAGTATTTGAAGCGTGGAACATTCGTTGATTTTCATTCAATCTCGAGCAACGTCGGATCTATCCGCTAGTATATATATATATATATATATATATATATATATATATATATATATATATATATATATATATATATATATATATCCTTTCAATATTTTGTTCTCTCTTGAAATAAATACTATCGTTGGAATTAAAAATATTAGACAGTTAAAGGCGCGTTTCTTCAAGTTACTGTGTGCATGTGTGTATGTGCGTACTTATTTCTATATGCATTTAAGACTGACGTCGCACCTTCTCATTGGTTATACCTCCTCCTCCTTCTCCCTTTCCCCTTTTCCCTGTGTATGCTCATCACTTACGTTACACTGATGAAGACTGAAGGATCGGTCGAGAATAAGTACTTGTAAAAAATTTTTACTTTTTTTTCATAATATTATTTTGTATTCCTGCACGTCATCAAGAGAAAACGAATAAAGGCAAGTTATAGGCTTTTATACTTTTCGTATTTTAATACATTTTCATATGTATATATATATATATATATATATATATATATATATATATATATATATACATATATATATATATATATATATATATATATATTCATATATGTATATATATATATATTCATATATATATATATATATATATATATATATATATATCAGGTATCAGGGGATTAAAGAAATATATAAAGTGTCTTTTATTGGAAACTTTCCGATATAATAAGAAAGCTCGACATGCAAATGGCGCTTAAATACAAGCGGTAAAAATTTGATGATATAAAAATATATACTGATACATATAGATTTATTGATTAATTTGAAACAAGGGAATAAAATACAGTGTGTAGAGGTGATGAAAGCTCTTAATGCTAGGCATGTGGAAGCCTAAGAAGAGGGGGGTGTTAGGTAACCCTACACACTATATTGTACTACCTTGTTTCAAATTGATCAATAAGTCTATATGTATCAATATATATTTTTCTATTATCAATACTTTTTTCATCTTGTATATATATATATATATATATATATATATATATATATATATATATATATATATATATATATACTAGCAAAAGTACCCGTCGTTGACTGGGTTCAAAAACAGCCTACAGAAAATGGACTCGGATTTATGAAAGTATGATAGGTTATGAAAAGGAAGGGTTGTAAAGAGATAGCTTTGAATTTGGGAGTATCAAAACCAAAGCCAAATATGATGAAAGTAAAAATAAAATAGATAAACCCCATAATTTATTATATCATACCTGTTCACACTGAAACACTTATCACAATATTCTGTGGATCTATATTAAAAAAACCTTGTTAAACTTTGTGTCATATTTCCATTCTATGGAGATCAGGCGCGAACGAACACCCCATAATTTTATTATACCATATTTCTTCAAACTGAAACATAATTATCAAAGTATACTTACGCAGATAGATATGAAAAGTCTTTATTAAAGTTTGTGCCTATTTCTATTCTATGGAGGCCAGGCGCGAACGCAGACGCCACAATTTTATTATACCATCTCTATTTAAGTTAAAACATACTTATCAAAGTATACTTTTGTACATCTATATCAAAAACACTTGTAAACGTTTTTTTTTAAATTTTTATTTCCATACTTTATGGGCCAGGCGCGAACGCAAACCCTACAATTTTTATGAACCACCGTTCTGTAGGATCAAACGTACCCATTCCTGTGTCTCGATACATCTTATATCATTATATGTAATCAGTTTTTTTTTAAATAGTCAACCATATAGGAGCCTATTCGTGACCAGACACACACAGACAGTCAGCTTTATATATATATATATATATATATATATATATATATATATATATATATATATATATATATCTTCTATCTTCTTCTATGCTCCTATAAATTCGTGTTTCTTTTGTGTGCATTGATATTCATATTAAAACCCCTCTTTTCTATTTATTCAAAAAGAAAATACAATTCACTTATATATGGATCATGGAATTGAATTCATCTGCAAAAGATCTAGCTAATGTGTATATTCTTTTAAATATTCATTGTAATTAATTCCCTATTAGTTTTTTCGGTTTTCTTATGGGATGATCATCTTTAGTTAACTATTACGTGTAATTATATTCATGCAGATATTCTACATGATTTATACTTGCATAATATTTGCGTAAAAATGTTACAGGACACACAATATTGTTTCCATATGTATTTATGTATACGTATATATTTTTGTTTAATCTATCTATCTATCTATCTATCTATCTATCTGTCTGTGGACATTTCCTTACGCAATAACTCTGTCAATTTTAAGTCTACAGACTCGAAATTTGATATGCAGGGTACTGAGATTTGAGAAAAATTATGTGATCGGTTTTGGGTCAGAAATTTGGCGATTAAGGGGTCAATGTTCAACGATTTGACCTTTGAGAACTCTACCAAACTCCTCCGACAATTTTGGGTCTAGACACTTGAAATTTTAGATATAGGTTCCTTGGACATGGATCTAACTTAATAACTTGATTCGAGCCAAAAACAATAAATTTTAAGGGGTCATAATAGGGGTCAAAATTTAAAAAAAAATGACCACTTTTTTTTTGCTCAGCATACACCTCTCAATACCCGGGCAACGCTGAGCACCCATACTAGTATATATATATATATATATATATATATATATATATATATATATATATATATATATAAGTACATTTTTGGTACAGCAAAATGGAAGGAGAAATTTCAGAGGAAACATAATTTAATTTAAATACCAAAAAACAACAAAAAAAAAAACGGGCAGGTGAAATTATTAAAATTTCCTTAAGGCCTTATCGTCTGACCCTCTAAGAGGAAACGTCAGAATGATAAATTAAAAACTAAGAAACGAATGAGGAAAGAAGGGAATTTGGTTTCAGTTGGAAGACCAGTGAGAAAAAAAAATCTCACTGTTCAGGTGGTTTTAAATCAATAAATATCTCCAACTGATGTTTCAAAATCTTTTGTCTACACAGGCTAGGTCGAGAGTTATTAATGACTAACGCCTCAATGATATTGAGATGATAGTTCGACCTCGCACTGTATAAAACAGAAAACCACCCATCGGAGTATTGATCAGAACACCTATTTGTACTCATCAGGTGATTACCAATGGCGGACTCATGAGCTTGGGAGTGCCCGGATGTTCTCGAAACCTGGTGTAGTCAAATATCCCGAGGGATATGTTGGGATATTCTCATTTCTAATCTTTGGGATGTCTTGCCAACGTAGTCAGCTCCACACTGACAAACAAATTTATAAACAACAGAATTCTTTTGAATGGTTGGCAAAACATCTTTACGAAAAGAAGAGAAAAAGGTTCGAGTTGTGTAAACTACTCTAAGCATAGTAGCTGGAAAACAACGTTGAGTAGCAGAAGAAATCCTTTTAACAATATGAAGGCCAACAGGACCTAACCATGGTAATTTTAAATAAATGGGACAACGTGATGGACCAATACGTTTAACACTATTAAATGTAGCAATTTTACGTTCAATAGTAGTTCTTATTATATTTATGGGATATCCATTGCTAAGAAAAATATTTGTGATTTCACCAAGTTCCGTATCAAGACGGTTTGGTGAACAAATCATAAGTGCACGATGTGTAAGAGCGCTAATGAGGTTTATTTTTCTAGACTGAGGGGCAAAGGAAAACCAATTAAGATAGAGCCCTGTAAATGTAGGTTTTCTGTATACAGAGGTCTCAAACGTAGAACCAACTTTAGAAACACGAACATCAAGGAATGGGAGAGAGCCACAATCCTCGACCTCCATAGTAAATTGTAACGATGGATGCAAGTTGCAAAGAAAACGAAGAAACTGTTCAGCTTCACTCCGTGAGGGAAAGCATGCAAAAGTGTCATCAACGTAGCGTGTATAGAATGTTGGCTTAGTAATTTTGGAAAATAATTCGTTTTCCAAAAATCCAACGAAAATGTTGGCTAGCGAAGGACCAAGAGGGCTGCCCATAGATATACCGTCAATTTGCCAGTACATAATGTTGTTGAAACTGAAGGAGACTGATTTAGTAGCAAGTTCCATCAGTTCAACGAAAATTCGTTCAGGAAATTGTGGAGATTTTGAGGGGCCACGGTATAGATAGTCAGCACAAATACCAATGGTTTCATCCAAAGGTATATTAGTAAAAAGACTATTAATGTCAAAGGAAGCTAAGAACTCGGTATTTTTAGATAAAGATAATTTTTGTATATGAGACACGAATTGAAAAGAATCCGAAATACAATGGACCGAATAAAAAGAAAGCACAGGTTTAAGAAGATCAACCAACCATTTCCCAAGTTCGTGTTGTGCAGAACCCAACATAGATAAAATGGGTCGCAGAGGAATGTTAGGTTTATGAACCTTGGGTAAACCGTACATTCTAGGCCTTTGAGAGCCAATGGGTCGGATTCCATCATAAATCTCCTTAGAAATAAACCCGCTTTTATAAAGTTGAAGAAATATTTTCTGGATTTTTATTTCCATACGAAAAGTGTCATCATGGCTCAAATCACCCAACCGGAGAAATTCATTTTTATCGTCCAAGATTTGTAACATTTTGGAGATATAATCCGTTTTGTTAAGTATAACACCCGATCCTTTATCCGGGCGAGAAAGATAAATGTCGGAATTAGACCTAATTAATTTTGCCGCTTCAAAATGATTTTTCTGCCAAACAAAATCACTAGATTTAGTATTTATGGCAGAAAACCTCCGACCTAATTCGCCCAACTGAATTTTAACACTAGTTAATTCATCAGTAGAGATAGGCGAATGGTGTTTTAATTGAGTATATAATAATTCAATTTCACTAAATATTGAAATTTTATCAACATAAAGGGGAGGAATGCAAAATTGTAAGCCAGCAGATAAAACAAATTCTTCCGTATTGGACAAAACATAAGAAGAAAAATTAAATATATGTTTATCCAAATTTGTTATAATCCCAAACTTCTTAGTAATTAAATTTTTTAAATATTTATCATAAGAAGAAGTACATTTATTACGGGTAAAATTATCGCCATTGGATAAAAACTTGGAAAAACGGAGTTTATCAAAGAAAGATAGTTCTTTCCAAACCATGGCCCAAAGTAAAAGGTGTTTACTACGTAACGAATTATATGTATCGGAATTAAATAGGATTTCATCTTGTAGGAAAACACGTTGAACTGCCAATGTATTTCTACATTTAATTTTAGAAATACGATGACAGATATAACTGGGAGCTACATGATTTAGGCGGCAAGATTTAAGAAATTCCATCCTACACTTCAAAACGATTAACTTATTTTTAATACGTATAACTTTGTTTAACGTTTTGATAAATTGTGAGCTGTACCGACCTCGAAAATATGTAAGTAAATTTTTGGTACAGCAAAATGGAAGGAGAAATTTCAGAGGAAACATAATTTAATTTAAATACCAAAAAACAAAAAAAAAAACGGGCAGGTGAAATTATTAAATTTTTTTTTAAAGATTTTTGGAAAACGAATTATTTTCCAAAATTACTAAGCCAACATTCTATACACGCTACGTTGATGATACTTTTGCATGCTTTCCCTCACGGAGTGACGCTGAACAGTTTCTTCGTTTTCTTTGCAACTTGCATCCATCGTTACAATTTACTATGGAGGTCGAGGATTGTGGCTCTCTCCCATTCCTTGATGTTCGTGTTTCTAAAGTTGGTTCTACGTTTGAGACCTCTGTATACAGAAAACCTACATTTACAGGGCTCTATCTTAATTGGTTTTCCTTTGCCCCTCAGTCTAGAAAAATAAACCTCATTAGCGCTCTTACACATCGTGCACTTATGATTTGTTCACCAAACCGTCTTGATACGGAACTTGGTGAAATCACAAATATTTTTCTTAGCAATGGATATCCCATAAATATAATAAGAACTACTATTGAACGTAAAATTGCTACATTTAATAGTGTTAACCGTATTGGTCCATCACGTTGTCCCATTTATTTAAAATTACCATGGTTAGGTCCTGTTGGCCTTCATATTGTTAAAAGGATTTCTTCTGCTACTCAACGTTGTTTTCCAGCTACTATGCTTAGAGTAGTTTACACAACTCGAACCTTTTTCTCTTCTTTTCGTAAAGATGTTTTGCCAACCATTCAAAAGAATTCTGTTGTTTATAAATTTGTTTGTCAATGTGGAGCTGACTACGTTGGCAAGACATCCCAAAGATTAGAAATGAGAATATCCCAACATATCCCTCGGGATATTCGACTACACCAGGTTTCGAGAACATCCGGGCACTCCCAAGCTCATGAGTCCGCCATTGGTAATCACCTGATGAGTACAAATAGGTGTTCTGATCAATACTCCGATGGGTGGTTTTCTGTTTTATACAGTGCGAGGTCGAACTATCATCTCAATATCATTGAGGCGTTAGTCATTAATAACTCTCGACCTAGCCTGTGTAGACAAAAGATTTTGAAACATCAGTTGGAGATATTTATTGATTTAAAACCACCTGAACAGTGAGATTTTTTTTTCTCACTGGTCTTCCAACTGAAACCAAATTCCCTTCTTTCCTCATTCGTTTCTTAGTTTTTAATTTATCATTCTGACGTTTCCTCTTAGAGGGTCAGACGATAAGGCCTTAAGGAAATTTTAATAATTTCACCTGCCCGTTTTTTTTTTTTTTTTTTGGTATTTAAATTAAATCATGTTTCCTCTGAAATATATATATATATATATATATATATATATATATATATATATATATATATATATATATATATATATATAGTCATTCACATACAGAACTGTTTCGTTATATCACAACACATCAATGCGGCTAGACTAGCACCTATCTCTAGCTGGGAATTGAACTTACAATCACCGCCCATGGGATTAGTGCTCGTAAATTACCTTAACAAATGTCCATCAAAAAAACTCGCCCACCGCTTTTACAGTGTTCAAGCTGTATATATACATTGCCTTATATATACACATATATATGTATGTATAAGGCAGTTGTATATATATATATATATATATATATATATTTAATTGAATTAGATTAAATATTCTACCGATTATAAATATTACAAAAAAGGCTAAGTATTGCAAGTATTACATCTTTAATGACTCATAGCGCCTACATTCAAGATTTTCCTCGAACCAAGTGTTAAGTGGCATGAACCAAGATAATTAAATGAAAAAAGATATGTTTTTTACACGGTTTAACTTTTTCGTATTTTCTGGTTCTAGACAAATTCTTATTCCCTATTTTTGCTTTGTTGTTTTTTTTATTTCGTCATATACCTACTACATTTTTCTGTATTTTTTTTTCGTAGATATGTGAAGAATTAAGTCGTAAACAAAATAATATAATTAAATCTGATAAGCTATTCGTATTTAAAAAAGGTTTAACGAACTTGTATGACCTTGTTAAAGTGCTATAGTACTATGGCGAATATTCTGTCAGTATATATGCATATATATATATATATATATATATATGTGTGTGTGTGTGTGTGTGTGTGTATATATGTATATCTATACATAGATAGGTGTGTGTATATGTGTATATATACGCATACATATATATATGTATACACATATATAAGTATATATATACATATGTATAAATATACATGTATATACACACACACATATATATATAATTACTAATATATACACATACATACCTATTTATATATAAACATGTCTCCCCCCCTCTCTCTCTCTCTCTCTCTCTCTATATATATATATATATATATATATATATATATATATATATATATATATATGTTCTCTGTGGATGCTGTTTCTGGGTGTTTCATATTAGATGATGATGTGATATGGTTGTGTTGAAGTAAAAGCCGGTGGGTTTTGCCGGGTATTTCGTCCGCTGAGTGACAGCCACGGCAGCCGAAGGAAAGACTGGACCACACCCGTTGCAAATGAGAGAGAATGAGAGAGAGAGAGAGAGAGAGAGAGAGAGAGAGAGAGAGAAGAAAGGAAGGAAGGAAAGAGAGATGGCATATTATACAGAAATAAGGAATTGTACCAGAGTGCACCAACACAAAAGCAGGAAAAATATATAAAGAATCCAAGAAACTAATAGAAACCGCAGAGTAAAATGGTATCTTCCTTATTTTGTTTTATATTCGTAGTGCAATTTCAAAGAAGGCAGGGTCGAACAAAAAAAAAAAAAAAAAAAAAGAAAAAAAAGAAAAAATATAGAGGAGACACTCACACATATATTTTTTGTCTCTGTATAAGTATAAGTATGTTTGTATGTATATACTTCTATATGCGCGTGTGTGTCTCGATATGTATGCGTGTATGCGTAATGAGTGACGCGCACTCAAGAATGGGAAAGAGGAAGAACTGATATGATGGCAGTACACCTGGGAATGATTAGCGTTCATGCCTGAATGGTTAGCACACAATAATCCAATATTCTCATTAGACGTGGCACTTTTTCATTGGTTAATAGCATGACTTGGATTTGAACTGAAACACGAGAAGTGACCGAATATAGACATGAATGTAGTAAAAGTTTCGTTTTTTTTTCTTCTTCTCTCTTTTGATTATTTGAACGAAACTATTAACAACAACTTTGCATATTATAGGTTTTATATAAGAATATTATATGCACCCGTTGACTTTTTGAACTCTGTTTTTTATCTGCAACCTCCGAAAAGATGAGGAATCTATACTGAAGCAAGGATTGGTCAATTCACAACTCGATATTTTCTTACTCGATATTTTCTAACTCTATTAGTAAAAAAAGATCAAAAACGGACAGAAGCAACGCTGGGATAATCAGAGGATTAAGAGTTCATTCTGTCCTATTATAAGCCTACGATAATTGCTATTTCCAAATAGTCACCCATCTAAATGCCTACCAGATTTAACATTGCTTAACTTTAGTGATTCTAAGAAAAGTGGTATAAAGCGGTGAGAGAGTACTTTTATTTCTGGTGTATGTTGTGGTTTCGCTTTGTCTGATTTGGTGTTAACTCTAAGACTGAGACACGAAATATTTCGTGAACAATTAATTGCATACGATTAGTGGAATACAAGTCATTATTTTTATACATTGTGGGTAACTCGTTTTCTAAAACAGAAACATGTTTATTTAAGAAAAGAAACAATACAACATCCACACTACAGTATTATTAAAAATAATGGTGTATAACTTATTTTATGTATGTGTATTAGTAGCCAGAGAAGATACGCACGCAGTAGAGAGATCCATAAGACAAAGAAATAGCAACACTTGACAAAGGGGTATATCTACGAAATATCGTGAAATTCCAGCGTCACAAAAGACTCTAGTGATTAAGAAGGAAAGCTGTACACATTTTTTTAGATTTCACATACCTACACATGATTTTAGACTTCTAACCAATTCTGGCTGACGGAATGTGAATAAGCTATCCTCATGGATTAAATAAATGGTTAGTTCGAAATTTAGTATAGATTTCCGAATTCAAGAAAATGCAACTGAAAAAGGTCTCAGGTTACATCGCCTGAGACGTTGTGAACATGTATCCAAGACAACAATAGTAACCCGAAGAACAACATTGATACAAGAAAATGACTACAATTTTTCATAAGCGTCTTTAGTTAAAAATGAAGACAACGAAAGGACGTCTCATTCTAACATTTAATAAACAACTTTATTTGTCATCTTCGTTAGTTGCGTTAGTAGAAGAGAGAAACGGGTTAGTAGGTTGAAATGTTCTTGTGTAAAGATAGATTTAATATATTGCCGGCTTGTTGAGAGAACAGTTCCGTTTACACGTGTTTATAGCTAGTAGTCGTCGGTATGAAGAAAGCCGGTTACAGGAGAAAGAAAGGGTCAAGTCATTCACTGTATTTAAGTGTTGTCGTGTGTGTGTGTGTGTATGTCGGTATGTGTGTGTATGTGTGTGTGTCGGTGTATCGACGAGAGCAATTCTGTAATATGATAAAGAATGTTCTTTTGGGCACGTGGAAACAAATGGGTATTAGAAGGTCGCCATGTTATGATTGTTGTACTTAGGTTCAGCCTGGAGGCCAAAGCCCCAGACTTATGCGTGCTGCCAGCTGAAGCCAGGAGGAAAGAGGGTTAAGAGTTTCAGATTTCGCCTTTTACATACTCTGTCACGTGATTGAGAGCTGGCTTGTGATTGGACAAGCCAGAGATAAAATGGATTTCAAATCTCGAATCGAGAAAATTAGCTCCTGCCTGTGATTGTAACGAGTTTCGGCTGCTACACGTTATACATCATTATCAGGACGTACGACTACTTGCCCGGACCAGTGTGACTTCCTCTCCAGAGTTTCCTGTCTTCACTACGCTGCTACAGATTTTCAGATTCATAGTTGGCGTCATGTGCTATTTGTTGGATGTATGTGGATCTAGGTCGTCCTTTGCTTGGGCGTCCATGTCGTGGAGTCCATAGAAATTCATCACTCACCAATTCATGCTTGATTCTCAGACAGTGACCGACAAATCGTGGGCGTCTCTCCCTGATGGTATTAGATATGGCAGGTAGGTTCCCATAAAGTTGCTGCTTCGTGGAATGATTTTGCCAAGATATATTTAATACTGTTCGTAGCATACGGATGTATGTAATGTCTAGTTTTCTTTCCGATCTTTTGGTGAGTGTCCAGGCTGTAATACCGTAAACAAGGAAAGACTCTACCACTGCCCTAAAGAATTGTCTTTTCAATTTGTCAGTTAGCCATCCATCCAATGCAGCCCATGCTTTTGAGATGAGAATTTCGATATCTCTTTTTGTGGAAACTATGTTGCTGCTCAGATACGTAAGATAAATAACGTTATACAAGGTGTCCCAAAAAGAAAGTAAGTAAAAAGAAAATTTAAATAACAATTAAATAAAGAAAATATTTTTTATTCTCTAAATATTCATAGAATCCCTATTTATTTCATACATATTAAATATTTAATCGGCCAAATATTTCCCATCAATGCTAACACATGAGTGTAGATGTCCACGAAAGTTTTTAATAACTTAATTGATCATTTCGAGTGGAATAGCAGCAATATCAGAACAAATAGTTCGTTTTAATTCCTCAAAAGATCGAGAGCCATGGCTGAATACTTTTAATTTCAAATATTTCTACAAGGGAA
Source organism: Euprymna scolopes (assembly GCF_053919585.1). Classification (NCBI taxonomy): domain Eukaryota; kingdom Metazoa; phylum Mollusca; class Cephalopoda; order Sepiida; family Sepiolidae; genus Euprymna; species Euprymna scolopes. The sequence continues at coordinate 14,561,859 of NC_136491.1, read as the reverse complement.
AATCGCAGGGGGTGTAGATCAGGTCATGTTGCGGGTCAAGCAAAAATGATTCGGGAACATTTCCTTTTAAAAATGCAAATATAAATAAATTTTGAACTAATTAAAATAAAATGGCACGTATATTTAATAAATTAAAAAAAAATTTTCTTTATTTAATTGTTAATTTTTTTTACCTACAAATGTGGCAGACTATTTTTAGACACCCTGTATATCTCTTCCATCGTAAGTACAACGCTTATGCATGCAACGTTGCGGAACGATCCATGTTAGTTGAATCAATCTGCGAATATATGGATTTTGTGAGCGTACGACAACTGAAAATATCCAAAATAAAGTCATTTACGACATCCAAACTGAAAATACCAATCATTAAAGTATCCAATGTTCCTATTTACTTGCCTTTCCACAATGGAAGAGTTAGATACTAAATCAGTTTTAATGTGCGGAAATCCAGCTCCCCACAAAGGGTCAGTCAGGAGAGATACAAAAATAAAAAAATTGCTTCAGTCTAGAAGCTGTCTCCTCCACTGATCGAGGTCAGAAAAGGTGAAGTGTAGTATCAGAGCAGATACTACACAGTGATCTTGGCCATTATTGGAATGATCAGTATTTCTATTTACTCACTCGATGGCAAAGCTAGACACAATGACAATGTCGGTTTTAATAGGGTGAAAATGTTCTATGGCGATAGTTGCTATATAAACGAATACTGTTATATAGCGATAGTTGCTATATAAACGAATACTGTTATATAGTGATAGTTGCTATATAAACGAATACTGTTATATAGTGATAGTTGCTATATAAACGAATACTGTTATATAGTGATAGTTGCTATATAAACGAATACTGTTATATAGTGATAGTTGCTATATAAACGAATACTGTTATATAGCGATGGTTGCTATATAAACGAATACTGTTATATAGTGATAGTTGCTATATAAACGAATACTGTTATATAGTGATAGTTGCTATATAAACGAATACTGTTATATAGTGATAGTTGCTATATAAACAAATACTGTTATATAGTGATAGTTGCTATATAAACGAATACTGTTATATAGCGATAGTTGCTATATAAACGAATACTGTTATATAGTGATAGTTGCTATATAAACGAATACTGTTATATAGTGATAGTTGCTATATAAACGAATACTGTTATATAGTGATACTTACTATATAAACGAATACTGTTATATAGTGAAAATTGCTATATAAACGAATAGTTATATAGTGATAGTTGCTATATAAACGAATACTGTTATATAGCGATAGTTGCTATATAAACGAATACTGTTACATAGTGATACTTGCTATATAAACGAATACTGTTATATTGTGATAGTTGCTATATAAACGAATACTGTTATATAGTGAAAATTGCTATATAAACGAATAGTTATATAGTGATAGTTGCTATATAAACGAATACTGTTATATAGTGATAGTTGCTATATAAACGAATACTGTTATATAGTGATAGTTGCTATATAAACGAATACTGTTATATAGCGATGGTTGCTATATAAACAAATACTGTTATATAGTGATAGTTGCTATATAAACGAATACTGTTATATAGTGATAGTTGCTATATAAACGAATACTGTTATATAGTGATAGTTGCTATATAAACAAATACTGTTATATAGTGATAGTTGCTATATAAACGAATACTGTTATATAGCGATAGTTGCTATATAAACGAATACTGTTATATAGTGATAGTTGCTATATAAACGAATACTGTTATATAGTGATAGTTGCTATATAAACGAATACTGTTATATAGTGATACTTGCTATATAAACGAATACTCTTATATAGTGAACATTGCTATATAAACGAATAGTTATATAGTGATAGTTGCTATATAAACGAATACTGTTATATAGCGATAGTTGCTATATAAACGAATACTGTTACATAGTGATAGTTGCTATATAAACGAATACTGTTATATTGTGATGGTTGCTATATAAACGAGTACTGTTATATAGTGAAAATTGCTATATAAACGAATAGTTATATAGTGATAGTTGCTATATAAACGAATACGTTTATATAGCGATAGTTGCTATATAAACGAATAGTGTTATATAATGATACTTGCTATATAAACGAATACTGTTATATAGTGATAGTTGCTATATAAACGAATACTGTTATATAGTGATACTTGCTATATAAACGAATACTGTTATATAGTGATACTTGCTATATAAACGAATACTGTTATATAGCGATACTTGCTATATAAACGAATACTGCTATATAGCGATAGTTGCTATATAAACGAATACTGTTATATAGCGATAGTTGCTATATAAACGAATACTGTTATATAGCGATAGTTGCTATATAAACGAATACTGTTATATAGTGATAGTTGCTATATAAACGAATACTGTTATATAGCGATAGTTGCTATATAAACGAATACTGTTATATAGTGATAGTTGCTATATAAACGAATACTGTTTTATAGCGATAGTTGCTATATAAACGAATACTGTTATATAGTCGTCTATATAAGGAGTTCACATCTAACGTTCATTTGTTTACGTATATTATTTTATGTGTGAGACGTGACTTCTCTATTTCGTGATTGTCTCTTGTTTTTCTATTATTCGTTCAGCAGATCGTGTATGACAGTTATGACAGCGTCTGTATTGATCATCTTGTATTCTCGTGTTTGTTCGTGTCGATATATTTACAGATACAGTTTAATAATAAGCATACAACATTTACAACAGACTTGACATGAAAAAACGGACGGTTAACAGTTCTCTGAGGGTTAGCATCTGGCCAATCAGGGAAACATACCTGGTTCGTTTTTTGTCTTGTTTTGATAGAATAGCTACAATGAAGATTCATCCCAAGGAACCAACAAGTCTCAGGTCGTATTTCCAGCATCTTTTATTTCCAGAAATGTTTTCCCTCTTGAAAGTTGCAAGCTTGTCCTAAGTACTATATTTTAACATTTCCTCGACATCTTCCCCGGGGTTTAGAACCATTAAGACCGGTCTTCTCCTATCTGTCTCCAACGACGACCAAACTATAACTCAAGTGTACGTGCATATCAAAATTTATTCCTTTCCTGGCGTCATTAATACACGTAGCGCTAAGATCATCACCTGATGTCAATTTCTTAAGTTGTCAGCTAAAATCCCTCTGTTTGATAACACTTCAAATTGTATATATTATTTTAATTGGAATTCATTATTTATTGCGGACTATTATTCTCATCTTTATTAGTTCCAGATAAGCATTGTCTGAAGATAACGGTTTCAATCCTACCCAAAGCTGGCCAGAGGCTTACTTGGCCAAAACGTAGTGAGACGACAACTACGGATGGCAGTGATTGCTGAGAATGCACTTAGGAGATTCGAAGTTCCTATCCGTCGCGGTTACCACCTGACGAAAGCCAGAGGAATAGTTGGCCGAAACGTCGTGAAACAACAACTAATAAAGACGAGAATAATAGTCCGCAATAAATAAATTAACACCCCAAAGCTATTGTAAATAAATATTTTATTCTAAAATAACTATTTTAGCTGACATTCCAGCTAGACTACAAAACACAATCAGATTAATAATTGACCAACACACATCTCGGCGCTGCGCTGGAACAAAAAATACACCAAGACAGCTCTCCAAAAAGAGACGCCCTGGATTGGAATAAATATAAAATAGTCTCGGTTTAGAAGGAGTTCTCCTTCACTGACTGAAAACAGAATGGACGAAATGTTATATCAATTTTCATTGCTAGGAAAAATGTAATACATGCATTCTGGATTCAAAATTGACAACCGTACACGAAAGGTTAACGCAAAACCTAAGAATATATATCCGCAAAACAGCTGCACCAAAGAAAGAACTACATTAATAGAAGAGACGTTGAAAAGAGTACGATCTCAAGCAACTACAGACCAATAACTTGTTTACCAATTCTAACAGCTCAACTAAAAGAACATATATATATAAATGCCTTATTAATTGATGAATACTCCTAGGGAACATCAAAGTATGCTAGACAAGGAAAATAGAGAGATTTGATCTGTTATACATAGATCCAAAGATCCTCAAAGAGGTAAAAAAAAAAGCATAAAAAGGAACATATCTATGGCGTGGATCGACTACGGGAAAGTGTCTGACAAGATTATACAAGGTGGAACGATGAAATTGTCGCACTGGAAAAGATGACATTATTCCATTTCCATTTGATGAAAACCAGTTGTCTTTTTTTTTTTTCAGACTATTTACTAGTTAGCTAGTTGTTTACAAATCCCAAGAGCAATAGGAGTCTTCTATCATGTCTTAAAGTGACACAATTTTCAACGAGCGAGATCGGAGATGCGTCGCTGTATAACTCATGCTTTCTACCGATATAAGTTATGAAAACAGGACCATTGCAAATCACCCTCCAAATGCAAACCCGGGCGATTCAACGTTTAAGAGCACAATCCAATGCATTGGACGATCCACGGTTATGGTCTTTGGTGTAGTTTCAAGTGAGCACCACATCATGCCACCTCACATCTTTGAAGTCGGCTTGAAAGTCACCACCAAAATGTACCTGGATGTGCTGAAGAGTGTGGTGATCACCTGGTGCAATCAGGTGGCTACTGGTAGACCCTGGGTGTGGCAGCCGGCCCACAAGTCCAAAGAGACCCAGGCTTGGCTTCAGGAGTGCTACGACTTTGTACCCTTCTCTCACTGCACCTCCTCCTCCGACCTGAATTCGCTGGACAATTTCGTTTGGTCATACGTCGAGAACATCACCAACATGACCTCCCACAACACCAAAGCTAGCCTGATCGCTAAGTATTCGCTGGGCTCCCGCCAGCGCTTGTGGAAAAGGCATGCTCCCAATTCCGGATCGGTATCGAGGTGATGCTTGAGGCTGAAGGCGGCTACATTAAATAGATGTTAGCTCTACCATGTAATCAGGTCCTGGATATGACCTTAAACTATATCCGATGGTGAGGCCCCAGTTGCCGGGCTTTGGGGAGTGTGGAGCAACCCTTTAATTGTCATTGCTCTCAGGTCCACTCTGACCCGGGGCGGTAGTACCTGTTAGGATCCCAACTATGGGTTAAATAGAAACCGACTTGAAAAATAAAACAATAAAAAACAAATATATTCTATAAAAATTTATTAAGTAACCTGAAAAGGGTTGATATGCCGTAAAACAAAACCAACCAACCACATAATCAAGTTACCTGAATTGATTTTTGAAATAAAAGTTTTAAAATAAAGCTGTAGTGTTGTTTTCTTTAGGGTGACAATTTTATCGTTCCACCCTGTATGTGTTATTAAGAAAGCAACGGAAACAGAGTGACTTGAAGTGACGGCTGGAGGACAATATTTAACTGAGATAAAAAATACAGACATGCTATTACTGTTTATCATAAGTATGATGCCACCCGATAACATACTCAGTAAATGTGATAACAGTTAAAAATATAGAGACGTAAAACTAATAAACCGACTCATGCATATGGACGACTTGAAGTTATTTGCAAGAAAGAACTGAAAAAGCTGATAAACACGACCGGAATCTTTAGCCAGGATAGTTAAATGCAGAAAATAACTAGTAGTAGTAGTAGTGGTAGCAGTAGTACAGTAGAACCCCGGGATACGGCATTAATCCGTTCCAGGGTTTAGATCGTAAAGTAAAATCGCTTCATGTCGGAGCGTAAGCACAATTTTATACAGTAATACTAAAAATCAGTAATAAAATACCGTACACTATGTAATACACATGTATATAATTAAATACTATTATAAAGAAGATCGTAAAGCGGGGGAAATCACGTATCCAGGGGCGTAAAACATCGTATTTCATATCGTAACCGGGGAAACCGTATGCCGGGGTTCTACTATAGTTTATTATTAATTAGCCTGGGTGCCAGGCGTTGCCCGGGTGTTTGGAGGTGTGTGTTGAGCAAAAAAAAAAAAGTGGTAGTAGGCAAACAGGCTCGAACCCGTAACGCGAATGCGGAAAAGAAAGTGAAAGAAAATCTGACGTCTTAGTCGATGTTTCCATGACGCGACCGGAAGTCAAAAGTGTTGAAATTAACCGAAGTCAATCAAACGGTGACGATGAATTGCTAAAGTGTCGGCAAAAAAAATCGACCCCCCCTTGTAGTAAACGGCCGAGTTTAGGGTGAAGGAATTGGAGATTTTGGCCAATTTTTTTCGATATTTGTCGTCCGAGATGTCGAGCTTCAAAATCATGCTGATCTTGTCAGGATTTGTCGCCTATGTCGAAAGTTTTTCTGAGACATACATACATACATACATATATACATACAGCCAGCCAGCCAGCCAACCAGCCAGACAGACAGACAGACAGACAGACAGACAGGTGAGATTTATATCATAGAAAATATAAGTTTTGCGTGAAGCTGAAACTTAGTTCTTTTACTTCTATTAACAATGGAGATTTGGCATATGTCTCTCTATATATGCAACCGAAACTACACTATAACCGTTTTTAATGTTCAAATCAGTTTACTATACTATTTCAGACTAATGTAGTACTTTTCAAAGCTCAATCCGTGTGGGTAATAGTGTAATATTTACTCTGATGTCATGCTACAATCCTCGTCGCAGTATTTGCTCTATTGTCATGAGATCATACTCCCAAGCATTATCCCTTCTTTTAGCTGTAGCGTAGTAGATCTTCATTCCTTATATATGCTACAAGAATATGCTATCTTTAATCGCATATGAACTTTGGAATGGAAAACACCTGTACATGACTACGGAAAAAGTAGAAGAGTAGCCTCAAAAGTGTGAACCAACTGTGATGGTGGGAAATTACATCAGTAACAATTAAAATAGAGCTGAATTAACATGACTTGAACTTGAAACGTAAACAATACAAGAGCCGTAATGTGTATGATTTAAAATAGAATAAAAAAAGAAAGAGAAAACAGCTAAAAATAGAAATGAGAAAAAAAAGGAGAGGAAGTAGCAGTTTCGTGAGCTGCTGCGATGAGCAAACCGCTCACACGCAGGTCAGCTTTTCATTTGACCCTGTCTATCAAATCGAGGCAACTTGCAAGTAGAATTATTGTCAAGGATTCGCAGCAGGGTAACCCAGCTTTGCCCGGATTACGACAATTTGGTTTTTAGCGAATTCTGTTATGTTTTGAACTTTGGTTGCTGATTTTTATTTTTATTTATTTATTTATTTTTTTAAGGAAGAAATAATTACGGAATAATGATTTAGCGATTTCCTGAAGTTTAATAAGTTTTTTTTTTAAGATAGCAAATGCTGCAGGAAGAAGTTCGAAACGTCTCCTGTAAAGTAGAGACGGAAATATCAAGAGAAGTACTATTGCAGAAATACTTCGACGAGTTACATGTGTAGATCCGGTGAACGCCGACTGAGCAGTACTGAGTTATGTGGACTGAACATATAAGGGTGTGGTTGAACGCCCTAGAGTTAGCACACTTAGGTCTCAAGTGTCATAAGCCTCGAACAATTGCGAGAGATGCTACAAAAGATATGGCTCACATCACCTGGCCATTTAAGACTGACTGTGAGTCCGGAGAATAGAACTCTGGACGTGGACTAAAGTCCTCAAAGGTCCAACTGGACAATAGTAAACCATTCTTGGCTGTATCTCCACCCCACTGGATACACCCAAGCGAGGTTGGACACCCTCAACATGGCCGGGGATAAGTTTATACCCTTAAGCCAATAAGAGGTTAAGAGATGCTAGACCTGTTATCTGGAGATCAAAGACTCAAATTGCCAAAGATGTTAAAAGGAAACAATAGATAATGTAAACGTGAAAACTAGGTTAGAAGGTAGGGATGGTAATTGGGCAAAGGTCTTCTCCCATGGGATAACAGTGGTATAAAGTTTGATAAGCCTGATAATGGTTCTGATTCCAATGTTGGTAAGCGGCGATGTAGTGTGCAAGAAAACAAGTGAAACGACTTGACAATAAGAAACACTTCAAGGTTGCTTGCACTGACGGCGAAAGTGACCCTCGTCAAAACTTACCTGAAGTCGAGATAACCCCAACCAGAGCAGATGCAGACTTCAATGCCATCCAAGTGGAAGAAAGCACCCTGAACACCAACATCTATAAGATTAACTAATGAAACAAATAAAATTGACTTTGATTTTTTTTTTCGATTTCTTTTACAGAAGAAACTGAGAGACTGTCCTATATGAACTTTGACCCAAAATAAGACCATGGGCCAACGTGAGATAACTGAAAAATAAAAATAAAATTATAAAAGGCAAATGGTCGTCCTTAGATAGCCTGGAAAGAACTGTACTGAAACCCCCCCCCCCCCCGAAAATATTGGCTCTCCCCGCCAAAAAATAAATAAATGAATAAAACAATGGTTTAAGGGAAGGTAGTGGAAAAATATTGATAGACTGATTGCATGTTTTTTTTTAATTATTTTTTGCAGGGATATGAACTAAATAATTATTTTGTAGGAAATTTTTGACGAACTATTATTGAACTAAACGTTTAATTCCAGATCAGATTAGATCCAAAGGGATATAATGTGAAAAAAAAAATAGAAGGCGAGTAATCGCCTTTTATTAGAACTGAACTTTTGCTTTAATAATGAACCAGACAAGAATACATACATAAGCATTTTCTTGCATGGACATAAAAGAATTTTTGCATGATTAGTGCATGTTGCATAAACTTTAATTCTTTTACAGGTAGACTGATGACCGAAGAAATTCTCTGTACAAACTTGTTGACGTTGCTAAGCGATGAAGTATCGCTGGACGTTGTCTACCAGTGACTAAAGTAGATACAGGACCGATTAAGGTTGGGTCAGTGACGAGGGAGAAACATATGGGGGGGGTAGACTCAACCAATCTCTTTGGAATCTGGGTGACCTAAGGAGCGAATGTGATAGTCGAAAAGTAGATCATTAACGGTTAAAATAAAGCTGAATTAACGCTTTTATTATGGGAACAACGTCGGGAAATACCCGGTCGTCTTACGGATTCCAAACCAAAATAAGCAAAAATAACTTCAGCTGAGCAAATTTGCGATTAATAATAATATTAAAATAATAAAAATGATTCGCTAATCAAACCATGTATTTCGAGAGATAGTAGTAAATTATTGCTTTGAGTTTTTGTCAAGACGGATGTAGCCCCAAAGTAAGGATTTTAGAGCTTACCCGTCTGAGAAACTTATGATTGAAAATTACTTAATTAATATGCACAAGTGATTTGACCAAACTGGCTAATCAGGGTGAATTCAATTTTGACGCTATGAAGATAGTCTGGCTGAATGGAAACCTACACCTCGTGTGGAACGTGTTTTTAGTGAATTGGGCAGTTGAATTGTTGAGTTTGAGCGCCCCTCCACCCAGGCTACGCCACTGCTCACTGACAGAGAGAAAGAGAGAGAGAGAGAGGGGGGGGAGAGAGACGGTCGTTGCAAAATGTTTTTTCTTTTCTGAGCGAACTGTTCTCACACGCTGTTTTGTTGGAAAAAAAGGAAAATCGCATATATTTTTTTTTTACTTAACTTTTCTGTAAAATAGCAATATTATAATCAAGAGTTTATTTAATAATTAATCTTTATAAAAACAAGAATTTACAACTGGATTTTATTTTATTTGTTGCTCACGGAATTCATAACTCGAATACCAAATGAATGCCAGTTGATTTCTTTCAGGAGACAGCAAGCAGGAAAAAGAACAGCAAAACAAACACCGGTCCAGACTGTGTTCCGTTGCACTCCTATTTCCCTGGAGACTTTGAGTTGTTTCCTTTGTTTGTTACCTTCTATTTTAATTATTATTTTTTATTTTTTATTTTGTTCGTTTATCTGTGAACAACTGGTGAAGCAAGGAATAACAGGAATCACGCATCAACCCCATCATAGGCGATCAGCATAACCCTACTAAATTTTTTTTGATGTTCCAAAATCGGAACCACTCAGCACTTCGATCTTCACCAGCTTTACAAAAGAATACAAGGACCAAACTACGCAAGAAAGGTAATTCACTCAGAACAGGGCAAACGCCTTCACTTTGAAAATGCAGACGAATAGTACTGACAGAAAGCAGAAACGTTTTTTTCTTTTTCTTTTTGGAAAATGAAAATATATCCTTCGGGATGTGTAGATACAAACAGGCAAACTTATCCAAGCAAAGAGATTGGACGTGATAATAGGCAAAAAGAGAAAACAACTGCCAAACGTAGATTTAGCCGTCCAAGCAAATCATAAATTTTAGATCAGGGAAGCAGAAAAACGAAGCAAATACACTGAACTGGCGAAAAACATGAAAGGAATATGGAGCATGAAGAAAATGACTATAATATCACTCGATATCACAATGCGAAAACGTTGAATACACAACTAGGAGAACGTGGAATTAAACAGATCGTCGAAGCTTTACAACGAACGACAATGAGGAAAACAGCTGAAAACTTTTTAAACATTATTGAATACGGAAACCAATCAAGAAACACGAATCTACCACAGACAATTTTAAATAAAAAAAACCGAACATATTATAAGAATAATATAGGGCTCGATGAAAATGAAACCTCTATATGTCCATTAAAATACTCCCCACCCCCTTCAAAAAAAAGCCAAGTAAATCTGTCACAAAAAGTCTAGAAAGAATAAAAACCGAAAAATGAGCGCACTGTGCAAATCTCTGCCGGAAAGGTGCGTGCAGTAGTGAAAATTTTAGGAGGCTAAATGCCATTCGAATTCCAAACGGTCGTTACTAGCATAGAATCAATATGTAGCAACAGTTGCAATAATGCAAAGTGATTTAGAAAAAGAGGAAAAGAATGCTGGGAATACTTGTTGTCACTAAGACTTTTCTTACTGTCAGTGAGTTAAAACTGATTTAAACTCGCAGTTTAATAATAATAATGATAATAATAATAATAATGATAATAATAATAATAATGATAATAATTATAATAATAATAATGATAATAATTATGATGATAATAATAATAATAATAATGGTAATAATAATAATAATGATAATAATAATAATAATAAGACGAAGAAAAATAATAATAATAATAAGAAGAAGAAAAAAAATAAGAAGAAGAAAAAAATATTAATAATAATAATAACAATAATAAGAAGAAGAAGCAGAAAAAGAATAATATAATAATAATATTATTATATTATTATTATTATTATTATTAATAATAATATTAATAATAATATTAATAATAATAATAATAAGAAAATTTATAATAATAATGATAATAAAAATAATAATAAGTAGAAGAAAAATAATAATAATTGTTGTGGTTGCAAGGTTGAACAATAATTAGTAAGGAAATACAATGAAGACGCAAACAAGATAACGCAATAATAAGTGTATTAAAGAAAAGGTATATTTACAATATGTACAAATGACGGTGTCGAGTCAGAGAGTCTTGGTGGGAGGACATGTACGCTCTTCGGCGTCACTTCCGGTGGCATTTGAGTAAGACACCCCAAGGCCAACCTAGGCTTGCCATTTATAGTGTTATGTTATTCGCATATGCAAATAAGTGGTTGCCACCACAACACCCCTCTCCCAAGATTTGAAGTCACACAGATTTCAATATCTTTTTCTTTTTGGGTTTACCATTAATGGTTCATTCACTTTTCTTTTCCTACCTGATCTTCAGGGTTCAGGTGCATTTTGAGGCGGTTCCAAATTAAAAGATTCGTATATGATATCTATGGTGTCCTCTTCTTCGACTGTTGTCGTATCATCATCATCTTGGATATGACGTTTTTTTATCTGATTTAGGTGCCTTTTATGTATATTCTGTGGACCTTTAATCATGTATGTAACAATCACCAATGCGTTTATACACTACTCCACATTCCCAGTAAGATGTGTTATTTCTGTAGCACTTAAAATATACTCGATCTCCCGAGTTATATTTCTTTCTTCTCGTGTGTGTAGTGTTTCGGATAATTGCCTGCCTTGGCAATAGTTTGTCAAACGCTGATTTTACCTTTCTGGCAAACATTAGATCAGCTGGTGATATGTTTGATGGTGTACTAGGATGTGGTGTAATCCTATATACTTGCAAGAATTGTTGCAAAGCTTTTTCTGTTGGTGTTCCAATGGATTTCTTTAACGCTCGTTTTAGCGTGTCCACGAACCTTTCCGCGAGGCCGTTCGACCTTGAATGATACGTCGGAGTCGTGATGTGCTTCACTCGGAACGTGTCGCAAAATTCCTTAAACCCTGCGGATGTGAACTGCGTTCGGCTGTCAGTGACCAGTGTGTCTGGTACACCGAATCTTGCAAACAACTCGTGTAGGAACCCTATTGAGTTGTTCGTTGTTGGATTCCTGCAACGCATTACCTCCGGCCATTTTGTGAAACTATCCACTACAATTAAATAATAGTTTTCACCTACTGGACCAGCGAAGTCCATGTGGATTCTCGACCATGGTTGGTCGGTTTTCGGCCAAGGTTTGTGTACTATAGGTGGAGATTTTGCCGCTAACTTGCATCCTTTACATTTATCAATTGTTGTCGCTATGTCAGTGTCCATGTTACGCCAGTACACGTAGCTTCTCATTAACGACTTCATTCGATTTATCCCCGGATGTCCTGTGTGGAAATCTCTTAACATCCTATTCTGCAATGTTTTGGGTATTACCACTCTCTCGCTGTACAGTAACACATCGTCACATATGGAGAAAACTTCCTGCACCTTTGTGTCCGTTATAATTTTCTCTTTTATGTCCTTTATATATTCGTCTTTCTCGGCTTCCTTTTTAATGTCCGACAAAGTTACGGGTAGTTCCTTAATGATGTTTGCTACCATATTTTTTACTTCAACATTTGTCCGAATTGCTGCAATGACTGATTCTTCCAGATTGTGTTTCTGTGGTATCAGTCTTGACAGTCCATCAACAGGCAAATCTTTTTTGATGCTAGATGTAGCCGGAAATCGTAATTAAGTAGTATTGTACCCCAGCGCAGCAATCTATTTGCGGTGTATACCGGCAATCCTTTTTTTGATCCATAGATCGTGACTAACGGTTTATGGTCGGTTTCAAGTATGAATTGTCTACCATATAAATATCGGTGAAATTTAGTCACGGCAAAGATTATGCTCAACGCTTCTTTTTCGATTTGTGAATATGCCCTTTCGGCTGGTATCAGCGTTCTCGAAGCGTGCGCTATTGGTTTTCTAGACCCATCCGGCATAATATGTTGAATGCATGCTCCTAAGCCGTAGGAGCTAGCGTCACTAGCGACGACTATTTTTAAGTTTGTGTCAAAGTGCGTTAAGAATAATTCGGATGTTAATGCGCTCTTTATTTTGTCAAAAGCGGTTTGACATTCTTGCGTCCAGTTCCACAGTGTATCCTTTTTAAGCAGATTATTTAAGGGGGCTCGCAAGTTATGCATTCCTTCAATAAAAGATTGGTAATAATTTGCGAGTCCTAAGAAACTCTGCAAGGTTGTTACATTATCGGGTGCTGGCATATTTTTTATTGCCGCAGATCTGTTTGGGTCTGGACGTCGTCCATGTTTGTTTATTATGTGTCCAAGATACTTAATCTCGCTCATACAAAAGTCACATTTACTTTCTTTTACTTTAAAGCCGAATTCTTGTATTCGAGTAAATACTTGTTTCAAATGTTCCTTATGTTCTTCTAGGGATTTGCTTCTGACAACAATGTCGTCCAGGTATGCACATGCGCACTCAATACCACTTAGCATGGTGTCTATCGCTCGCTGAAAGATGGCAGGCGCTACTTTGATGCCAAAAGGCAATCGGTTGTATTTGTATAATCCCTTATGCGTATTGATGCATAGTATTTTTGAGCAATTCTCCTCGACCGGTATTTGCAAATACGCGTCGCTCAAGTCTATCTTGGAGAAGATATTACCCCCATTCAACTTCGTGAATATTTCCTCTGGGCTTGGTAGGGGGTAATGGTGATCTTTTAATAGGGAGTTGACCCCGGTCGAAAAGTCTGCGCACACTCTAACTTCGTCATTCTTTTTCTTTACGTATACGGTGGGGGCTGCCCACTCGCTGTGTTCTATTTTTGATAGAATTCCCGTCTGTTCCAATCTATTTAATTCTTTATCAATCTTTTCCAACCCAGCGAACGGAACATTTCGCTTTTTTCTAAAAATTGGGCTGGCGTTTTCTTTAAGTTCAAACGAGGCCTTGAATTTATTGCAGCGACCTAAGTTAGTCGTGAATGCCTCAGGAAATAATTCTTTTAAATCGTCTTTTAAATTTACTGTTGTTGGAGAAGAACATTCTAATTTTTTACAGAATGTATTGATTGGCTTATCCCATAGTCTGAATTTCTCAATTAAATCTATTCCAAACAGATTTTCACTATTTTTTAGTACGAATATTTTTAATTTCTTCGAAATCCCTTTCAATTTTATCGGGAGGACAACTTCTCCTTCAAATTTTATACCACCATCAGTTACCGTCCGGGCTGCTTTACTAGTTTTCATCATGGCCGGTTTTCCCAACTTTTTCCACGTATTCAGGTTTATTATAGAAACATCGGAGCCGGAGTCGAGTTGTAACTTTATTGATGTTTTAAATATTTCCACTTTTACGTATTTTCGTCGATCTTTGTCTAATTTTGTCTTTGATTTTGTTTGCTGTACTCTTTCTGGTGTAATCTTTATATCTGCAGCAATCGCTTTTGTGTCCCACCTTCTTACAAATGTAGCATTTTTTCTTCTTATAAGGACAATCTGATTCCCAATGCTTTTCTGCACATCTCTTACAGTTATATCTAGGAAGAGGCTTGTTATATTCTGTACTATATTTATGGTTATTATCTTTGGAATATCCCGTTCCATTGCTTTTCTTTGTAAAGTTCTTGGTTGGTGCATATGGTTTTCTAACTTTTCTTACATATGCCACTCCGGATTCTTCTTTATTTTTTAATCCTTTTTTAGTGTAATGGCCCTTTCACAGTCCTCTGCTAGTTTCTGGAGGGTTAAATCTTGCTCAGATTCCAGCTTAGACAACACTCGTCTGCGTATTTCTGCATTTTTCGTGGAAACTAACCCTTGAGCGAAGATTAGACATTTAAAATCTTCTACCGTTAGTTCTGAAAGCTTAAAATTATCGCAGTTTTTATTGACAACTGATGCGTATGTCAAATAATCTTGGTTGTCCATCTTTCTTAGATTCATGCACAGCCATCTTTTATGAAAAAGAGGTATATTTGGATTAAATAATTCTTTTAGTAATTTTACAGCTTCCATGAACTCTAATTCCGCAGTTTTTTTTAAGGTAATATGTAATCTACGAATTTGCTGTGTTATGATGTACCCAATTTTCTGAGTAAGAGGCTCACTTTCTGACTATT
>NC_136491.1:14496494-14541494 GCF_053919585.1 Euprymna scolopes | reverse complement strand
GTGGAGTTCGCGATGCCATATTAGTGCGTAATTGTTATGGCTTTACCTTATCATGTGCTACAAAAAAATATATTTCTTCATTTCTTTTTCTATCTTACTTTTCCTCTCTGCCCTGCTCTTAGGAAGTCTGTCGACCTATTCCACAAATCCCAAAACTCAATCATGAAAAGTTTCCAGAAAAAATACACGATTAAACCTAGATCTATAACTTCCACCATCTCCTACAACATAAATTATCGGAGACTAAACCAGACCTATTATTCCAAAGCGAAACTGGTATTAGACCGACTATTTCCCTAGAAGAGTTCGTAATTAAAGGATACTCTAGCTTAACTTTCAAATCTGATCTCCAAGATCGCCATGGGCATGGAATATGTGTTTACATTAAAGATAGCTTTCCGTGTGATAGGGACATCTCCAGAGAAGATCATAATTACCCTATACGTGCTTCCGGGTTGCACTTGCTCAGACTACTGCGTTTATATTTGCTCTCTATCGCCTCCACAACAGCTGTTACTATCTTTAAAAGCATATCTGAGAAAATTGACCACGTCCTATCTGCTTATCCGGCAGCTAACATTCACGTTTGTGGAGACTTCAATGTTTACAATGTGGAATCGTTAACCTACTCAAACAAGACCAACGACGAGTGGAGGTTCTGTCACGATTTCTCCGTTGCTTATGACACTGATGGCCAGTATGCAAGTCTCCTAGACCTTTTCCTCACAACTTCCCCTTTTCCTCACAACTTCTATCTCCACTGGGATCTTGCGACCACTCTGTTGTATCAGTTAAGATAAAAACGAAATGTAATAAGTCATCAGATATACCGCTCCATCGTACAGTATATCGATACTCTATGGCTGAATGGTATAGCTTCTGTACATTTATATTATATCCATTAATTGTCTGTGTTCCATGTTAAAAAAGGATGTGTCCTCTATAGTACCAGACCTTACGGAATTGTAGGTATAGACCGTTTCATACAATCGAAAAAGTTTCAGCAAAAACCCAACAGCCAGCCATGGTTCTCTCTAGAATGTGCTGCTGCCATTGCAAAGAGAAATCACTTTTTTCGTTGCTTCAACGTAATAGATGTGTTAAGACGAAAGAATAATAAAGAACACAAGAGAGTTGTATGTTCAGTCCGTCAAATCCAAAGTAGCTGAGCAGTGGCTTGGTTCCTAGTAGTTTTGGCAAATAGCAAACAGGATTCGGAACAGAAGCGTGTTCTCTATACCAACTATCATCAATGGATCTAAGGTAATCTCGTCAGCATCAGACAAAACCAAACTATTTGCCAAGAATTTTGTAGCTAATTCTACCCGATGCGACCAAGGCCACCAACCTCCAGTATTTCTTCCTGTATCAGAAAACATGCTATGCGACATACAAATATCTGTGCGTGATGCTGCCAAGCTTGATTCTAGTAAAGCAACTGGCCCTGACGGCATTCCAATTATAGTGCTCAAAAAGCTTCAACCAGAACTAGCTCCCATACTTACAAAGCTGTTTAAGCGTTGTCGTAAAGAGAATTGCTTCCCAACACCCTGGAAAATCTCATCAGTATGCCATGTATTTAAGAATTCAGGTGATCGGTCATCTCCTTCTCAGTATAGACCAATAAGTCTCCTGTGCGTCATGAGTAAGTTGCTGGAATGCATATTAAATAAAGAAGTAGCCAACTACATCAGCAAAAATAATCTTCTTGGTGACATGCAATATGGTTTCCGTTCTGCTAGATCTACAGCAGACGTGCTTATGATTATATCTCCTAGGACTAGCGAATCTCTCGATGGAGGCTTCCTTTCTAATTAGGACCATGTATAAGGAAGGTTACAAGATATTGATTTACATTACATTTAAGCTTCTACAAAGTCAAAGAAACGGGTAGTAGGAAAGGAATTCTAAAGTCTATCTTTTCGAAGGAAGAAGCTATTAGAGTAGAAAGCATTCTGGCATTTAGGGACCTCAACAGTGAAGGGGTGCGATTTTGTTGCTAAGCGGGTTTGCCGGGGATATGTACGTCGAGAGGGCACAAGTGCAATGAGTTCGTCAGAGCACATTCCATTAAAATATTTGTAAAACAGACACAGGGATGCAATATTGCGGCGATGGGACATGGGGATGAAACCTAGATGACAAAGCGGGTCCTCTTAGATTGGAGATTTTTTTTAATCCTATCCAGAGGGAGAGACTAGTGGTAGATGTACCAGCCCAGATGTGGCATCAATACTTCATGCATGAGCAAATGGTGGCCTGTAGAGGTACAGGATACTTTCAGGTGGAGTAGTCTTCTAGCACGATAGAGGGAGCCCACCTTCCTTGCAGCAGCCTTCGCAATGTTCTCAATGTATTTGATCCAGTTCATATTTCCTGTGAATGTAAAGTCGAGCAGGTTGAACGAAGAATCCTTAGGTAGGGTGTTATTTATCATGGATATCGGTGGTTGTCAAAGGAAAGCAGCTTAGTCTTACTAGCATTAAATGCTACCGTCCATTTACGGCTCCATTCCACTACGTTCAGGAGGTCATTTTCTAAGTAAATATATTGGATGTTTTATAGTTTTCGTTTCCCTGTAAAACGTATCTGTAGATAAATAAAAAATAAAATCTACACTCATGAAAAAATGAAAATATATCATGTTAAGGAAGTAATGCAGATGACGAAAGATGCGTCGGACGAAAAGGAATCTAGAAATAAGATAGAGGAATAAATTTTCAGAAAAGCAAAAGAACAAGGATATGAAGATATAGACGAACAATAGTCTGGCGAGATAGACGAACACGAATCTGGAACGGTGGGAGAACAGAGATTTGAAGAAATTGATTAAAAAAAAAAAAAAAAACCCGGAGAGATAGACGGAAAAATTGTGAAAATATAAAGATCTGGAGAGATGAATTAACATGTATCCAGAAAGATAGAAGAAAACATCTTGAATGGTAGAAGGTAGACATCTGGTGTGATAGAAGAACTTAGACCAGAAACGATAAAACAACGATAAAACAACAAGGATCTGGAGAAAGAGTGAGAGTGAGAGAGAGAGAGAGAGAGAGAGAGAGAGAGAGAGAGAGAGAGAGAGAGAGAGAGAAGGGGGGGGGGGGGAGAAAGGGGGAGAGAGTGGGGAAACAGGGATCTGTAGAAATAGATGAAAAAATATCTGGGGGGACAAATGAAGAAATATCAAGAGAGATAGCATAAAAAAATGAAAAGAAAAGAAAAAAAAGATCTGGAGAGAAAAAAGACAAAAACCTGAAGAGATAGAATAAATATCTGGAGAGATAGAATAAATATCTGGAGAGATAGAATAAATATCTGAAGAGATAGAATAAATATCTGAAGAGATAGGATAAATATATGGAGAGATATGATATATCTGGAGAGGGAGAACTGGAGAGATAGGATATATCTGGGGATAGAATAAATATCTGGACAGATAGAATAAATATCTGGAGAGATAGAATGGATATATGGAGCGATAGGATATAAATATAAGGCGTGGCGGAACAAGGAGCAACACGAGTGAAGAGACATAGATAGATAGATAGATAGATAGATAGATAGATAGATAGATAGATAGAAATACAGAGAGACATAGATACGAAGAGAGAAAGTGAAGGAGACAGTGAGTGACATTCAGAGTTCTACAGAAACAGTAGTGATTACGTCTTTTAATATATAGCTGCGACTACTATTATTACTACTACTATTACTACTACTATTACTACTACTATTACTACTACAAATAGTAGTACTAACAGTAGTACTAGCAGTAATATTGAAATGAATAAACTCGTGATGAAAAGCACTTCAAATGCTAAAAAAATCGTTTGGTGGTCCCCAGTTAAAGCCAGAAACTTTGTGGTGATTGACATCAACAAACGCCGCCGCGATTCTCCGTTCCGCCTGGAAGCGCGGTGTCCGTTGACAAACCCGAGATGTTTTAAATTAGTTCGTCTGGGCGGCGCTTCGTTTAGATGGAGTGGACAGGTTTCGTGAACTCAATCATGACTAAATATTATAATATTTAAAATTCCATTCGAGCTGGTCGTCTGGTTACAGTGAGATTATAGGCTTTGCCATGCACTTATAAAACGTTACGGTTGACGGATGTGGATGACATTGTGCGTCGCAATTTTGAGGTCAATGCGCATAGATTTATGCGCTGATATTTGTTTGATACGTGCTTCAGCAATTAGAAATGATTAAAGGGCACTTAACAATTTCTTGATATTGATATCCTCATATACATAAAATCGTATATTACACGACATAAATTGAAATTTAATTGAGTTGAACTATCTGGATATCTCAACGAATACTCTTTAATTTAAATAAGATTGATTTCTAAAGCTAATTTTTTTTTCTTAAGCGCATTATTTGGTTCCTTGGGATTACTGTTCTCATCTTGTGTGCTATTTTTACAAAGTTTGGGCCGATATAAAGTGCACGCCCATTGAACTCTCTTCCGTTTGTCTGTTTCTCACCTGACTACAACTTGGATGTCTTCAAGTCCAACATAAACAAATTCCTGATGACCCCCCCCCCCTTTAAATAATGACACTTTATCAAATCTCCATTACTAACGATTACTACGATACTATCCCATTGATTACTGTACATGCAATAACCCTTATCCCCGAGTGGCTTCTGGGCCTTGATAAGTGGTTACCCCCATGTAATAAATAAATAAATAAATAAATAACCTCCGACTTTCTTCGGGTGTATCTTGTCCAACTCAAGAATTTTTCTGTCGAACTCGGGAATCTCCACGGAAAAAAATAAAATTGCTAGTAAAGTGACAGGTTTGGTGCCACGTTCCCTACGAAGCTATTTTATTTTGAACTACATAATACTAGCAGGCTGTTCGACGTTGCTCGGTCGTAATATACGCTTAAATATGATGTTTTAATTAATGCAGATTTTAGAGCAAATTCTCCATTGATTATCATATTGTACCCAATATATATAGTAATTATTTAAAAAGTTAAGAAAATAACCTCGTTGAAATCGCCTGGAATCGAAACCAAAACATTATGCGCTCAAGACAGAGGCGGTATTTAGCGCTTCAGCCTATGTCGATACAGTTTGCGCTATCACCAAATAAATAAAACGAAGATAAAAATTAAGCGACTTCAAAATAAAAGTGTATATATTCAAAAGCTAGCCGATTTACCTCTGCCAAGCTCAACTTTGGATTTTTAAAAATATTTTGACCGCTATTTTTACAAGGCAAAAACTAAAACGAAGTGTGCCACTGGTCCAAATACCTCATATATCAAATTTTTACTCTTTAGACCAAATATTCAGAAAGGAGGTTGGTAGAGACTTTTCGTACCCACATCGACTGTGTATGTAGTGCATATATATATATAGTCATCCACATACAGTACTGTTTCGCAGCTCATCAGTGCTGCTTCAAGCCAGGATCGAAACCTGACCGCCTAAATGACAGTCAAGACTTCTCACCATTACGCTATACGGCTGCTGCTGAGTGGTTATGAATTTAACGATGTTTAGTTTTGACATCGTCCAAATGCCTCCACTCGATTTGTTTACACAAAGAGCGTCGTTTTAAACGCTAATGGCGATTTGTATATCACCTCCAGAAATGCTCCACCCAAAATAGGGAGCATTATATATATATATATGTATATATATATATATATATATATATATATATATATATATATATATATGAAGAGATATACCTATATAATTATAAAACTCAAATGACCTTGTAACGATGTATGTAACCCACTTTCCGGTTTACGACATTCTGTTGCGCATGCGTGCAAGACCTGCGCACTGAAATATTAACGTTATTATTTCGAAATTATTATTTAACATGGGATAAGTGGGGTTTAAAATAAACAATAAACAAAAAACAAAAGAACAATTGGGACGCTGAAATATTAACGTTATTATTTCGAAATTATTATTTAACATGGGAAGAGTGGGGTTTAAAATAACTTAAACGTAATACAGAAATGAACGATGTAAAAAAACAAAAACAAAAAAAACGCAGATATATTAGAATTTGAATTTGAGTATAATAAGTATTATGGTATCTGTTCAGTGCACATTTACCTATAAGTATGGCCAACCACTTATAATTCAGTAACTGTAAATTTTTTTTTCAAAAATAATAAATTATAATAAACAGAACGAATAGAAATCTATCTATGTTCTTTTTTCATTTTAATATACTTTCATAGAAATGTTTCTGTTATGTCACAAAAACTATTTTCTTTACGTCACAAGTGTTACGCTCATACATGAATTCCATAGCTAATATAACATACTGGCCCAACGGGTCACGGGTAGTCTAGTTTATATATAAATATTTCCGTGTGCTAGAACATTTTCACCTTAAGTTCTACGCAATTATACCGAATGTAAAAACTATGCATAAATAGAACTGTTATCTAATAGGAAACCATAAAAAATGGTCAAAATAGACACATGGTGATAAAAACATATCTACAGAATTCACGATACGTTGGGACGATTGACCGACTGCTTGAAAAAAATGCTTCAACAGGGAAAGTGCGTTCCAACTTCATCCACTCTATGATGCTCACTAAGGTTCGTGTAAAATAAACAAAAATAAATAACGCACATAAAGAACCAAACTTCAAGCCCCACCCTTTCAAATAAGTACACCCCCGCTATCCTTAGAGCAACCATCGCTTTAGGGCACCAAATTTAAATAAGCATGTTGATCCGCCTCCACTTGTATTAATTAAATTTTGTTTGATTTCAAACATTCTGTTCGATATCTATCTATCTATCTATCTACCTACCTACCTACCTACCTACCTACCTACTATTATATAAAAGTCACTTTGTGTGTGTGCGCGCGCGCGTGTGTGTTCCTTCTTCATAGATTCCGAAACGGCAGGGCATATCTTTTGCAAATTTCATACCAAGCAAATTTATATGTCTGGCAGTGTTCTTAGGTATGTTTTGTACAGAAACCTTGATTCCAGTAAAGCAGCTGACCCGGACGATATTCTAATTATAGTACTCAAAAAAACGCTCATACTTTCAAAACTGTTTAAACGTTGTCTTAAGGAGAATTGCTTCACATCACCCTGGAAAATCTCATCAGTATGTCCTATATTTAAGAATTCAGGTGATTGGTCATCTCCCTCTCAGTACAAGCCAATAAGTCCCCTGTGCGTCATGTGTAAGTTGCTGGAATCTGTGTTAAATAGAGAAGTAGTCAACCATCTCAGTAAGAATAACCGTCTTAATGACATGCAATATGGTTTCCGTTCTGCTAGAACTACAGCAGATGTGTTTACAGTTGAATAGCGAATCTCCCGATGGAGGCTACCTTTCTAGGGCAATTGATTGCTCTTGACATATCAAAAGCCTTTAGTAGAGTATGGCATAAAGGGTTTTTTTTTTTTACAAGGTGGTCACCACTAATCAAGGTCCGGAAGCCACTCGAGGATAAGGGTTATTGCGTGTACAGTACGTTAATGTTGAAATTTGATAAAGTGTCTACTTAAGGGGACGGTTTATTAGGAATTTGTTTATTTTGGACTAGAAGACATCCAAGTTGTATTCAGGTGGGAAACAGGCAGACCGAACAGAGTTCCACAGGCGTGCACTTCTAAGAAAGAAGCTTTGTTCATGGAATCTACATCTTGGCTTTGGCACAGATAAATTTTTGACAGTGGTTTCAGCTAGACGGGTGGTTTTCATGAAAGATCGAGGAGGGGGGGACCAGGGATTGGAGCTCAGACGAGCACCTGCCATAGAAGTAACAATAAAACAAAGACAGGCTCACAGCATCTCTCCTGTGGGAGAGAGGTTGCAGGGAAGAGAAAAGGGCATTCCGTACTAAGCCACGAAGCCTATTTTGTACTCTGTCAAGGCAGGATAGAGTGTTTTAGCAGCTCCTGCCCAGATGTGGTAACAGTACTCTATCCTTGGACGTACTTGGCTTTTATATAAGTAGAGAATTGCATCAGCAGTGAGATATCTTCTGGAGCGGTAGAAGGATCCCACCATTTTTCCAGCATCCTTGGCAGAAAAATTGATGTATGTGTTCCATTTCACATCAGGAGTAAAGGTCAAACCCAGAAGTTTATCAAAGCATGAAGCTTCCCCTAGTCGAGAGCCATCCATTTCAATTGATGCCAGATGGGGATCAGAGCGTTGATGATGTAAAGATAGGAGCTTGGTTTTAGATGCATTAAAAGTAACCAGCCACCTTTTCCCCCACTGTACCACGCGTTCGAGATCAGAGGAGAGAGAGAATCAGAGAACTTTATCATTTACAGCTTTTGATGTGTTGCCATAGATGGTTGTGTACACAGCATAGATGTCAACAAGTGATTTAAGTATGTGTTTTGGGAGATCATTGATGTAGATCAGGAAGAGAGTTGGGCCCAGGATAGACCCCCGAGGGACTCCAGCATTAATACTGAGGGCCTCTGATTTCTGACCATCAACCACTACTCTTATGAGCCTATCAGAAAGAAATTATTTAATGATTGAGAAAACATTTTCAGTTATACCTTAGCTGGAAATCTTGTGAAGTAGGCCTTTATGCCATACTTTATCAAAGACTTTTGATATGTCGAGAACAATTGCCCTAAAGAGGAAGCCTTTGTCAAGAGATTCACTAATCCTATGAGATATAACCGTTAGCACATCTGTTGTAGATCTAACAGAACGGAAACCATATTGCATGTCACTAAGAAGGTTATTTCTGCTGAGGTGGTTGACTACTTCTCTATTTAATATGGATTCCAGCCACTTACTCATGACACACAGGACGCTTATTGGTCTGTACTGAGGAGGGACAACTTATCACCTGAATTCTTAAATACAGGGCATACTAATGAGGTTTTCCAGGGTGTTGGGAAGTACTTCTCTTTAAGGCAATGCTTAAACAATTTTGTAAGTATGGGGGCAAGTTCTGGTTGAAGCTTTTTCAGCAATATAAGTAGAATGCCATCAGGGCCAGTTGTTTTACTGGAATCAAGGTTCTTGATTAGCTTAGAGACCTCGTGCGCAGATATTTGTATGTTGCATAGCATGTTGTCTGTTATAGCTGGAATACGGGGAGTTAATGGCCTTCATTGTGTAGAGTAGAATTAACTGCAAAGTTCTTGGCAAATAATATGGCTTTGTCTGATGCTGACGAGATGACCTTAGGCCCATTGATGATGGTTGGGATAGAACGCACACTTTTGTTCAGGATCCTGTTTGCTATTTGCCAAAACTGGTGGGAACCAAGCCGCTGCTCAGCAACTTTGGATTTAACAGACTGAGCATATAGCTCTCTTGCATTTTTTATTACTCTTTCACAGTGGTTGCTGGCAGTCCTGAAAGCAACTCTAGTCAGAGTGTATCTATTACATTGGTAGCTATGGAAAAAGTGATTTGTGTGCACGATGGCAGCAGCTCATTAAGGGGAGAACCATATCTGGCTATTAGGTTTTTGGATGGTATGAATTGGTCTATGCCTACAATTAACCGTTCGATCAGGTCTGATAATATGGAGGACACATCCTTTTTAAACATGGAATGTAGGGGTAGATCAGTCACAAGATCTCCAGCTATACTATAGCTGCAAATGTCTTCTCAATTATCAAATCATTTCTCTCTG
This sequence comes from Euprymna scolopes, assembly GCF_053919585.1. Classification (NCBI taxonomy): domain Eukaryota; kingdom Metazoa; phylum Mollusca; class Cephalopoda; order Sepiida; family Sepiolidae; genus Euprymna; species Euprymna scolopes. The sequence goes on along the minus strand of NC_136491.1, from coordinate 14,531,863 downwards.
ATAGGTTCATAAGAGTAGTGGTTGATGGGCAGAAATCAGAAGCTTACAGTATTAATGCTGGAGTCCCTCAGGGAAGCATCCTGTGCCCAACTCTCTTCCTGGTCTACATTAATGATCTTCCAAATCACATCCTTAAATCATTCGCAGCCATTTAAGCTGATGACAATACCATCTGTGGTAGCACATCAAAGACCGTAAATGAACAAGTTCTCTCTGATTCTCTCTCCTCTGATCTTGAGCACGTGGTAGCATAGGGAAAGAGATAGCTGGTTACTTTTAATGCATCTAAAACCAAGCTCCTATCTTTACATCATCAATGCCCTGATCCCCATCTGGCATCAGTTGAAATGAATGGCTCTCGTCTTTGGTAGGCTTCATGTTTTGACAAGCTTCTGGGCTTGACCTTTACTCCTGATCTGAAGAGGAACACATACATCAAATCCGTTGCCAAGGCCACTGGAAAAATGGTGGGATCCTTCTATCGATCCAGTAGATATCTCACTGCTGATGTAATTCTCTATCTATATAAGAGCCAGGTGGGTCCAAGGATAGAGTACTGTTGCCACATCTGGGCAGGACCTGCTAGAAAGGACTTATCCTGCCTTGATAGGATTCAAAATAAACTTCGTAGCCTCGTAGGGATGCTCTTTTCTCTTCCCTGCAACCTCTTTCTCACAGAAGAGACGTTGCGAGCCTGTCTTTGTTTTATCATTATTTCCATGGCAATAATTTCCCCCACTGTTTATCCGTGCCTAAACCTAAACGTAGATTCCATGAACAAAGCTTCTTTCTTAGAACTGCACGCATGTGGAACTGTATTCCATTTCCCTGCTTTCCAGCTGACTACAATATGGTTATCTTCAAGTCCAATGTAAACAAGTTCTTGATAAGCCGTTCTCCTTAAGTTAACAAATTTACCGAATTTCCATTACTAACGATTGCTATATTGTCCAAGTTTCTGCTGTAAACGCTCTTTAACCCTTATCCTCGAGTGGCCTCTAGGCCTTGATAAGTGGTATGTAAAAAAAGAAAAGAAGACATTCATCTTATAAGTGTTGGAAATTGAAACAATCTGATCTTAAACATAGTCTTTCTTTTGTTATAGTTAAACAAGAAGAACTTTTACAGGGGAATATTTTACGTTACACCAACTAATGTAACGTAAAATATTCCTTTTGTCTATGACAGAAGAAAGTCTATGTTTAAGATCGTCAATCCCAAATATCAGCTGACGTAAACACAGACGGAATTTGATGAACGACATTATAATTATTATTTATTTTATTTTATGTTTTGTTTTATAGAATTATTCCACCGAGCAAATTACTCCTCGTAATATATAATAATTAATAGAGGATTGATTCTATAATAATACATACGCAATCTGCATAAATTAAAATATCATGTGTACGATCGGGCAACGCCGGGTAGCCAGCTCATCGAAAAATATTTGGTTACATAAGGAAACGATACCAATGAGAAAATAGTACAAATAAATCCGTGTCAATTCGAAATCTCCAATAGCATGGAATAATCGATATAGTATCCAATTAAAAATATTGATTTTATACTAAAGAAAATATCCATCAAACTTAATATGAAAATCAATAAAATTGATTGGAAACTAAATAAGAAGAATAGCGGCTATAAGTCTCAAGTAATCCAGAATAAAGCTATCTATGACTAAAATTGGAATTACAACTGACTTTACTTTATTATATAGAATAAAAAAATATTGTTAAAATTTATATTGCCAGATTTTGGACTCCACAAGAAACAACTAAATTAATGTACAATAATGCAAGCTAATAGTTTGACTCGTATACCATTAAAGTTTAACACCGAGAAGTTTGTGAAACTAAGTTTGTAAAAGTACAAAGTTTGAGATGGTTAAAGTAAAAGTGTCTTAGCTTTCACGGTAAAATTAAGATTTTTAGTTTCTTGAAAGAGATCTCATAAGACGGAAAAGAAATGCAAGAGAAGGGAAGACGGGTAGAAGAAGAGACATAGAGAAACATCAGGAAAATAGAAAAAAAAACGATAAATTTAAAGGAAGAATGAGGAAGAGGAAAATCGAAATAAAATCCAACCAAATAGCGACGAAAAAGATAAAAAGTAAGACTCTAGTGATTTCGCAGAAAATAGCTTTTATTATTAAAAGGAACAGATGTTTCTGACTTTTTTTTTTCAGGGAAGACAACGATTTAAACTTTAAACAAGATTTTATTTATTTTATTATTCTTTTATACTTTTGCTTGCCCCAAACAAGGCGTATTGCCACTTAGATGCAAGGAGATACTGTGATTTGGGCCAGATTTAAGGAGGATGGGGCATCCGACGTGGAGAGTTGTGTAGAAAGATGTTTGACTGATGATCCGTCTACGGACCTAAAACCAACTACATAATAACGATAATATTCCCAAACGATGAACAACGACGATGACCACCACCACCACCACCACCACCATCATCATCATCATCTATAGTAACCCGGTTAGAATCATACAAAATACGAAATACGTAAGATTTTCAAATGTATCCTGTGTAGTACCTGAGTTCTAATCAGCCATACACACACATGTGTGTAAATACGACCGTCTTTTATTTGTTACAGGACGACGACCGTGTTTGAATGGAAAAGTTTGATAGACACTTTTCAGGGTCAGAGATGGCGGAAGTGATGAAACCAAGTAATTTCGCTCTACTTTTAGCTGGCGAGTTTTCAAATAGAAAAGACCTGTCTGGTTTCCGTGTCCAATGGGGGCAGCAGCACGCTCAAAATGGATGTGTGTAGCGAGACGATCTATCTATCTATCTATCTATCTATCTATCTATCTATCTATCTATCTATCTATCTCTGCGCCTCTCTCTTTAAAATCCAAAATGTTGGATATGTATAGAAAATAAAAATTTTCTTATTCTTATTTTGCACACTTCTAGGTCGAATAAAGTGCACAACTACATAGGTTACAACATAAACAAAGTGAAGCTCTTTCCAATGAACAGAATCGAAGTTATTGCTACGGAAAAATCAGAAGCTGAACTTCAGTTAAACTTTCCACCATGACTGAATTTTTCAAAGGTCAAGGGTCAAGTACATATACTATGTGGGACTTCGTTGGCTACAATTTGAGCCAAGTACCGAGTACATACGATAAACAGAACTGCATTTATCGCTCAACAGTGATACCAAAATTAAATTATTTCTAAGCTAGATCATGTGCGATATTCTTAGTAAATTTGAGGATAGTTGTCCAAACGATGTGGACGCTAGGCTCTACAAAGACAAAAAGAAACAAACAAAAAACAAAACAAAACAAAACACACACACACACACAAAAAAAAACAAAAAACAAAAAAAAAACAAAGAAAAACCCACATGGTGACAAGCCAACAAACTCAATCGAAAGCATAACTTCCATGGCGAAGGTTAATACGCCTGTCATTCGCCCGCTCTTATCTATCGGATAACATCTCTAGCGAAAGAGGTCAGCTTTTGGATTTCCAGATATTTTACGTATATTAACTGTCCGCCATTTTTTTAATGAGTCTAAGGCTGCTGTAACGACAGGTATTGTTTGCGTCTGAAGAGGCCGCACTTTTGTGATTTCAATTTAGGTCCTTTACAATGGTCTATTATACGGATACAGTATTCCCAGTTAGATTACTTCCCGTCCGGCGAGAATTTTGTATTGTTATATAAATGATTTATATGTGTGGCTGGTCGTGAAATAAATAATGTCCACTGTTTGGCAATCCGTACAAGTGTATAAACTCTCCTGCTTGTAATAAAGAAGAAATGTTTTGTGTTGCTTGGTTATAATTTCAAACGTTGATAAGTGTCGAACAATGAATGTATTTGTCATGTGGATGAATTTAGCTGCTGCTACGCGTATTGCTGAAGTTTGAATTAAGTAAAACTAGAAATCACACAGAGAGCACATATCCACGCCAACTATGACCCATACAAAATTTCAGCCAAATCCGCCTGGTAGTTCCTGAGAAAACTTTTAGAATAAATATGGTATTGTAATGACTAATCCCTGGCAATACCTAACTGTTCATCGGACAGATACCATAATACTCCGTTCGCTGTACTTTGTCACCACAAATGTCCATACAAAATTTCAGCCAAATCCGCCTAGTAGTTTCTGAGAAAACTTTTAGAATAAATATGGTATTGTGATGACTAATCCCTGGCAATACCTAACTGTTCATCAGACAGATACCATAATACTTCGTTCGCTGTACTTTGTCACCACAAATGTCCATACAAAATTTCAGCCAGATAGATTCAGTAGTTTTCGAGAAAAAGGGAGAAAAATCAACAGACTAAGATAAATCTTTACTGTTACATAAAAGAAACTTTGTCTATGTATGTGAGAGTGCGTTTCTTATGGACTTGAAAACGGCTGGACCGATTTTTATTAAATTTCACACAAAGGTACTTTATGTGCCTGGCAGTGTTCTTAGATAGGTTTTGTATCGGAATGTCTTCGATATAAATCGATAATCGATAATTTAACATTCCAATTAAGGAAGGAATAGGAGATTTGGAGCAAAGTTAACAGCCTAAAATCACAAGTGTATTTGAAAAGTTTTATTTACCACACAAGCAAAAAGGCCTGACATATAAAATCAACAGTAGTTTTTTATATGATAGGGGCCCGTTCAAAATGAATGCTTTGTGTGCACAATTGTCCCATGATACTTAACTTTTTCAATTTAAACTTAAATTCAAGCCATTGTCATCACACAAGCAGTAAGGCATAAGATCAACAGTAGTTGTTTTGAGATGACATGGGTACGTTCAAAATAAATGTCTCCGTTTAGAGCACAATTGTAGCATGATACATGGCTCTTGCATTACAAACTTTAATTTAAGCCATTATATATATATATATATATATATATATATATATATATATATATATATATATATATATATATATATTTGAATTTAATATCATTTAAAGCTTTTTAAAAATAATTATTTTTTAGAATTCTGTTTTTATTTGTTGTAATTCAAATGATTACAGAAAAAATTATCAAGAAAAAGTGTTATTTTTTTTAACATAATATTATTGATTTTATGTCCAATTTTATTTACAACCTTAAGATAAGTGAAATAAAGAACAGGATTATATATATATATATATATATATATATATATATATATATATATATATATATATATATATGTATATATATATACATACATGCATATATATATATATGTATATATATATGTATATATATATGTATATATATATGAAATAAACTAATAAATACTCCAAAAGTAATATTTTGCTACATAGTTCAATACAAATAATAAAATCACATTGTAAGAGACAATCTTTAATTAACTCCTTTAGTCTTGGAAAACAATGTTTTATTTTTACCCTGTTTCTTTCAAATGCTCCCTTTTTACATAATGTTTCACTGACTCCTTTTTTCGATGAAGAAATTTGCGTCAAAATTATAAGTTCCTTTCGCACACCATTATAACAATGATTTTAATGATATTTGAAAACGAGGCTACATGAAAGAGAGTTCACTCATATTTTTGTCCAGTGTTGCTAGATCAACTTTTTTAAAGCCAAATTTTGTAAATTTGGCCTGTTTTTTAAAAGTAGTTTGGCCCTCAAAAATTGTATTTAGCCTTTTTCAAAGCATAACGTATGGACTAACTAAGATAATAACAGCATTGTCTATGCAAACAGTAAAACCGTATTTAGTTTTAATTGCTTATTGCATATAATAAATTAAATAGACATGTCAAAGTTTCTTTCTGACAATTCATATGCTAAACCGTAACGTTTTTAACTAACCTTTATTATAATTTTATTCAATGAAATCAAACGAAACTGTAGATGATTTAATAAAATTTTACAAAAATTATATAAAAAACAAGTTTCTTTGATTTTTTTCAATGCTTGTCCAGAATTCCTTCCATATAAGAATTTAAAAAAATCTATATGATGTACATACTTGTGATGGTAAAAAAAATCATATTCGAAAAATTACGTAAATTAAGGTCAAGTACCTTTATTTTTAAATAAGAAAATCAAATTTTATGGCTTAACGAGGAACGACTGTGACATTAGGGCAGGTCGATTTTGGAACCCCGATGAGGTAATGGTGATGATAGTTGGGATTTGACATAGAAAAGACATATACGAAATATTTTTCTCAAAATCGTTATCTTTGCTTGAGGAAATGAATTTAAATTTGAAAACTTGAAGCGATTAAAAGTTTTTCGGTGAATTGTCAAGAACATCCTGTCATCAAAACAATCCGTACTGTTAAGAAAATGGAATCATTATTTAGAATATGTTTTAAACTACATTTTTAAATAAAATGAGTGAGGATAATGAATTAATAAAATAAATATTAAGTGTAAAGGCAAAATTATGTTTTTTAAATAATAACGACCAAAGTTCGCGTTTTCATTTCAGGAACTTTTCTGGGGTGGAAACATTTTAGACTTCACCGTCGCAAAACACGCTCGAAAATTAACGTTTGTTTATTATTTAATTTGAAACATTACGATTTAGGCCTAATAATTTCGAAAGGAAAAACGAAAAAAGACTTGTTTAAAATATATATTATTATATTTCAAGTGTCTGCAGTGAATTTAAACATATTTGTTTTATCTTTTTTATTTGTTTTATATTTTTTATTTGTTTAATCTTTTTAATTTGTTTTCTATTAGGTTGGTGCAAAAAATAATGGCATTTTTTGACGTTCAAATGAACGTCAAAAACATTAATTTTTCACCAACCTAATATTTCACATCAAATTCTATTTGAAAGTTTTATTAAAATATGGTAATACTACAGTTTTATATTAAAACAACAACAAAAATATAGCCCATACAATTTTATTCTACACATTCTTTACGAAACATAACCACGTAAATTTTCAAGTTTTTCTACTTAATAAAAATACTTTGCAGAAAATTAGTGTCAAATTTTAATTTCTTTTATTTTTAGGGAGTAATTGTTTTTAAGCAGTGTTTTTCTTCTAAAATTATAGTTTTAAAATCAGATAACCCACAAAGTAAATAAGGAAACTCTTTTAAAGGCTTTTCGTTATTTGTGCATTTACGTTATTGTGCTAAAATAACTTTGTTATTTAGAAAGCCATTCTTAATATGGGAAGGGGGTTGTATTGTAACTATTCTGTACTTTCACCTAAAAATTTAATAAACAAAAATTTAATAAAAATTAAATTTAACTTGAAAATACTATTAAAAATAGCATAGTAACATAGATGCACAAGCACTGGTTTTTCAAACTCTAAACACTAAACATTCATTAAAAATAGCACATCTACAGCAAGAATGAATCTCTTTATGGATAAATTCATGTTATCGAAGGAGGAGCTAAAATCTGCTAAAAATGTCTAAACTAAACACTACTATGCCTCTGATTTGGTTTAGTCCTCTCTCTTTAATACATCTAATTCAACTCTACAAAGTTTTTCATTATTTCTTATAATGAGCACTTATTTTTTTACGTATGAAACTGGAAGATAGCCTAACACAGTTTCCTTCAGTTATAATCCATTTATTTATTTTACTTTTCAGATTAGAATGTCAGTAAAAGCACGACGTTCAGTTTTAACCCATGGTTCACAAAATTTGCTGATCCACCTTGTCATTTGGATGAAACAGCACCCCAACTTCACAACAAGTTATCCAGTTTAGTTATTTCCTCAAAATCAGTTACCCCCACTTAAAAAATAGTGAGATTTCTAAGTTAATTGCCAAGGAAATAATTAGTATTTGGCAAGTAGTCAATCCACAATTGCCCGTGTTAAGGTAACATTATATAGGACAGAAGGTCAATATATTTTGCTATAAGAGGGTCAAACAGATTGAGAGAAAATCTCTTACAGCAATCAAAGTGAAAAGAATGAAGGAACAGCTAGACAGACTGTTTGATATATTTTCTTGTAGCTGTAAACTTCCTGTCTTGAGACTTTGCAGTAAAGTGCAAGACAGAAAATTTTCAAACAAGGCACATAATCTGCACTTGTCCTCCTAACAAGGAGGTAAAATTAATTCTATAGATTCACCTGCAATTATGTTCCTTTTTTGTGGAAAATAAAATAATGTATTGGTATTTATTATGTAATCTGGCTCTATTATTAAACATGCAAATTTTCCAATTTTCAGGTTCCACTAGAAGAACTGCCATTTACAGCAATTTTTAAATTAATTGATGGAACAACAAAAAGCCTAACATTTACTGGTCCTTTGGGGAAACTTTGCCTCAAGTAGAATTCTAAAAAAAAAAGTGTCCCTCCCGATCCCTGACAGCAGAAGAAATAAATAATTTAAATGTGAAGACCAGAGGCGACTTTTTGAGTATGCTGTTGGCATTTCTTGTGGAGAAGTTAACTTAGAAAATTGGGCCCTTGAATCAAGGAAGATGGCTAACATAAGCCACAAGATTAATGTGTTTACGGACTAGAGTTGTCTATCCTCAAACACTATGATAAATTAAACACTTTGGTCAAATTTATCACCCAAGTGTATGCAGTTAGTTGGTTTGAGATCAAAACCGACAATATTTTTTTTTAACCAACAACAGTATATTTTAATATGATTCAGAGAACAAAACAGTTAACTGAAATCCATATTACTATTTTAAACTGTTCAAAATATAGTGCTTTTGCGGTACTTCTGGAAAATATAATATCGATGATAAACTCAGATGAATTGGATGTGAGAGAAGAGGGCATTCAAACGATTTTGTCCATTAGGTAAATAAATATTTATCCGTGAAATGTTTTTAGTTTTCTTAATTTACCCAAAAAATAGTTAGTTTTATTCATATTATATCGCAAAAATATAAAAAAAATAAGTGTTGTCAAATAATTGCTTTGTTTTGTTTTTTTTTGTGTTGTTTTTTTCCAGAAATAGTGAACAACTCAAAAAAAAAAAAAAAATGAAAAAGATTACTGCTATCAATTTTGCAGCCACAAACTGGTCAGATTTGATTGATTTTGCTCAAAAAGTTGTATATGGGCAGGAAGCAAGACATAGACACATTATTACAAAGTCATCGTGCTAGCAAATTAGACCTTTATTTTCCTCAAAAGGAAATTATACATAACAATTTAGTTCTATTATAAGTTTATATTATTGCCTCTAATAAAAAATTAAAATACATGGTTCTTTAACTGGTATCAAGTTGTTATATTATGTAATACATCTCCACATATCTTAATGAATTGTGAAATTTAAAAGACTAAGTTGCTAATTAGCTTTTTTACAATTTTTGTTTAATCAATGCAGTAAAAGTTGATATATTTTGCTAGTTGTAATTCATAATTAAAAGTATAATTCATGTATTTATTTTTCTTTCGCTGTATTTCATATAAATGTATCAATTTTAATTGGATTTTTTATAAAAATAGTGGAATTTCAAAGTCAGTATTGTGTAAAATGCTATGGAAATGAAGGATTTCTCAGCATTTTTCTACACAAATTTTAAAATTAAATGCTCAATTTTCTGTTCAAGATGGGAATCTAATTTTTGGTATATGTTCTTATCACATCAAATCCCAACTAACATCACCAGTGCCATGTTGATTTTCTGAAAAAAGTTGTAAATCGATCTGCCCTACTGTGACGTCATTTGAAAACTCCAAACAATTCAAACTTGCAAATGTTTTTTAGCTTTGTAATCCATATAAAATTCCAATTGATTGCTTAAAAAAATTATATTATTTATAACTATAAAACTACTTGATCAATTTACATGATTTTTAAGATACAATGTTTTTTTTTTTGTCATAGGTAGATTTGTTTTTTTTTACATTGTTTTTTAATATTGGGGGAACTTTTGACGAACAATTTTTTGTCTGTTACACAATTTATTTCTGAAACTAATCTGGGCAATATTTTGTTTTAAAGTCAGTTTTGTTTTATTTGAAAGTTAAACATTAATCTATAACAACCCCCAAATCTAAAACAAAAATACGAACAAAAATATTTGTTATAAAAATACCACTTTTTGAAATATGTTAATGAAAAAAATTATAAACAAAATAGAATAAGATGAAATCATCTTTTGTTTATTCAACAAAAATTGTACAAAAGTACTTTATTTTAAAATTTTCACCTTTTCCTAAATTTTGGACAGGAGTTCACAAATCAGGCATTTTGATAAGAAGAGAAGATAACTCGTGATGGTACTAATCATGAACGATGTTTATTCTGAAAACGGTGCAGGTCGGTCTTCAGGTTAGAATCAAAACGTATTATCTGTTTTCTCTTCAATCAGTGAAGGAGAAATCCAAGGCAATTTTAATTTTTGTCTGAATTAAGAGTGTGTTTTTTTTTAGCTGGATTTTCATCACATATAAAAACTAACTTTGTGTCTAACTTTTCCCTCGTGGGGAGGCAAATAAATAAGGACATGAAGAAGATGAAAATATGTCTTTCGTTAATTCCAGTTTTAAATGCGAATTGGCTGTGAAGCACCCCGGGATTGTAGGCAATATACTCAATTTTCTTTCGCCTAAAAATTTAAAGATGGCTGACAATAACCCATATTTCGTTTTTCATCCTGTACATGTCAATTTGAATAGCTGCTTTATGAACTTGTTCATTCTTACAACTGGTGGCCTGCCTGGTATCAGACATTGACGGCTATGGTTTTTCCATCTATCTCTTTCTCTCTTTTTTTTTTTTTCTTTTTTTTTTTTTACACAGTGATCACCACTTATCAAGGCCCGGAAGCCACTCAGGGATAAGGGTTATTGCAAGTACATTACGTTAGTGTGGAGATTTGATGAAGTGTTTACTTAAGGGGGCGGTTCATTAGGAATTTGTTAACATTGGACTTGAACACATCCAAGTTGTAGTCCGGTAGGAAGCAGGCAGACAGAACAGAGTTCCACAGGCGTGCAGTTCTAAGAAAGAAGCTTTGTTCATGGAATCCACGTTTTGATTTAGGCACAGATAAAGAGTGGGGGAAATTTTTCACAGTGGATTCAGCTAGACGGGTGTTTTTTGTGAAAGATTGGCGAGGGGGGACCAGAGATTGGAGTTCAGACGAGCACCTGCCATGGAAATAACGATAAAACAAGGATTCATGAATTCATTGTTGCTCATAATTTTTGATGTTGCCCTTTGTTCAAACTGTCAACACATATTTCTTGCTATCGTCCTCTGCTTCTTCTACCCACAATATTTCCCATCAAACTAATCTGCTCTATTCTGCCTTTTCTGTAAACATGGCCCATGAACCTCGTTTTTTTTTTTTCGTACGGTTCTTATTAGAAACCTTTCTGTGTTTACAATTTCTAATACCTCTTGTTTTTTGTTTTTTTTATTTTCTCTCCAGGATATCTTCAAAATTCTCCACAGGAATCACGTTTCATTTGCCCCTAATCTCTTCCTCGTTGCGTAGGTGATTGTCCAGCACTCACAACCGTATAAAAGAACAGAGCGTACATATGTTTGGAGTATTCTAAATTTGGTGGCTATTTTAATGTTTCTGTTGGTCATGATTGATTATAGGCCTTTGGCTGCGGCTATGCGACTTTGCATTTCAGTTGTGCACCTTCCATCAGATGTGATCCAGTATCCCAGATATTTGAATTTATTAACTTGTTTAACTGATACATCACAACATTGTAACTTGCATGTTTGTTTTCTTGGATACTGTCATGATTAGCGTTTTTGAGATGTTTAGAGCAAGTCTTTTGCTTTCATTTGCTTTCAGCACAGTATCTAGTTGGAGAGTCTAGTTGGGGAGTCTCTTTGGATTGTACTATTAACACAGAGTCGTCTGCATTCTGATGGCTAATGATGTGTCCACTCAAACTTATTCCTTTGATGTCCTCAAGAACCTTTCCAAAATCTTAATTAAAAAAAAAATGCTTATGTGTTTTCAGTTCAAATTTTAAATAATATTTGCCAACACAAGTTTGTCTACCTTAAGATTAAAATATTATTATTGCATGTGCAAGAAGAACTGAAAAAAAAGTAGAATTCTTTGCTCTTTTGACTAGAAGCAAAGTGCAACAAGCAGGCAAATCTCTAAATGGGAGTGGAATCTATGTGGTAGAAAAAAAGAAATAATAATGAGACTGTATTTGTGCATATTTTGCCTCCCAGTTAAACTCCACTTCACTTAAGAGATTTATCTGATTATTTTCGGTTCTGAAAAAAAAAAAAAAAATGGAAAACAGTGAGAGTGCATTTTATAGTTTAGAAAGGGTTGGGGGGGATCTTACTAACAGTTCTTTTTTTTTCACTTTTTTTTTATCAATGAATTTGTATATTAATATATTTATGAATGAATAAAATGTCAAAATGTCTGATAAATTCGGAAATGTTTTATCATTTTATAGTATTTTTTACCAAAAGTCAATGATAACCAAAGACCTGCATAGATTTTTGCCTAATTTGTTTTCAATGTAATTTTATAAAAATATCTTTTCTGCAAATAAAGAATGCAAAGTGTTGTACCTATAAATCCTTCTTAACTGCGGCAATATCCTAATCCAGAGTTCCCTATATGAGGAAACTAGATTTTCCCCAAATTAAAAAAAAAAAGCAGTATCAGAATTTTTGTAGGAATTTTTGACACCCCTAACACGAAACTGCGAATACAATATAAAAATCTCGTAATTTCTCTGTTAAAAGTGGGTTATTTATTTTCTTTATGGATTATACTTCCAAAATAAACTATTACAGTTGTTTTAAAAGTAATAAAAATATTTTTATTTTTTTTTTAAACAGTAATGAATTTTCCGAACTCAATATTTTTCAATTTTTAAACTCAATATTTTTAAATTTTTAAATTTTAAAAATCTATCAAAATTTTTCTATTGATTCTATTTTTACGATATTTTCAGGGTCAATGTGAAATTTTATGTTCTTTCCAATAAACCGAATATAATATTTTAGACAAACGTTTTTTTTTTTTTATTCACGGTTCCCCCCCCCCCAGTGTCTATTACAAAGAAAATACTTAATTTAGTCTCGGATAAGTACATAATTATTTACTCACAAATTGAAGAGAAAAGGTCAATACATAATATATTCAAATTTAAAAAAAAACGGACATCGTGTTCTTGTAGAATTTTACCTGTAAAGTTTGAAGTTTAAAACCTTTTTTTAAACCACGTTATTTGTTTTTTCTTTTTTCTTTTTTTTTTTTTTAATGGAACCTTGGTCCTTGCTCCTTTAATTGAAAAAAAAATTAGGGCTTGAATTACATTTTTCGAGGAGTTATAAGCTTGGAAAGACAGGGGGTCGAATAATTCACGCCTCCAATTTTGTAAATGTCTAAAAATAATTAATTTCGACTCGGATAAGTACATAATTATTTACTCACAAATTGAAGAGAAAAGGTCAATACATAATATATTCAAATTTAAAAAAAAACGGACATCGTGTTCTCGTCGAATTTTACCTGTAAAGTCCGAAGTTTAAAACCTTTTTAAAAAAAAAACACGTTTTTTTTTTTTTTTTTTTTTTTTTTAATGAAATCTTGGTCCTTGCTCCTTTAATTGAAAAAAAAAATTAGGGCTTGAATTGCATTTTTCGAGGAGTTATAAGCTTGGAAAGATGGGGTGGAATTATTCGCTATTTTCACAAAAAATTCTGATACTGCCCTCGTGAAGAGGCAAGTAAATAAGAACTTACATTTTCTTATTCTGATATCAGGTCTGTTATGGTAGACATATCATGACTCTCCCGTCCCGTCCTCTTTGTATTCAGCCTTTCTCATGAGTGAGATTTACAGTGTGACCCTGTTGAAATTGCCAGTGGACTTTGTTCGTTGTCTTTTTCTGCTCTCTCTCTCTCTCTCTCTCTTTATGAATCCATTGATTCGCAGACAAGCAAAAGCTTTTAGTCGAACCATAGTCAAAGGGAGAATACTCTGGAATTACTTATGTTCTGATGCAAGGGAGATAATCTCTTACTTTTGCGAATTTGTATTTAAAAAGTGCCACTCAATCTTTTTTTCTAACTGTTAAATATTCATTCATTCTAATTCTAAATGTTCACTCGTAGAATATTTTGAGAATATTTTTTTAGTTTTGTTTTATATAAAAATGCTAACGTGTTTTTATTTTATTTTATAAATAATTTTGTGGGCGACAAGACACGACAAGAAATTAAAAGCTAGCGCCAATTTTCTTGAACAGAATTTCTTTGCAAGGGTTTCTATCTGTGGAATACATTAGCGCGGAGTTGCTTTCCTTTGATTACAACTTGATCGTCTTCAAATATAATGTCAATAAATACTTGTAATAAAACGTCGGTGCTTATTCAGATTGGCACTTATGGTGATATTTAAAATTAAAGAAAATAAAGAAATGTCTTTATGATGTACCTGTCGTACTAGTCACGGGACGAAGATATAATATTCCAAAAATCACGTAATTTGATCAAGTATTATATATATATATATATATATATATATATATATATATATATATATATATATATATATATATATATATATATATATATATATAAGAAATGATGGTAGAAAAAGCGTCCAACGAATCGGTGGACAAGGGCAGACAACCCTAATGCATGTGGAAAGTGTCAAAACCCTGATTACCTCCCCTTATTATATTCTCTAAATAATAGCTACAGACAAAATGAATGCCGACGCTCAAAATGTATAAACATTTTGACCCCTCCCTTTACTTAAAAAATCACCAAAAATCAGGAAATAAACCAATTTTCATGAATTTTCCAGTATTTATCAAATAATGATCGCGGAATATAATGAACTAATTATTTTTATTTAAATCTTAGTGGAAATGTATTTTTGTTTAAACAAAAATAAAATATCTTTACTAAAGTTATGGGTCTCAGTAGTAAATAAAATACGCAAGAATTTATTTTTCCTTTTTTTTTTTATATAAATAAAGCATCGTAATTTGTAACAATAAAAATAAAATAAAATAATTTTTACAGGAACATTACGAAAAAAGCCCCTAAAGTCCGTATTAATGAATTCGATATAACTCGAAAAAAAAAAAATGAATTTCGCGAACTACCGATATTACCATTGAATTAAGCATTGTTTATTTTACATTTTCACACAAAAAAAATTATAATAGCAAAACTATTTATACTGTTTTTTGAAATTACAGGTCTCGCATAATTTTTATATGCAAAATTTTAATAATTTCCTTGCTCACAAATATGTGAAACTTTCGGCATAACATATTTGTTATATAATATTGAATAATGATAAAAAATATTAATTTAAAATAGGAACACAGAAAAATAATTAAATAAAAAAATGGAAAAATTTATACAAACGTTCAGAATAGAAATGTACGGATGCACGTCTGTGAAAAAAATTATCACACACCTTCCTCCCTTTTAATTACATGACGTCATTTTCACAGTTTTTGGCCTCTGTATATTCCGTGTTTAGAAAACTTTAGTTTGTTGCGTTTTGCGAACGGTAGAATCACTCGGTTTTGGGCCAATTAATTTGTTTTGTACAAACAAGGTTTTCTTTTTTTTAATTTAATTCAATATCTTAGGACTTTACTTTACTAATTATCTTTGAAATAGACCCAGAAAACTAATATTTATCTTTTAAGGGATATTTGCGATGAATTTATTTAACTTCAAAATTTAGCTGAATTGAGTAGCTCGCCGTGAAAACATTTTTCATAACTTTTTTTTTTTCACGTGTACAAATATTTTTTTCCTTTTGGAAAAAAAGTTTAGTCCTTAATCTTTCAAATATAATCAAAAAGTAGTCGGAAACATACAAAAAAAAATATGATAAATCGGCTTTCAAAACTAAGTCCTCCTATCGTTGTCCGCCCATTTTTGCTCATACCTACTAAATAAACATGCCTGCCTCGTCTGTCAGTATTCAGTAAAAAACGGCAAATTTATTTTTCATAAAAAAGAAAAAAAAAAAGAAAAGAAAATCTATTTAATCAATTTTTGTGATTTTTGGAATATACAATATCCATTCAGTAACAAGTAGATACAATATAAAAAATTTTCTTCATTTTTGTTTATCGCTATGAGTGCCAATCTGAACAAACACCAAAACGTCCAACAAATAATCAAACTTAATTTATTTATCAATTTTAGTACTTCCATACTTTTCTTCATCTTTTGGCTGAGAATCTTTCCACTTTATTAACTACTAGCCTGACTGCCCGGCGTAACCTGGCTGTTTGGACGTGTGTGGTAGCAGGCAGGCTCGAACCCGTACTGCGAAGGAGGAAAAGAATGTGAAAAAAAAAAACCCAAAAAACAAAACAAAACAAAAAACCAAAAACAACAACAAAAAAAAAAACGTGACGTCTTTACTATTGCGCCTATCGCCAAACGGGAAGTGGCAAAGGTTTAAATTAAGGCTAGTCAATTGAAAAGAAGGGATGACTTTCGAAAATATCAATGAAAAAAGCGACCCCTTCCTGTAGAAAAGTGTCCAGTTGAGGGTTAAGGAATTCATGTTTTTAGCCAATTTTTTATATTTGTCGTCCGAAAGGTCGATCTTCAAAACGATACCAATCTCGTGAAAATCCGAAAGTGTTAAGCAGACATACATACATACATACATACATACATACATACATACATACATACATATATGCATGCATACATATATACAATTAAACAGACAGGTAAGATTTATATTATAGATTATCCTTAGGTACGGGCAATTAATGGCTGCTTCGGTAGGGGTATGGTTTTGAACGCCGGTTAATCATAATAATTTTTTAAATTTTCGAATATCTTTTTATTGTATTTGAAAGATTATAATTTAAAGTAAATTTCTCAAAGAAAAAAGTGTGTGAAATAAAAAATACATGGAATACTTTTATTTCAAATCTGAAAAACCTAGATTTCACGTAAAAATTCATTATGACAAAGATCGCATTTACATTTTTCTGGCAAGAAAAATGTAAATTTTCTGGAATTATTTCCAAGTTAAGTATTAAGTTTAAATCTTAAGATAAGGAATTAATACAATAAATGTACTTAACTTTTGCTAAAAAAAGTAATAATTATCCAAAAATGTATCACTGGTAGCAACGAGACTCGTTCATTCGTATCAAAATAAATTCTCGCGGAAAAATTGAAATATGTATGGAAGGACAAATTAGACATAATTTATGTCTTTATTCCGGTATACCGAGCGACTTTTTTTTTGAGTCGAAGACCCCCCCCTTCCTTCATTTAAAAATGCATAAAAGTTAATTAAATTCATTAATTATACTACTGACAATTTATTCTTTGTAAAAAAAAAAAGTTAGTGCCATTATTTATTAATATTAATACAGAATTACAATTGGCTAAGAAAAAATTTAAAATCATTGAAAAAATTACACACTAAAAAAATACAGACTTACGTTAAAATTTATCATAATGTTTACGTGAAATTTAAAGTTGATAAACACAAACAGGCGGGTAGTTGAAAAGAGGAGGAGGGTGGGCAAAACTGACTGGTTTTCTTTTCAACTCTGTACATCCGTACTTACCGACATGGAACGTTCATATAATTTTTGCCATTTTTAAATTAAATTATTTTTCTATGTTCCTGTTTTTCAATTTAATTTTTTTACTTTATTTTCCAAGATTATATGAACATTATTTTACGTGTTTAATTATACGTTCTTGCGTGCAATTGAAATATTAGAATCTTACATGTAAAGATTACGTTAAAAATGTAAGCGTAAAAAGAATAGAAATAATTTTTGTAATTATATTTTTTTGTGAAAATATTGAATAAACAATGCTTAATTCAATGATAATATTGGTAGTTCAAGAAATTAAATTTTTCTTCGAGTTATATCGAATTCGTTAATACGGACTTCAGGGGATATTTTTGTAATGTTCCTGTAAAAATTATTTTATTTTTATTTTATTGTTACAAATTACGATGTTTTTTTTATTTACTACTGAAAGCCATAACTTTGGTAAATATATTTTTTGTTTAAACAAAAAAAAATACATTACCACTAAGATTTAAACAAAAATAATTAATTCATTATATTCCGCGATCATTATTTGATAAATACTGAGAATTTCATTAAAATTGGTTATTTTCCTGATTTTTGGTGAATTTTTAAGTAAAGGGAGGGGTCAAAATGTTTATACATTTTGAGCATCGACATTCATTTTGCACGTACCTAATTATCCTCGAGTGACTTTTGACCTTGATAATTGGTGACCCAATAGAAAAAAAATACCTATCACTAATATTGGTAAAAATAAAAGAAGTTGACATTGTTGTGTTGTGAATTAGAAACCATAGCCATTTTCAGACATGTAATTGCTCAATAATTTAATAAAATCAGTTTGATGTTACGTTTCGTCCGAATTTTATTTAGATAAGGATCTGTATTATTTGGATTATTTTGACTACTGTTCTCACCATAGATGTTGTTTTTACAAGGTTTCAGTTCGGTAGAGTGGCGGCATCTACAATCTCGCTTGTTGAACACTATGTCACTATCAGACATGATAGAAGGCTCATATCGCTCTTGGAATTTGTACACAACTGGTCAACTGGTCTGTAACAACTGGTCTGCAACAAAAAAGAAAATCGGTTTTCATCAAACGGAAATGGAATCATATCATCTTTTCTAGGGCGACAATTTTACCATGTAAAAACGAAGAAACAATTCTAGAAAGATTTGTAGATAATTTTCTTTTTTTGACTGCCTGCGAACTTTATTTTATGTTTAAATGTGGGATATGTTACTTGAGATGGCATTTATTTTAAAAATATGTGACACATATGCAGTGTACGAAGTGAAACAATACAAGAATGATGCGATGTGTATTGTTCGTTTTAAATCCGTAGATCTGTGACCTCGTTAAGTTGAAAGAATGGGTGGGAAATTTTTGGGTCAATACAGGAGGAACAAAGGACGGTCAAGAAAAAAACATGGGAGGAAGTGATAAATATGAACCTAAGAGGAACACGTGGTCCTCCGTGACTGCACAGTAAAAAAATGACAAAGTTCAGCAGTGCCCCCCCCCATTTAACCCCAAAAGTCCCCAGAAGATGTCAAATCCGGGTGAAGAAGAACAAACGGTGCAGTTTTAGGCCTTAACATATGTAAATTTGAGTTCTGCACCATGCAAAAAAATAAATGACTAAATTCATCCCCGCCTCATTTAGCCCCCAAAGTCCCCAAGGCCTTAACACATTTAAATTTAAGTTCAGCACCATGCAAAACTATGGATACATTTTATTAGCCCTAAAAGAGCCCCTCGCAAGAGTTATCGCAAAGTATAGACAAACAAAATTATATAGAAGTCGATTAATTACAACTTTTCAGAAAGTTTTATAAAAATCCAAGGCATCAATTTTTTTTAATAAACACAAAAGTGACAATTTTAGCCATTTTAACTTGAAAGGCACCCTAGTGGGGCATCCAGAGTTTTCCTGGAAAATTCGTCCTATTACTTTTTACTCATATTATGTTTAATGTTTGTGCAAAATTTCAAACAATTCTAAGATGTAGTTATTGAGAAAAGTGTGGACGGACGAACGGATTAGGGGAGAGAGGGATATAAGAAGACTTGGCCAGTTATAGATTCGTTTGGGAAGCTAATTTCTAAAAGCCGTCCAACACATGCCAGTATGAAAAATGGACATTAAAGCAAATGAGATGATGACAATGACGATACTCTTAATCCAATAATCTTTCATCAATATTAAACATTGAAGATCGTAAAATCGTGTAATATTAAATAATAATAAAAATAATAATAATAATAAGTAATTTCTTTCTCGAAATAAAATAAAATTTCAATACACGAATTCATACGTTGAATAAAACCTGTCTAGCTTAACAATAGGAACAAACACACGATATTCAGTCTTCTATGAACTTTTTCTTGTAGTATTACATTGTCATGCATTTTTCTACCTAAGCAAAAATTTTCAAACTCTTCTGAAGAGTATATGCACATAAATAGTCTATATTGACGTAATAACAACTGTTTGTTTCTACATAGCGAAACGGATCTGTAAAAATGTCGCGAAATTATAATATGCTGGAGAATCAAAATTAACTATATTTATCTTGGCATGTAAGTACACTGTTTTACTTTATATAGCGAGCCTCATATATATATATATATATATATATATATATATATATATATATATATATATATATATATATATATATAAATATATATATATATAGTCAGTGAGTTATAAAATATATATGGCGATTAAGCTACACTGAATATTCCACGTTTCATCCACTCTAGGACTCTTCAGGCTAACAGGTATGAGAAAGTTAAGTCGCGGGTCTTCGAAAGGCGAATGAGGGGGCGGGGGGGACAGAAACTGGCTTGTAACCGCAAAACTAGGAGAATATTCAGTTTAGCTTAATCGCCATATATATTTTATAAATTACTAACTAGCTCTACCTACGTATTGAGCACTTTTGAAGTAAATACTTAAAGTTTACGCATAAATCTATACTTTCGTATATTATTTTATGTGAGTAAATGAAGTAGTTATATATATATATATATATATATATATATATATATATATGAAGCTCACTGTTTGTTTATAAACAAGCGGCTTGAGCACTATTAAAGTGGTGGACGAATGTTTGTTTAAAATATACATTTGGTGAGGTTATTTGGGGGCACCGCTCCTGTGGATCGATCGGTAGGACTGCTGACTATCAACGCAATGGTTCTAGGTTCGATTTGGAACATTTAGTAGAGATAAGAAGCATTAAAAGAAAATTTAAATTTGAATTTAAAAAATAAATCTATATATATAAAAGCGAAAATATGTGTTTGTGTGTGTATGTGTGTGGTGCATTTTTGTGTATGTCCGCAAAAGGCTTTTTCCGTCGGGCTTCTCGGTCGGCTCACTCCTTCTTAAAACTTTTTATATGCTGTCTAAATAATAATAATTATGACTTAAGAACGGGGGTCGCGGCTATCTTTAATTTGCCCGACTTTTACAAGCTATTTTCGAGATATTTTTCGATCGCCGGGTCTTTGGAAAGGCGAATGATGGGGCGGGGGAAAACAGAAACTGGCTTGTAGCACAAAACTAGGTCAAACATCACGCGACTTAACTTTCTCGTACCTGTAAATTTCAGTTTATAAACGTTAACTTATAGCAGTTATCACTTCCTCTCCCCTCGTGGCCGAGATGGCTAGGTCTCAGGTTTTTTATCCATTTCGTTTCCACCTTTGTGTCAAGGCTTCGGGGTTCAAGCCTACCTTCCTACTAAAACTTTTTTTTCTTTTACACCCCGGCGAGCAACTTTTGTTTAAACAGTGTTGTTTTGATCTAACCCACCCCAACACACACCACCCACTAGTCTATATATAAAAGGCAAAATGTGTGTGTTTGTATGTCACACAAAAACTTTCGACAGGTGATGGATCCTGATGAGATCGATATCGTTTTCAAGCTCGACCATTCGGACGACAAATAATCACAGTTTGTACTTTGTAGTTGGTTTGTAATTTCTGTTTTTTTTATCTAATTATTTAATTATATTCATTTAAAAATTGGAAATTGTACTTTGTATTTTGTAATTTTATTTGATAAAGGCAAAAAGTCATAATAATAGACACTTAACAAATGTTAAGTTAAATTAGCAGTCACTATGTTAATGTGTCAAGGCTATCTGATGAGTCACTTGGCAGTGATGAAATAGTTTAATTTTAATAGGAAAGAGAAAAGTAATTAATCGGCTGCCGATTAATCGGTACACCCCTAGTCAGTATATGTTATAGCTAGCTCTGGAATAGTGAGTATGCAGAATTAATGTATGAAACTGCAAGTGAGTATACAGAATTAATGTACAAGCATGGAAAAATTGAATGCACGCGTGCATGAAAACAAACTTGGCGATCAGTGAAAACAATATGAATTTTTGTGCGTTCAAAAATTGAATGCACACGTGCACGAAAACAAACATGGCGACCAGTGAAAACAGTACGAAATACATTGGATAATAAAGCTCTTAACGCCATTGCTCTTAGATTAAATGAAAAATCCTTCATATAAGAGGCGTGTAATCCTTGAAAAAAAATTGAAAAAACAAAAACAAAACGAAAATAAAAAAAATAAAAGCGGGGTGTGTGCATTGTACAGGTCTACTCTAGCTTTTTTTGTGTTAACAGCTTTAAAAATATCGGGAAATAACAATTAACTGTTTAAGTAATATTTAACGGTGAGACCTTTTCAAAGCAAATATTTAAAAAAAAATGATAGTCCCCCAACACACGTTTTGAAGTGTTTCTATGTATTTAAAAAAATGTTTGGAACTTATGACACAACCACCACTCCATTCCCTTTCCCTGCCCTCCCCCGCCAATAAACTTGAAAAAAAAATGCTAACGATTACATGTCTTGTTTACCGCTACGTGACCAAGAAGTGGAGTTTCAATTTACTTTAAATTAAAAAAAAGTCCTTCTTTTATATTATCTTGAAACGTAGTAGCCTCCCCCCCACTCCACAAAAGTATATTTTGATTTCTTTTAAGGAGACAAACCCGAATGTTTTTTTAAAAAAATATATAAATTAAGTATATATATTTTTTTCACTAGAAAAAAACATATTTGCTTTGTTTATTTGTTCAAAAACGATTCCAACTTGCAATAAAAAATGCAAATAAAATAATTGTAAATAAATAATTTCAGACATGAAAAATGTATTGTTTAAAATCAAGTTCTAGTTTTAATCACGCACAACTTGGGCAAAGAAAACATTTAAAAAAGAAAATGTGGTGCACCTGAACAATCAACACTCCCTTAGAGTTTTTTCCTTTTCGTCTTTTTTCAACTATTTCTGCGGATTATTATTGATTCAACATTAAGCTACCAGCTTATAAAAAATTGCAAAAAAAAAAAAATCAATATTCAAAGATTTAGAAGGGGGTTCAGTTTCACATACAACGTTCTAGTAAATCGATCGTCCATTTTCAGAAACGATTTACAGCCCCGATCTGAGGTTGGCTCCTTCAGCCCCCCGCCCCGACATTATTTATTTTATTTTTTTGTTGCAACTTTTTACTTTGAGAAATGTTCGGTCTGCCACTCACCGGCAATATTTTTTTAAATTATTTATTTACGACTTTTTAAAAGGTGCTTTGGCATTTAACGGCCCGCGCTATTTTTTAAAATTTTATTTTCAAGTAAAATTCAAGTTTTACGAGATCTTTTTTCTTAGTGAATTGTGAGGTGAAAGTACAGAATAGTTACAAAACTCCCTCCCCTCCCCATGTTAAGAATGGCATTTTAAATAATAATGTTATTATTTCAGCGTAGATTTTGAGAATTTTATATTTTTTTTTATCCTAGTAGCCATCATGCGGTGCCAGGAGGCAGGGTGGGGTTCGGTCGTCGTTTGCTTTTGTTAAGTAGAATGCCTACACTTCTTGACCATGTATGACTGGCATCATCATCATCATCATCATCATCATCATCATCATCATCATCATCATCATCATCATCATCATCATCATCATCATCATCAGCAGCAGCAGCAGCATCATCATTATTACTTTCCAGCAGTCTTGTCCTCTTGCCCTGTTAGGAGCGGGGGTGAGGGAGGAAGGGCTTTTGCCTGTTTTCTTCAGTTTCGAGTTCGCAGGGCCCTGGGAAGGACGAGACGACCGTAATTCCGTAAAGGAAAAAAAAATTTTGACATGAAATATCATGTTGTGCATTTTTCTCCTTTCAGGAAAAACGTTTTCAATTTCATTCCCAGTTAATTAAAAGGCAACAAGTCCTTATCACCTGGGAAACTATTAGTCTCAAAGGACTAACGGAAGAACCGTTTGATTTTTGAGATATTTTCTGTAAGAAACAGAAATTAAATTTGTCCACCTATGAGACAATATAACATCGGGGCACGTGTTCTCCATGAAAAGAACTAAGGAAAAAGATCGCGTCGGAAGACAATTCCTCCGAAATCCCCTTTTCATCAGGACAATTTTATTTTAAAATAGAAAAGCGTACATTAGAACCAGAAGGTTCTGGAAAATTGAGAGAGTGCCTCCCAAAGAAAATGTGTGAAAGAGAGAGAACATTTTTAAAAGACCTCTTTTTGCATGTTTCTTTCCTTTCAGGTTTTACATATCAAGTAAGACGTTTTTTTTTCTTTATTTTTAAAAGGGACAACGTATATTTTCTCTTTATTTTTTAAAAGGGACAACGTATATTTTTTCTTTATTTTTAAAAGAGACAACGTATATTTTTCTTTATTTTTAAAAGGGACAACGTATATTTTTTCTTTATTTTTAAAAGGGACAACGTATATTTTCTCTTTATTTTTAAGAGACAACGTATATTTTTTCTTTATTTTTAAAAGGGACAACGTATATTTTTTCTTTATTTTTAAAAGGGACAACGTATATTTTCTCTTTATTTTTAAAAGAGAGAACGTATATTTTCCCGTTTTGTTTGTTACTATCGTTTAACTTTGTCGTTCCATTCTATGGAATCAATTCTAGAATACCCTCTCAAATAAATACTTTCTTTTTTGTATGTTCTATTTTTTAAATCTTTATAATTGGTGCTTGATGCTGATTGTAAATATCTGCTTTGGGAAATAAAAGCAATTCAGCATTTCTTTCTTTCAGTAAAACTTGACTAAATTAATATATTTTTCAGGTCTGATTTTCATTTGCTCCTTTTTTATATTTTGCCTCTATTTTGTTTATTGTCACTTTGTCTTTATTCACGAGATTTTGCTTAAATTCGCCAGCACTTTGTTTTATTTTTTTTTATTTCCCCATTTAAAAAAAAAATATTTGTTACACCAAAAAGAACTCTTTTGGTAATGTCAACTACAAAATCGTTAAATGCAAAAGTAACGTTTTTAGTAATTACCCATGAATTCATGTTAACGAACGGATAGTGTTGTGCAGTCACACACACACACACACACACACACACACACACACACACACACACACACACACACACACACACACACACACACACACACACACACACACACACACACACACACACACACTATGCGCAAATAAACGAACCTTTATTCATTTCAATCTCCCCGCGCATATTGTTGCACAAAAATAAGTTCTCCCAGCAACGGCACAATTTCAAATACGCCCACACACTTTTCGCACAACAACGAAAGTAAAATGAACATATTTCTGGCGGACGTAGTTGGTGACAGTATCACGTGACACAAGCGACCAATGAGAAAATTTAGAAGATTGTCTTTTTAACGCTTTTCCAAAAAACAAAATATCAGCAGTAGAAATCTTGTTTTTGGAGCCGGCCCAAAGTGTATAAAAACGCATCAAACAGTCTTTTAGAGTTAATTCAATTCAGTGAATTCAATTAATTCAATTCGTTTCGTTCATTCAGTCGCTTCGACGACACACGAGAACATGCCTCTTGTCTTCACAACATCGTCGCTGCCAACGCCGTAATCACCATGATGACACACACCACACGGACACTCAAAAATCACTCACACATTTTCTAATTAATAACACCGAATTAAAAAAAAAACTGGGGGAAAAAGCGAAAATAAAATAAAAATACAAGGTAGAAGTGTGCATTGTACAGGTCCACCCTAGTTTTTTGTTGTTGTTTGTTAATAGTCTTTAAAATATCGGGAAATAATAATTAATCAATATTCAACGCTGAGACCGTATAAAGTATAAAAATCTCCTTTTTCTATTGTTTAAAATTAAAAATAAAACGCTTTATATTGTTTAAAATTATAAAAATGTTCTAATTAATAACACCGAATTTCCTCACGAACTACCTTCCTCATGTGACTTAAGTAAGGCGAACTTCGCCAGATAAAACACAAACTTTAAAATAATCTCCTTATTTTAACATAGGACTTTAATCTTCTATACTCCTTGATTCCACGAAGGACTTTCATCTAACATTTTAATCCTAATGACTTCGAAAGAATTTTCACCGATCGGACCTTTGTTTATTCACTTTGTTGTCTTTGTTAAAAAATAAATGTGATGCATTTTAAATCAGAAGAAGGTGTCGTTTTGTTTCATTTTTTAAAAATTATTTTGTTTGGGCCAAAAGATTTAATTTTACTTAAACTTCTGCACCCCTACAGTGGTGGTGGTTGTGAAAAATCTTTTGTATCAGAGGGGTATAATTCGTTAAAAAAAAAAAACTGGGGGAAAAAGCGAAAATAAAATAAAAATACAAGGTATAAGTGTGCATTGTGCAGGTCCAAACTAGTTTTTGTTTTTGTTGTTGTAATTGTTGTTGTTGTTGTTGTTTGTTAACAGTCTTTAAAATATCGGGAAATAATAATTGATTAATATTTAACGGTGAGACCGTATAAAGTATAAAAATATCGTTTTTCTATTGTTTAAAATTAAAAATAAAACGCTTTATATTGTTTAAAATTATAAAAATGTTCTGTATATATTGTTTAAAATGAATAAAAATTGTTTATTATTAAAAAAAAAGTTTTGTTTATATTGTTTAATTTTGAAAAAGGATTTCTGCTTATCGCTTTGATTTTATTTCTTCACGCATGCGCATCGTAAAGCGGAAGCGGAAACACGGTTTCAACATCCAAGCATGACGATTTAAGTTTTATAATATAATAGAAGATATGAACATTGTTGTAATGGCGCGAGAAAAGAAAATTGTAGTAATTTCAACGCGGTGCGATTCTTCATTGAAGAAAGTCAGGAAAACAGTACGTAAAAACGAGAAAATTCGAAAGAAACTGACCCAAGAATTTCTGCCAAGAAATGCTGGACTGAAGGAGTAAATTAAAGATTGTCTCTTACAATGTGATTTTATTATTTGTATTGAACTATGTAGCACAATATTATTTTCTGAATATTTATTAATTTATCTCATTTGGGTAAGTTCTATATTTAAAATACAATGGACACTATTTTCATAGAAAAGTTAATAAACTCATATTTGGTGCGGATTATTGGCCTTTCTCTCCATAAAACTATTTTTTTTGTGCTATCCAGAAAATATCAGCTTTATTAAAACATATTCATTGATTCAATATATTCCTCATTCCATGAAATTTTCACGCCTCCTGCTAATATTATAATATAAAATCAAATTATCGTATTTAAAAAGAATATCAAATATTGTTTATTTCAGAGATGAAAAATATTATTGAATTATATATTATTTTAATTGGAATTCATTATTGAGATGAGTATTGTTTATTAATTTTATTTTTATTGCGGAATATTATCCTAATTTTTTCCTTACTTGCTTCACGACTTTTCGGCCAACTATTCCTCTGGCCTTCGTCAGGTGGTAACCGCGACGGGATAGGAACTCTAAATCTTCTGACTGCATTCACTGCTTTCCGTAGTTGTTGTTGTCTCACCACGCAGTGAAACAGCTAAGAAAAAGATGAGGATAATAGTCCGCAATAAATAAATTAATAAATAATACTCATCTCAACAATGAATTCCAATTAAAGTACGGACCCGACCATGGAAGATCAGGTAATAAATAAACATGAATTTATAAGACCAAAAATTCAACCTTGATCGCCCTTCGGGGCCCGTGACGCAGTTGATACAGACGATGAATCTCTACAGTTCTAGGTGAGAGTTGTCTGAAGATAGCGGTTTCAATCCTACCCAAAGCCGACCAGAGGCTTACTCGGCCAAAAAACCCAAAAAACAAAAAAAAAAAAAAAAAAAAAAAGCGGTGAGACGTCAACAACTACAGAAGGCAGTAATTGCAGTGAATGCAGTCAGAAGATTCAGAGTTCCTATCTCGTCGCGGTTACCACCTGACGAAGGCCAGAGGAATAGTTGGTCGAAACGTCGTGAAACAACTAAGAAAAAGATGAGTATAAAATTATTATTGGATTATTTTGGAGATGAGTAAATTGTACAATTTATTTTTTCTAATTATTTGGACTATTGTCCTTATCTTCGAGTTGTTGTTTTCACGACGTTTCGGCCAATTATTCCTCTAGTCTTCCAATTACAATAAAATATAAATAAGAAGTACAGATTATAGAACACAATTGTGGCAATTTGTTGGTGTGGCTCTGAGGTAGGTGCTACCAATTGTATGGCCCGACCGTGGAGTCACTAACTTGTAAGGGTGTGAGTCGGTGTTCACATCATAATCGGGATCTATCAATTTTTAGGACTGGCGATAAAATAGCATTTATATTAAAACTTAATATTAAAAAAAATTAAACACAATTAATTAAAAATCTATGTTGTAACAGAACATTTTGAAATAATGTGATTTTAATCGTTTTAATCTTTTAAAAATTAATTAATTTGTAGGAAGTTTCTTTTTCTTTGCAATTCAACTGATAATAATATATATTAATTAGAAAAAAAAAACGATATTAAAAAAATAATAATATTAAATCTATATCAATATTTGAATTGCAACTTAAATGTAAAGTTTTGTTCAATACGTGTATTTAAATTTAAAAAAATAAATATTTTTTTTACTTATTTGAACTCTAATGTTCAATAATAAATAGAAATTTCGATCGATGTAAATATATTTTCTTCGAATTTCGAAAAAAATTAATATGGGGGGGCACACACTAAAAAAATATTTCTCCTCATATATTTTATGGAAACTGCATTTTATATGTAATTTCATTCTAAAATAGATAAGCATTGAAAATTTCATGAAAATCTAACTATTAGTTGATTTTTGCTAGATTTATTAAACATGGGTATATTTTCACGTTCGGGATGCTTACTACATGGGAGCGCCAATTATGTAAACACGATTTTCGTCTCGCAATTTCATTATTTTCGTACAATGAAAATTAGAAAAAAAATCATTACTAGTTTATTTTGCCCTTCTTTTAAATGGTACAAAAGTTATATTGATAATATTAATTTATAATAAAGTTGAATTTTGGAGATGCCTAATGATCTATTACAAAAAATTTGTTGTAGAATTTAATTAAAAGTTTGAATTCTTTTTTCCAATATTTTTTACTAATATTGCCATTCTCTCTGTGAGGCAGAAAAATATTTTTCAATTGTTTCGTGCCGCTTTTTTGACATTAACAAATATACAGCAAAAGAAAAAATATAAAACTAATAAATAATAAACTCTAATAACAATAAAAAAAACTCATTTAAAAATTTATTTGATAAATAATTGATATATACAATGGTACTTTCGTATTTAAATATCGTTATGAACTTTCGGCACTTCTGCATGACAGTGCAATGAGGCGAATGTGTGTATTTTAGTTCAAAGAACGGCCGACAGAGGGCGTATCACTCATTGAAATTATATATATATATATATATATATATATATATATCCTTAAACTTTCCTATCTATCTAATATATCAATCTACCCACACTTTCTTATCTTGTATGTATATTTACTTAAATTTGACTATATGAATTTACTTCCCCTTTTCATCAGGACAATTTTATTTTAAAATCTTCTCCCCCTTAAATAATTTTTATTTTTTATCTTTATTACTTTTTTCTTTGCTTATTCTTATTTTATTTTATATTATATATTATATTTTATATTTTATTATATTTTATTTTTTATTTATTTATTTATTCTTTATTTTCTATTTATTTATTATATATTTATTTATTTATTTTTATTTTCCTTTTTTATTTTTTATTTTTTAT
Source organism: Euprymna scolopes (assembly GCF_053919585.1). Taxonomy (NCBI): domain Eukaryota; kingdom Metazoa; phylum Mollusca; class Cephalopoda; order Sepiida; family Sepiolidae; genus Euprymna; species Euprymna scolopes. The sequence goes on along the minus strand of NC_136491.1, from coordinate 14,502,236 downwards.
TTTCCTTTTAGTGTCGTTTAATAACTCTTGCTGACATTTTTTTAAGTGATAACCTGTACATTTCAGTTGACCTATATTATTTTTTCCTATATATATTTTCGCGCCTTTAACATTTCCGGTCTGCGTCGTTTTGACTTTTGTTTCCCTTTATTTTATATTTAACTTTATCATTTTTTTTTCTCTCTCTCCTTTTTTTTCTCTCTCTCCTTTTTCTTACTAGATCTTTTTTATTTATAGTTATGTCTCGGAAGTAGAGTGAAAAGCACATCTAATTTTTCTTTTATTGATGTTATTTTTTTTCTTTGTACACATGTTTGTGAATTATTCCATGGATTTCTGCCTTTGGATTATTATGGACAATCTTCTTCCAATTACGGGATTTCCTTGGATTTTACTTGTACAAATGGAAATTCTTTTACCTTTCTTGAAGTTTTACTTTTGGATTTTACCGTCACTGGATTTTTTATCTTCCACCAGACTATCCATTCATGTGTAATCACATTTTTCTTCACCATATTCCCTCTGCTTAACTTATTTTGTTTTCAAGTAAGATCTTTGACTTACTTGTTGTTTCATCAAATACTTCTGCATGCAAAATCCGATCCCGCATTTTGCTAATTCATACCCTCTGATGAGAAGAAGAATATTTCCTCGAAACTCCGCGGATTAAGGACTATCCATTTATCTAGTGTTTCCTTTTCAGATTAAATATGTTTTTAACTCATTTCAAAGTGTGTTTTTAACATATTTTATTAACTGTTTGGTCATATGTATATATATATATATATATATATATATATATATATATATATATATATATATATATATATATGAATGAAAATTCTATAAATTTTTATAAATAAATAAATAAAATCTTATATTTTGCTCTATAGACAAATCAAAAATTATATTTTGATATGTTTATACAATCTTACTGTGAAAAAAGACACCCCCCCAAAAAAACAAACTATCTTTGTGTAAAAAAATATTCTTAACCTCTATAAATGTTTTATGTTTTAAAATTATATTTTGCTACATTTTGCTAAAATTATATTTTGATATATTTTTATACAATTTCATTGTGGAAAAAAAATGTTGCTACATTTTACACAATCGTACAGGACCCCCCCCCAAATAATTCTAAAAACAATCTAAAAAATTTTCATGTTTTTGTCATGTATTTTATTTTCATTTATAAATCACTCATTTTAAAAATAAATAATATTAAAACATTAAAATGATATTTTTTGTACAATAAATGTTTCGCTTTTCATATATGTTTGTGTTATTTATTTCGTTATAATATATTTTTTAGCAGAATTTTGGTAGAGAAATTTCGCAGACACAGACAAAGTCACTTTATATATATATATATTATTTCAGTGTGCTAGAACGTTTTCATCATAAATTCTACGCAGAATGTAGAAACTATGCATCAATAGAATTCAACATAATAGTGAAATAAAACCAATCAGCTGATGAGAAACCATAAAAATGAATAAATAATTAATAACAGGTCGTTTTTAAGGAATATGCAAATTAGTTTACCTTCATGTAGTCGCTCACATATCCATGACTGAGTATATTAAGCAATTCGTTTTTATAATTTTTTAAATAGAAATGTAGGCTTTTGATATCAATGCTAGAGCGGGGAAATAACTAACTTTATATGTATGCTAGCAAGCCATCCGGCGTTGTCCAATCGTAAAATACGCATAAAAATCATATTTTATTTCATGCAGAAACTTAGACATGTGCATGCGAGAATTATGTTTTTTCTAAACAGTTCACTTCTTGTAAGTAAAAAAGAAAAAAGAAAAAAAAAATTAAAAAATAAATAAAATAAAATACTCAGGCTAAAATCGAACCAAAACAGTGAGTCAAGTACAATAACCATTAGGCTAGCTTGACATGGTCTTTAAAAAGTGTTTTCGAACCTACTTATTTTTAACATAATGAATCTGTCATGTGAATTATTCACGCATTGTTAGCAAACAGATAAAAATCTAGCGATCCCCCGCACCAATTTTTCAATTTTGAACTTTTAGCAGCTCATTTTTCGGATGAAAACCGATTAAAACTTTTTACATGTCTGAATATCTTATATACCAAATTTCAAGTTTGTAGATAAAAAACCCATCGAGTAAATAGGTTGGGAATTGCCCTCCCTCTCTCTCTCTCTCTCTCTCCCTCTCTCTCTCTCTCACACACACACACACACACACACACACACACACACACACACACACACACACACACATTCTCACTTTTATAAACATACTAGAAAATGTACGAGGGCGTGCAATAAGTAATGCCCCTGACCCACTTCCCATAGCAGTAGAGCAACGAAACTTTTCTACCAACAATAAAATGTATATGTCGGTTTTACAAAAAGATAAAATTCATAACTTAACTCTTCCTTTCAGCAAGGTTGGTCGCCTCTGCCCGAACACGCAATAATGCTTAACAATTAATACACGCATAGTTGCCCGACCTTCTTCAGTGTTTCGTGAGTCTTAATCTCCACGCCCCAATGGGGAGCGTCTACCACTCCCGAAGGCGGTCACTCCACACAAGTTTTATAGATAAAGAGTTTTCACTAGACAGCTGTTCCGTACAAGTCCTGGACATGAAGAGTTTTCGTTGGGTAGCTGTTATGTATAAGCCCCGAATATCTTAATTTCGCAGGCAAAGACCAAAAGGTCTTTCTAGTGTAAACATAAAAAATTATGCCGAAATGCTAAAAGATTCACTATTTTTATAAAGCAATTCTGGTTTCTGATGTGTTGCTAGCAGAACATGGCTCAATTTAAATAGTAAGTTCTTATCGCCAGTGTCCAGAAGTATAACAATCCGACTTACAGTGATCAAATCCTTATACGAGGGGCCTGCAATAAGTAATGCCCCTGACCCACTCCCCATAGCAGTAGAGCAATGAAACGTGGCACAGTTATTAGTCTTTCTCGACATAGGTACCACCCAGAGTTATGCATTTCTCCCATCGTTTGATGCAGCTCTGGAAACCGTTTTTGTAGAACACTATAGGTTGGTCCTCCAACCACAACGTGACTTCAGAAATCAAGGCTGCATCATCTGAGAAACGCTTCCCTTTCAAAAACAACGTCATGGCTGGGAAGAGATGAAAGTCAGAGGGTGCAAGGTCAGGAGAGTAGGGAGATGGGGAGGACTTCATAACCACACGCCCGTGCTTCTGATCTGGCGACATGTGAGTTGTGGACAGAAGCGTTGTCCTGCAGGAGGAGGGTACATTTGTTGATCTTTGCCGCCTCTTGATTTTGATAGCTTCACCTAATGTCATCAAAAGTGAAGCATAATAGGCTCCTACAATTGTGGTACCCTTTGCCAGGAAATCTGTCATCACTACTTCGTCCTGGTCCCAGAAGACTGTGAGCATAACCTTGCCAGCGGAGGGCTGCACCCTTGCCTTCTTTGGAGGTGGTGAGTCCAAGTGCTTCCACTGCATGGACTGGGCTTTGGTCTCTGGATCATAGTGTTTCATCCTGTGTAATTAGTCTTTTGAAAAACTTTGACTCATCTACTTGGCACATCTCCAAATTCATCCTCGAGCACTCGACGCGTTGTCGCTTCTGGAATGGTGTGAGTAACCTGGGAATCTATCTGGCAGACACCTTATGCATATGCAAATGGTCATAAATGATAGTTTCCACAGACCCTATATTAATCTTGACATCTTGGGCTATTTGGCGAATAGTGATGCGCCGATCTTCCAAAATAGCAGCCTCAACTTGACGGACAGATGCCTCATCAATGGCTGAAGGGGCGGGGGCGACCAGGTCTGGGAGCTGTTTCCACAGATTTGCGGCCATGTTTGAATTCACGATGCCAGCGTTTTACAAGGTTAGATGATGGGGCATTATCACCATAAGTTTCTTTCATTTCATCAAAAGTCTCCTGTGGTGTGCGTCCTTTCAAATACAAAAACCGGATCACTGCTCTACATTCAACAGACTCCATTTCACACATGACTCAGTTCAAACACCTGTAAAACAGAAACCACAGTTAGTTCAGAGCTGTAATTTGCCATATAACCCGTAGAGATAAAAATCATTGCACATGCAAAATTTCAGCTAAATCAGACAATTGGAAGTGGGTCAGGGGCATTACTTATTGCACGCCCCTCGTAACTGGCGTTGTGAGGTATTAAACGTTACGATAAATTCCTTAAAAAAAAGAAAAAAAAAAAGAAAATACTCGAGCTGAGATCTAACGAGTCAAGTAGGATGATATTTAGACCAGCTTGTCAATCTTTGAAAAGTGTTTTCACACCTTGTGAAACAGGTGAAAAACGGATAAAAGTCTAATAACCAAATTTGGACACCTTAGAAGCTCCCTTTCCGAACGAAAACCGAATAAATGTTTTCATATATCTGAATATCCTATATACCAAATTTCAAGATTTTAGATAAAAAATTATTTGGGTGTACAGGTTGAAAGTGTCTTTATACATACACATTCTCACTTTTATAGGCATATAGATTATTATTATTGTTGTTGTTATTGTTGTTGTTGTTATTATTATTATTATTATTATTATTATTATTATTGTTGTTGTTGTTATTGCTATTATTATTATTATTATTGTTGTTGTTATTGTTGTTATTATTATTATTGTTGTTATTATTATCATTATTATTGCTTTTGTTATTATTATTATTATTATTGTTGTTGTTATTATTATTATTATTATTGTTGTTGTTGTTATTATTATTATTATTATTATTATTATTGTTATTATTATTATTATTATTATTATTATTATTATTATTATTATCATTACTACTAGCATGGGGGCCCGGTGTTGCCCGGCTGTTTGGAGGTGTGTGTTGAGCAAAAAAAAAAAAAAAGAAAAAGTTGTAGTAGGAAGGCAGGTTCGAACCCGTACCGCCAAGGAGGAAAAGAACGGGGGAAAACGTGACGTCTTTGCTGTTACGACCACCGCCAGACCAGAAGTGACGTAAGTTTGAATTAAGGCTAGACAATCGAAAAGAGGGATGGCTTTCCAAAATATCGGCGAAAAAAACAAACCCGTCCTTTAGAAAAATGCCCAGCTGATATTAATGTTTTTAGCCAATTTTTCGGTATTTGTCGTCTGAAGGGTCGAACTTCAAAACAATATTGACCTTGTGAAAATCCGTCGTCTCTGTCGAAAGTTTTAGGAAGACATGCAAACATACATACATAGATTTATATATTTGTAGTTCAAATTTTCGACGCAAACCGATTAAAAAGCTTACACCATCTCTGAATACCCTTTATGTAAAATTTCCAATGTTTAAGCCAGAAATTGTCTTTAGTAATTTGGTAGAGACCGCAGAGGTCATTTTTTAAAAAAACTTTGACCCCTATTATGACCCCTAAACATTTATTGTTTTGGGCTCAAACTAAGTTATTAAGTTAGATCCATGTCCAAGGAACCTATATCTAAAATTTCAAGTGTTTATACCTAAAATTGGTAGATCTCTCAAAGGTCAAATCGTTGAACTTTGACCCCTTAACAGCCAAATTTCTGTCCGAAAACGGATTACAAAGATTTTCCCAAATCTTACTCATCTGTATATCAAATTTCGAGTCTGTAGACTGAAAGTTGACGGAGTTATTGTGTAGGGAAATGTAAACAGACAGACAGACAGACAGACAGACAGACACTTTCACTTTTATAGATATACTAGCATGGGTGTTCGGCGTTGTCCGGCTGTTTGG
>NC_136491.1:14483994-14491494 GCF_053919585.1 Euprymna scolopes | reverse complement strand
CATTGTGACTAGATTAGCACCCATTCCGACCACATACACATATATTTTATGACGAATCGTCAATAATAACTTTTCTGCTAATCGCCCGGTTCAAATCCCAGACCTGAGGTATCACTTTTTAAGTTAAAAAAAAGTCTATTTTTTTTTCTAGTGAACATAAAGTAATCCGTCTGATAGTGTTTGACAAATCCAATGGAAGGAAACCGATTTTCGTTTTAGTTTGAAGACTTAATACGTTTTATTTCTCTTTAGAGTCCAGCCTAAAAGGGAGCTGTCGACGATTTATTGCAATAAATATTTTTAATTATTATTTATAATTAATAAATATATGTTTCATCCTTTGGGAATCGTCTGTGTGGAGCTATCTGATCTGCTGGTGGCAAGGTTCGAACGATAGAGATAGAAATAGAGAGAGACAGAGGGATAGACAGATAGAGATAAAGAGGTAGAGATAAAGATAGAGATGCTCGACCAAGGTCAATGTTATTTTAATTTTGACCTCTTAGCAATTATTTTACCGACTAAAATCAAATCGAAAGTGTACTACAGGTACAAATACTCTATATAACAAATTTCAACTCTGTCGACCAAACATATAGAGAGGAGTTTGGTAGAGAATCTTCGCACACACACAAGCAAGGTAACTATATATATATATATATATATATATATATATATATATATATATATATATGTGTGTGTATGTGTGTGTGTGTGTGTGTGTGTGTGTATAGTAATTTATAAAATATATATGGCGATTAAGCTACACTGAATATTCCGCGTTTCATCCACTCTAGGACACTTCAGGCTTATGCGCATAAGCCTGAAGAGTCCTAGAGTGGATGAAACGCGGAATATTCAGTGTAGCTTAATCGCCATATATATTTTATAACTTACTAACTAGCTCTACCTACGTATTGAGCACTTTTGAAGTAAATCCTTAAAGTTTACGCATAAATCTATACTTTCGTATATTAATTTTATGTGAGTAAATTAAGTAGTTATATATATATATATATATATATATATATATATATATATATAGAGAGAGAGAGAGAGAGAGAGAGAGAGAGAGGGGATCGAGAGAGGGAAGGGGTGCCTTTTTCATACCTGATGAAGGTATATATTACATTGAACCATCATATATATTTCACTCACACGGCGCTCATTAACCTTTATCCTCAAGTGGCCTTTAGACTTGATCTTTGATGATTGTTTAGAAAAAAAAACAAAATATTTTCTAGTCATTTTATTACATATATATTCAGACACAAATATTCATATTCGTTTCTATCGGTATATAGCATTCTTGCATATGTGTGCGTATAAACGTATATATATATATATATATATATATATATATATATATATATATATGTGTGTGTGTGTGTGTGTGTGTGTGTGTGTGTGTGTGTGTGTGTGTGTACACGCCTGTATTATTTCTAAATAGATCTATTTGATGATTCCATAAATATACAACGATTGCTACGCATCCGTCCCCTCTTGATTTTCAAGGATCTCTTCAGTACAACAACACTTCTACGAGCATCTCGTGTAGTTCGGTTGTCTAGTCCGATTAACAATCTTTCTTAGAAAATAACGGGTCTTTACCAAGTTATGAAGATGTTTAGGAAACGGAATCCAATCGAAACATCTTCGACTCCACCAAAAGATGGTCATTCATCTATCGAGTTATCGGAAAAAGTTATAAATTTCAAAACGATCACCATTTTCTTTTTTTTTTGTTTTTTTTCTTTTTAACATTATTTTCTTTTGAAAGAGACGATACGAATATTGTTTATTTATTTTTGGTTGTTTTTTTTTTCTCCGTGAAATATTTAGAATGGATTCTTCAGGTTAAAAAAAAACAACAAAAAACAAACAAACAAAAAAAAAACAACAACATTGAAAAAAAATAACAAACAAGGAAAAACAAACTCAAAACGAAAGTTGATTTCCATCTCTGAAGAAGCCCGTGTAAGTCTAACAGAGTGTTCCACTCAAATCAACACACTTTTGAGGCCGTTCATCGAATCAGCTCAACATGTCAACACACGAAGTGCCCGACTACTGAACAGAATCTCAGCAAACATTCGCCCAACGGAAAATATTGATTTCCCCTATAAAATCCCCCCCCCAGACCAGCAATAAAAAATAGTGATTGTTTAACATACACGAACATAAGTTAGCGTTATACACACCACTTTTGCAAACATAGATATATTATTTGTACGTATGTGTGTGTGTGTATATGTGTGTGTGCATCTGTTTATGTGTGTATGCGTATGTGTTTGTCATCTATAGCTGAGGTGCACATGTAGGATGCACATAAACACAAATGTATATATACATTCAATATATATACACACATTTATGTATTATATAGAAAAACGCGAGCATGAAAAGTAATATGACTAAGATTAAACCTAGAAAAGTAAAAGAACTAGTTGTTAAAATTGGAGAAAAAAGACAAGATATTCGAGTAAAAAGTATAATAAATTTATAACTTAAAATATTGGAGAATAAAGAATTAATTATATAATGTGAAATTGAACATAAAATTTTTTTAATGCTTTGCTTCACTATTTTAAGTTATTAAACCGTGTTTTTACGAACAAAAAAAACCATTAAAAACTGGAGATAAAACGTAAATGTTGTAAAAGTTGCTATGGTAATCAATAGCCAATCAAAAGAAATTGTCTCTATAAAAGTCAATGGAGAAAAAGTTACTATGGTAACTAACAACTAATCAGAAAAAAAACGCCTTTCACGCTCCTTACATATTCTGAGATTTTTTGAACACCCGTTACTGGCAGGAATTGTAACCCAACACTGTTGATTGTGGAAGTATGAAATACTAATGTATATAGGTCTAAATTAATAATTATTATACAAACATATATGTGCATATAATTAAATAATAAAACGTATATATATATATATATATATATATATATATATATATATATATATATATATATATAAGAACAAGTAGTTAATAAAACATATTAAAAAAACACCTTGAAAAAGAGTTAAAACATATTTAATTTAAAAAAGAAAGCACAAAATAAGTGGATAGTCCTTAATCTGCGGAGTTTCGAAGAAATACTTTCCCTCTTATCAGAGGGTAGGGATTAGCAAAATGCGGGATCGGATTTTGCTTGCAAAAGTATTTAATAAAACTAGAAGTAAGTCATATATCTTACTTGGTAAAATATAGTGAAGCAAAGGTGATAGGGGGAAGAAAAAGGTGATTTCACGTGAATGGATCGTTTGGTAAAAAGGAAAATATCCAATAACGGTAAAATCCAAAAAAGTTGATTAAATTTCCATTTCCACAAGTAAAATCTAAAGGCATTGCGTTAATGGAAGATGGTTCAAAGTAATCCAAAAGGCAGAATTCCGGCAGGAATTGCCACCCTATATTAATGCGTCAGCATGACACACTAATGTATGTACGTCTAAATAATTGATTATTATATAAATATATATGTACATATAATTAAATAAAAAAATGTATATATATCTATTACCGGCAGTAATTGTTATATATATATATATATATATATATATATATATATATATATATATATATATATATATATATATATATATATATACAAAAAACGTATACATATATTTATTAATAGCAGAAACTGTTACGCTACACTGATAAATTGCGTAAGCATGAATCACTAGTGTATGTAGCTCTAAATTGATAATAATTATATAAATATATATATATCATTGAAACCTCTTTATATTATTGTTGTCAATTAACACAATAAAAATCGTAAAGTCTTGGCTTTTCTTTACATTTATTAATAAATTATTTGTATATACAAACATATTTATAACCATAAAAGAATAAGATTATAATACATAATAGAAATTCTACTTTATTTATGTTAATATATTAAAATGCCGTTGTTTTACGAAAACTATTGAAAACTGGAGATTAAAAGTTCAATGTGGAAAAAGTGGTTGTGGTAACCAACAACGAATCAGAAGAAATCGTCTCTATAAAACGTCAATCTAGGTAAAGTAGCTATGGTAACAACAATAAATTAGGAGAAAGCGTCTCTCACGTTTTTACATATTCTGAGAACTTTTGAACACCAGTAATTTTATAAATTGTGTTTTAATGACTAAAAATTGAACATTTTTATTTCAGAATATAGCTGAGAAGATGACCTATAAACTGTAAAAATCGTTTAAATTTGGAGCAAAATGAGTGAGCAGTGAAGCTTTAAAGCAGTTATAAATGAGTAAAACTAACAATTAGACATATATTCAAACACAGTAGTGTTTGAATAATATTATATATATATATATATATATATATATATATATATATATATATATATATATATATAACTACTTCATTTCATCAAATAAATGAATATACGAAGATATAATTTCGTGGGTAAATTTTAAAGATTTATTTCAACAGTGCTAAATACAGAGCTAGGTAGTAAGTTATGAAAATATGTATAGCATACATACCACATATATTTTCATAACTTACAATATATATATGTATATATATATATATATATATATATATATATATATATATATATATATATATATATGTGTGTGTGTGTGTGTGTGTGTGTGCCCGGTTAAAGGTATTCAAGAGCGATAACTAAGGAATTAAACGATGTTAGTAAGAGTGCCCAATAAAACATGAACACGATATATTTTAATATAAACAAATTTAAATAATCGTAAGACTGGACATGCTAATGTTTCGGACAAATGGTCAGTTAAAACATGAAGTCCTCGACAGGCGACTTAAAAATGATTGCTTTTCGAAGAAAAGTCCAGTACATTGTAAGTTAATTGATTAATAGTATAAGTAACCGAAAATTGTGTTTGAAGAAATACATGAAGTAAAACACAATTTCAAACACAATTTTCGGTTACTTATATATATATATATATATATATATATATATATATATATATATATATATATATATATATATATATATACAGTCATCCACATACAGTACGGTTTCGCTGTATCATCAGTGCGGCTAGACACGCCCGTTCGACAGTCAAACCTTTGAACCATTACGCTAATCAGCAGCTTCTATGCGGGCAGTGAATTAACGATGTTTTGACATCGTCCGAATACCTAAGCACGATTGGTTTACGCAAAAAGCATCACATAACACACTAATGGTGAATCGTGTATCACTTCCCAATCTGCTCAGCTCAAGATATGGACTGTTTTCCTCAATATATATATATATATATATATATATATATATATATATATATATATATATATATATATATATAATTATTATTATTGAATATTATTTTATCTGCATAAATGTGTACTTATTCATATATATGAGGGAAATCTATTCATATATATATATATATATATATATATATATATATATATATATATATATATAAATATATGATTAACAATAACAGCTTATAGGTTTTAAAAAACAGTGAAGGTAGCGGAAACAAAACAAAAATAACAGCGTTCCGAAGTTGTTATATATCTAAAAAAAAAAATTTTTCAGATTGTCACAATTAAGTAAGATCTTTCTCCTTATGACTTTTAAGGATTTATATTTCTTCCCAGCAATTTTTATCCTTTTTAAACCATGGTGTGTGAGAGCGTGCAGCTGTGTATATATGTCTATGTATGTGTTCACGAGTATTGGTATCTGTATGTGCGCATGCGCTTGCAGGTATGCGTGGAGTGCAGGTATGCCTGAATCAATATGCGATTATGGGCCCGTATAATAGCCTCCTTGGGGGCAGGGGCGTCGATGTGTGTATGTATCTGTGTATGAGCGCATCCATGCCTGCGCCCACGTACCCAATTTTAGCACCTTAAAGAAAATTTGACGTAAGCGAGAGCAACGCGGGTGTCTGTGCATGCAGGCGCACATATGTGCATATATTTGCACGCCAGGGCGGGGATGTATGTGTACATGTGACCGTTTCTTTTAAGTATATATATGTGTACGTGCGCATGTGTGTACCCGTTCCCGCGGCTGCTAACTAACCCTCTCCAAACAATTAACAACAAAATAAAAACTAAAAATCAATAAACCGAATCATAGCCCCCCCGCCTCCAAACATAAGCGAACACCCAACAGGTCAAGACATACTTACCAAGAAATCATCTCACCAACGAGACGCAAAAAACTTTAACATTAAGACTCGAATTTTAAAGTGTCATCTAAGCTTCAGCCTCTGTCCCATCGACGAAATGTTGCATCTCTCTGCCTGTTCTACAAGTATTTTATTGGTGAATTCTCTGACGGATTGCAAGCATTTGTGCCCCCCCCCACGACGTAAGCACCCTCGACAAACCCGACAGGCAGCTAAATCCCACCCCCACACAGTAGAGATCCCAGATGTAAAAGATCTTTCTACTCCAGTAGTTTCTTCCCCAGAACCGCTAGACTTTGGAATTCCATTCCAGGTCCCTGCTTCCCCAAATGTACTGACATGCATAAGTTCAAGTGTAACGTGAACCGTCATCTTGCTGCCCACCTCCCCACATAGTACCCCAGTAGCTGTTGCCCTTGATAATAGCCCCCTACACCAAAGTGGCAATGTGCCTTGTTTGGGGTGAAAATGTAATAAAGGTAGAGTAAGTTTTTTATGCACGAGAATTTTAAAGAAGAAACAACTTCTGGATTAAGGCATCGACGTCCGTGGTCATAGCATTTCCAGACTTCCAGATGATAGAAAGAAAAGAAAGAAATTGAGAAATTAAAAGAAGAAAGAAATTGAAAGAAAGAAAAGCACGATTTCAGGCAAATTATAAGTTCTATTTACAAGAAAAATAAAGTATTACTGTCTTTTGTCGAGAAGGTCTTTTATGCAAGAATGAATCCTTATTAATCATTTTAAAGATAACAAGTGACGCATGCATGGTCCCCCGTGAGTGCACGGTGAACAAGGCATAAAAATGACAGCATTTGTCCCCCCTCTACCATTTAGCGCCAAAAGTTCTCAGGGGGAGTCAAATCGTGGTGAAAATGAATAAACGGTGCGGTTTTCGGCCTTAACATATGTAAATTTGAGTTCTGCACCATGCAAAACTGCTAAATAGATATACACAGACAATTTTGGACAAATACGGTAAAATTGTCCCAAAAATGGAGTGTTTTTATTAGCCATAAAAGAACCCCTTGGATGCACTCAAGAGTTACCGCAAAGTATAGACAAACAAAATTATATAGAAATCATTTCGTTACAATTTTTTAGAAAGTTTTATAAAAATTCAATGCATCACTTTTTTTTTTTCAATAAGCACAAAAGTGTCAATTTTAGCCATTTTAACCTGAAAGGCACCCCTAAGGGGGGGGGCAGAACCAGAGTTTTCCCGGAAAATCCATTCTGTTACTTTTTTTTACTCATATAATGTTTAATGTTTGTGCAAAATTTCAAAAAAAATTCTAAGGCGTAGTTATTGAGAAAAGTGCGGACAGACGAACGGACAAGGGTGAATTT
>NC_136491.1:14416494-14478994 GCF_053919585.1 Euprymna scolopes | reverse complement strand
TGTCTAGTTGTGTTTGAAGGGCTAGCCGTGTCTAGTTGTGTTTGAAGGGATAGCCATATCAAGTTGTATTTGAAGGGCTAGCCGTGCCTGGTTGTGTTTAAAGGGCTAGCCGTGTCTAGTTGTGTTTGAAGAGCTAGTCATGTCTAGTTGTATTTGAAGGGCTAGCCGTGCCTAGTTGTGTTTAAAGGGCTAGCCGTGTCAAATTATGTTTGAAGAGCTAGTCGTGTAAGTTGTGTTTGAAGCACTAGCTTTGTCTAGTTATGTTTGAAGAGCTAGCCGTGTCTAGTTGTGTTTGAAAGGGCTAGCCGTGTCTAGTTGTCTTTGAAGAGCTAGCCGTGTCTAGTTGTTTTTGAAGTGTAGCCGTGTGTAGTTGTGTTTAAACGGCTAGCCGTGTCTAGTTTTTGAAGGGCTAGCCGTGTCTAGTTGTGTTTAAAGGGCTAGCTGTGCCTAGTTGTGTTTGAAGAGCTAGCCATGTCTAGTTGTGTTTGAAGGGCTAGCCGTGTCTAGTTGTGTTTGAAAGGCTAGTTGTGTTTAGTTGTCTTTGAAGAACTAGCTGTGTCTAGTTATCTTTAAAGGGCTGGCTGTGTTTAGTTGTCTTTGAAGCTGTGTCTAGTTGTGTTTTAAGGGCTAGCTGTGTCTAGTTGTGTTTAAAGAGCTAGCTGTGTTTTAAAGACTAGTCCTGTCTAGTTATATTTGAAGAGGCAGCCATGTCTAGTTGTGTTTCAAAGAGCACGCCCTGTCTAGTTGTGTGAGGAGGCCTAGCTGTGTCTGGTTATTTTTGAAGGGCTATCCGTGTCCTGTTGTGTTTGAAAAGCTAGCCGTGTCTAGTCATGTTTAAAGAGCTAGCCGTGTCTAGTTGTGTTTGAAGGGCTAGCCGTGTCTAGTAGTGTTTAAAGTGCTAGCCATGTCTAGTTGTGTTTGAAGGGCTAACTGTGTCTAGTTGTGCTTGGAAGGCTAGCCGTGTCTACTTGTGTGTAGTTGTGTGTGAAGGGCTAGCCGTGTTTACTTGTGCTTGAGGAGCTAGCCGTGTCTAGTTGTGTTTTAAACGCTAGTTGTGTTGAGTTGTGTAGGACTAGCCGTGTCTAGTAATGTTTGAAGGGCTAGCCGTATCTAGTTGTCTCTTAAGGGCTAGCTGTGTCTAGTTGTGTGTGAAAGGCTAGCCGTGTCTCGTAGTGTTTGAAAGGAAAACCGTGTGTAGTCTTTTAAGAGCTAGCCGTGTCTAGTTGTGTTTCAAGAGCTAGCCGTGTCTATTTGTGTTTGAAGGGCTTCACGTGTCTAGTTGTCTTTGAAGGGCAAGCTGTGTCTTCTTGTTTTTGGAGGGCTAGCCGTGTTTAGCTGTGTTTCAAGGGCAAGCTGTGTCTAGTTGTGTTTGAAAGGGTAGCTGTGTCTAGTTGTCTTTAAACGGCTAGCTGTGTTTAGTTGTGTGTAAAGAGCTAGCTGTGTCTTGTTTTTTTATAATGGCTAGCTGTGTCTAGTTGTGTTTAAAAGGCAAGGCCTGTCTTGTTGCGTTTAAAGTGCTAGACGTGTCTAGTTCTGTTTGAAGGGCTAACTGTGTCTAGTTGTATTTGGAGGGCTGGCCGTGTCTACTTCTGTTTAAAGGCCTAGCTGGGTCAAATTATTTTTGAAAGGCAGTCGTATCTTGTGATGTTTGAAAAGCTAGCCTGATCTTGCTGTGTTTAAAGAGCTAACCGTGTCTTGTTGTGTTTGAAGTGGTAGCCGTGTCTAGTTGTATTTGAAGGGCTTGCTGTGTCTTGTTTTGTTATAGGGGCTCGCTGTGTCTAGTTGTGTTTGAAGGGCTAGCCGTGTGTAGTTGTCGCTGAAGGGCTAGCTGTGTCTAGTTGTGTGTGAAGGACTAGCCGTCTCTAGTTGTTTTTGAAGGGCTAGCCGTGTCTAGTTGTGATTAAAGGGTAAGCGTTGTCTTGTTGTGTTTTAAGGGATAGCCGTGTCTATTTGTGTTTGAAGGTCTAGTCGAGTCTAGTTATGTTTGAAGGGCAAGCCGTGTCTAGTTGTGTTTTAAGTGCTAGCCGTGTCTAGGTGTCTTTGAAGGGTAAGCTGTGTTTGAAGAGCTAGCTGTGTCTAGTTGTCTTTAAACGGCTAGCTGTGTTTAGTTGTGTTTGAAGAGCTAGCTGTGTCCTGTTTTGTGATACGAGCAAGCTGTGTCTAGTTCTGTTTGAAGGGCTAGCATTGTCTAGTTGTGTTTAAAGTGGTAGCCGTGTCTAGTTCTGTGTGAAGGTCTTACTGCGTCTAATTGTGTTTGGAGGGCGAGCCGTGTGGAGTTTTGTTTGAATGGCTAGCTGTGTGTAGTTGTGTTTGAAGGGCTAGCGGTGTTTACTTGTGCTTGAACAGCAAGCCGTGTTGTGTTTGAAGGGCTAGCTGTGTCTTGTTGTGTGTGAAGGACTAGCCGTGTCTTGTGTTTGTAGGGCAAGCTGTGTCTTGTTGTATTTTAATGGCTAGCCGTGTCTAGCTTTGTTTGAAGGGCTAGCCGTATCTAATTGTGTTTAAAGAGTAAGCTCTGTCTTATTGTGTTTGAAGGGCTAGCCGTGTCTAGTAGTGTTTGGAGGGCTAGGCGTGTCTAGTTGTGTTTGAAGGGCTAGCCACGTCTAGTTTTGTTTGAAGTGCAAGCCGTCTCTAGCCTTGTGAGAAGGGCTAGCCGTATCTAGTTGTGTGTGAAGGACTAGCCGTGTATCGTAGTGTTTGAAGGGCTAGCCGTGTGTAGTTTTCTTTTAAGGGCTAGCCGTGTCTAAATGTGTTTGAAGGGCTAGCTGTTTCCAGTTGTAATAAAAGAGCTAGCTCTGTCTTGTTGTCTTTTAAGGGCTAGCGGTGACTTGTTGTGTTTGAAGGGCTGGCCATGTCTAGTCGGGTTTAAAGAGTAACGGTGTCTTGTTGTGTTTGAAGGGCTACTTGTGTCTAGTTGTCTCTGAAGGGCTAGCCGTGTCTATTTGTGTTTGAAGGGCTAGCCGTGTCTAGTTGTGTTTTAAGTGCTAGCCGTGTCTAGTTGTCTTTAAAGGGTACGCTGTGTCTTGTTGTGTTTGAAGAGCTAGCTGTGTCTAGTTGTGTTTTTATGGCAAGCTGTGTCTAGTTGTGCTTGAAGGGCTAGCTGTGTCTAGTTGTCTTTAAACGGCTAGCTGTGTTTAGTTGTGTTTGAAGAGCAAGCTGTGTCTTATTTTGTTATAAGAGCAAGCTGTGTCTTGTTGTGTTTGAAGGGCTAACGGTGTCTAGTTGTATTTAAAGTGGTAGCCGTGACTAGTTCTGTTTGAAGGTCTTACTGCGTCTAATTGTGTTTTGAGTGCTAGCCGTGTCTAGTTGTGTTTGAAGGGCTAGCTGTGTGTAGTTGTGTTTTAAGGGCTAGCCGTGTTTACTTCTGCTTGAAGAGCAACCCGTGTTTAGTTGTGTTTTAAGGGCTAGCTGTGTCTAGTTGTGTGTGAAGGACTAGCCGTGTCTAGTTGCGTTTTAAGGGCTAGCCATGTGTAGTTGTTGCTGAAGGGCTAGATATGTCTAGTTGTGTGTGAAGGACTAGCCGTGTCTCGTAGTGTATGAAGGGCTAGCCGTGTGTAGTTTTCTTTTAAGGGCTAGCTGTGTCTAGTTGTCTTTGAAGGGTATTGTGTCTACTTGTGTGAGAAGGGCTAGCCGTGTCTAGTTGTGTTTGAAGGGTTAGTCGTGTCTAGTTGTATTTAAAGGGCTGGTTGTGTTTAGGGGTGTTTGAAGAGCTAGCTGTGTCTAGTTATGTTTGAAGGGCTAGTCGTGTCTAGTTGTGATTAAAGAGCTAGCTGTATCTTGTTGTCTTTTAAGGGCTAGCCATGTGTAGTTGTGTTTGAAAGGCTAGCCCTGTCTAGGTCTGTTTGAAGGGCTAGCCGTTTCTAGTTGTGTTTTAAGGTCTAGCCGTGTCTAGTTGTGTTTGAAAGGCTTGCAGTGTCTAGTTTGTTTTAAGGCCTAGTCGTGTCAAGTTGTGTTTGAAGGGATAGCCGTGTCTAGTTGTCTTTGAAGGGCAATCTCTGTCTAGTTGTGTGTTAAGGGCTTCCTCTGTTTAGTTGTGTTTGAAGGACTTCCTCTGTATAGTTGTGTTTGAAGGGATAGCTGTGGTTAGTTTTATTTGAAGTCATAGCCGTGTCTTCTTGTCTTTGAAGGACTAGTCGTGTATAGTTGTCTTTGAAGGGCTGGCTGTGTCTAATAGGGTTTGGAGGGATAGTTGTGCCTAGTTGTGTTGTAAGGGCTAGCTGTGTGTATTTTTTTTAACACAGTGGTCACCACTTATCAAGGCCCGGAAGCCACTCAGGGATAAGGCTTATTGCAAGTACATTACGTTAGTGCTGAGATTTGATGAAGTGTTTACTTAATGGGGCGTTTCATTAGGAATTTGTTAACGTTGGACTATAAGACATCCAAGTTGTAGCCAGGTGCGAAGTAGGCAGACGGAACAGAGTTCCACAGGCGTGCAGTTCTAAGAAAAAGCTTTGTTCATTGAATCCACGTTTTGATTTAGGCACAGATATAGAGTGGGGGAAATTTTTCACAGTGGATTCAGCTAGACGGGTGTTTTTCATGAAAGATTGGCGAGGGGGGGGGACCAGAGATTGGAGTTCAGATGAGCACCTGCCATGGAAGTAACGATAAAACAAGGATAGGCTCGCAACGTCTCTTCTGTGGGAGAGAGGTTGCAGGGTAGAGAAAAGGGCATCCCCCACTAAGCCACGAAGTCTATTTTGTATATATTTTAGCAGCTCCTGCCCAGATATGGCAGCAGTATTCCATCCTTGGACGTACTTGGCTTTTATATAGATAGAGAATTGCATCAGGGGTGAGATATCTTCTGGAGCGGTAGATGGATCCCACCATTTTTCCAGCGACCTTGGCAACAGACTTGATGTACGTGTTCCATTTCAGATCAGGAGTAAAGGTCAAACTCAGAAGCTTGTCAAAACACGGGGTCTCTCTCAGACGAGAGCCATCCATCCCAATTGATGCCATATGGGGATCAAAGCGTTGATGATGTAAGGATAGGAGTTTGGTTTTAGATGCATTAAAGGTAACCAACCACATCTTTCCCCACTGAACCACGCACTCGAGATCAGAGGAGAGAGAATCAGAGAGAGCTTTGTCATTTACAGCCTTTGATGTGTTGCCGTAGATGGTCGTGTCATCAGCATAGATGTCAACAAGTATTTTAAATATATGTTAAGGAAGGTCATTGAGTTAGATCAGGAAGAGAGTTGGGCCCAGGATTGACCCCTGAGGGACTCCAGCATCATTACTGCAGACCTCTGATTTTTGTCCATCGATCACTACTCTTATGAGCCTATCGGAGAGAAATGATTTAATGATTAAGAAAACATTTCCAGTTATACTGTAGCTGGAAATCTTGTGAAATAGACCCTTTTGCCTTACCTTGTCGAAGGCCTTTGATATGTCAAGAGCAATTTCCCTAGAAAGGAAGCCTTTGTCGAAAGATTCACTAATTCTGTGAGATATAACATCAGCACATCTGCGGTAGATCTTGCAGAGCGGAAACCATATTGTGTGTCACTAAGAAGGTTGTTTCTGCTGGGCTGGTTGACTATTTCTCTATTTAATATGGATTCCAGAAACTTACTCATAACACACAGGAGACTTATTGGTCTGTACTGAATTCTTAAATACAGGGCAAACTGATGAGGTCTTCCAGGGAGTCGGAAAGCACTTCTCCTTAAGGCAGCGCTTAAACAGTTTCGTAAGTATGGGAGCAAGTTCTGGTTGAAGCTTTTTTAACACTATAATTGGGATGCCGTCAGGGCCAGTTGCTTTACTGGAATCAAGGTTCTTGATTGGCTTGGCGACCTCATGCACGGATATTTGTATGTTACCTAGTGTGTTCTGTGTTATAGGAGGAAATATGGGGATTTGATGGCCTTCGTCGCATAGGGTAGAATTAGCTGCAAAGTTCTTTGCAAATAGTTTGGCCTTGTCTGACGCTGACGAGATGACCTCTGGTCCATTGATAATGGTTGGGATAGAACGCACACTTCTGTTCAGGATCCTATTGGTTATTTGCCAAAACTGGTGGGAACCAAGCCGCTGCTCAGAAACTTTGGATTTAACAGACTGGGCATATAGCTCTCTTGCATTATTTATTACTCTTTTACAGTGGTTGCTGGCAGTCCTGAAAGCAGCTTTAGTCTCAGTGCATCTATTACTTTGGTAGCTATGGAAAAAGTGATTTCTGTCTGCGATAGCAGCAGCACATTCTGGGGAGAACCATGGCTGGCTGTTAGGTTTTTGTTGGAATTTTTTAGATGGTATGAATTGGTCTATGCCTACAATTAACCATTCGGTCAGATCTGATACTATAGAGAACACTTCCTTTTTAAACATGGAGTGCAGAGGTGGAAGCTATCCCAGTCAGCCATAGAGTATCGATATACAGTACGGTGGAGGAGTACGTCTGGGGACTTATTACATTTCGTTTTTATCTTAACTGATACGACGGAGTGGTCGGATGATCCTAAAGGAGAATGAATGGAACATGAACATAGCTCAGGGGAAGTTGAGAGAAACAGGCCTAGAAGGCTTGCATATTGACTGCGTGTATCGGGCACACGGGTGGGTTCACAAACAATCTGAGTGAGGTCATAAACAATGGCAAAATCAAGACAAAACCTCCCCTTATCGTCTCTCTTATTTGAATGGGTCAGCCATTCCACGTTATGGACGTTGAAGTCACCAAAGATGTGGATGTTAGCCGAGGGATGTGCAGACAGGATGTGGTCTATTTTCTCAGATATGCTCTTAAAGATAGTAACTGCGTTGTTGTGGGGCCGATAGAGGGCAAATATAAATGAAGTGGTGTTAGCAAGTGCAACTCTGAAGCACATACAGGGTAAATTAGGATCTTCTCTAGAGATATCCCTGCCACACAGGAAGCCATCTTTAATGTAGGCACATATTCCATGCCCATGGCGATCTTGGAGGTCAGATTTAGCTGTTAAGTTAGAGTATCCGTTAATTATGAACTCATTTAGGGAAGTGGTCGGCCCTATTCCAGTTTCGCTTAGAAATAATATGTTCGGTTTCGTCTCCTGTAATTGGGTTTCAATCTCTGGAAAGTCGGAACGTAAACCCCTGATGTTGGAGAAGGAGACGTGGTAGTAGGGATCTACGTTGAAAGATGGGGTTCTAGGTTTATTCGAGTTTTTATTCTGGAGATATTTCATGTTGAGGTTTTGGGATTTGTGGAACAGGTCGGCATACTTGGTTAGAGCAGTACAGAGAGGGAAAGTAAGAGAGAAAAAACAAGAAATCTTTTTTGTTGCACACGAAAAGGTAAAGCCGTAACAATTACCTACTAGTATGGCATCGAGAGGCATGGTCCAGATCCACTCACCAAATGGCAATACAGCAGTCCCAGTACTTTGAGCCTGCTGATAGGACAGCCTCCTTAGTGGTTAATCCAAGGTTCGGGTCCCTGACTATCAGGCGGATAACGTTAGCCCAGACAAAACGTTTACCTCTAGCACCCTTACTAGTGACATGGCCACAAGGACGGACATAGAGACAGAAAAAATTCCGACATCTCAGACTACTGTTTACCAAGTACTACCGACCTTTAAGCAGCTTTGTCTTCACCCTTTGTCAGAAAAATCACTCATTGAATGAGGACTGAGGGACAAAAAAGGAGAAGCGAGAGATACTGGAGTTGCCGATAACACATCCACTGTATTATCTACTCTTCATTAAAAAAAAGGGGGAGCAGGGATGGGTACAAGTGACTTATTTATATCTAAGTAGTAAGTCCGGTGCTAAGTTATCAATTCAGGACACTTTTGATGATAATCTCCCCTCCCATATTAATGGGTGGAAGTTTGTCGTTATCTATCGAGTTTGAATCATTGGAGCTTCACCTCATAATTAAAATCCAATAATTAACTTTTATCAATTTGTAAAGTCGGCTTAATATTAATTTACATTCGAGGTTAGATAATTATTCAAGGTTTTAATTTATGAGGTTCGTTTTCATAGGTGACTTTTTCTTTGCTAATGTCACTGTATTATATTTCGAATATAATTGAAAATAAGACTAACTATATTAGATGGTTTGATTGACTAGCGAGGAAGCAAGCATTTTCAATATAGGCAAGCTTGCAGTAATAGTATATATTAAGTATATTACTTAAATAATGTCCTAATTTTATCTACTCTAATAGAGAAAATAATTCCCGGCATTTTGTTTTGTTTTTATCGCTAGTTTACTTTGTAGCATGGCGGGGGGGGGTGACGAATAAGACAGGAAAGTAGAGACAAATACATATGCGCAAATAAAACAAGAAAAACAAGTTTAAACAAGTTAACATGAAAAACATTTAGGATGAATTTTAAAAATACTTAACGTGTTCGTCATAATGGTCCGGCGTCTTTTTGCCAACTGGCAGCTGGCATATCGTCGTGTCTTTCTAGAGCGTAAGAAGATTTCTATTTCCGAATAACTTGTGGACGTGTGCCTATCTATTTATAGAATAAAAGCCGTTACGTTCAGATGTGTAAATATTAAATTTACATTTTTTTTTCAAGTCCTAATTTTATCTACTCTAATAGAGAAAATAATTCCCGGCATTTTGTTTTGTTTTTATCGCTAGTTTACTTTGTAGTATGGGGGGGGGTAACGAATAAGACAGGAAACTAGAGACAAGTGTTTGAATGGCTGGTCGTGTCTAGTTGTCTTTGAAGGACTAGCCGTGTCTAGTTATGTTTGAAGGGCTAGCTGTGTCTAGTTGCGTTTGAAGGGCTAGTCGTGTCTAGTTGTGTTTGAAGGGTCAACCGTGTCTAGTTATGTTTGAAGGGCTAGCTGTGTCTAGTTGTGTTTAAAGGGCTGGCTGTGTCTTGAAGCCCCGGGGGACGTGAGTGCCGATCTGGACACGGATTTATTTGGGATAATCTCTAAGGATCATGGGGGAGTGTAGTTTGATATGCACTCATTTGCATGTCAATAAATTAGCTGCCAGAGAAAGGCGTTATAAAAAGATTGTAGTCGGGTGTTTGACAGCTGAGGATACGAGACGAGGGAAAAGTCTTCTATATACTGTCATTTGTTTTTTCATAATTAGATTATATTATTTTTGGTAGTTGAGTGGGAATTATTAAGGTAATTTCAGATTCGCACATTGTAAGACGATATATGTAGATTATATTTTGAGCGACTAACTGGACGCCTTCACGCCCAAAGATGTCAAACATTTATTAAATTAATTTATTAAGTTTCTTAAATTCCTTGATGTTCTTAACATCCTAAGATTATTTCTATAAACTTTACTCTTCGACATAATAGAATTTTTCAAATAGTAAGTTTCAAGTTTCCCAACTCAATTAAGTGACTGTTGCTTTCTTTTCTTGTTCAGCGTTTAGTCTGATATAAACGCGATAAATGGAACCAAACAAAAGTAAAGCTCCCCCCCCAAAAAAAAACAAAAAAAAAAAACAAAAAAAAAATAAACCAAAAGCAAAAAAAAACAAACAAACAAAAAAACAGGACAAAACAAACAAACAAAAAAAAAAACTGAAATCTTCCTCGGATGATCGAGCTTGCAGGAGTTTAGGGATATCGCATTTAAAATCAAACACGGTTTACCTATTTGGATACAGCGAGCGGCCATTTTTATAATTACATCTTTGACCTCTTATGTTGTTTTTCTTTTATGTTTAAATATTACGCGTCGTTGATAAGCGGATCTTCTGTGTTTGATTCAATCTTACCTCAAATGAATTAATTTTCTTGCCCAAGGTTAAAAGATTATACAAAAGATATCTACGTGGGTACAAATACATGGTTTTAGTCTCTTCAATGATGCTGCTGCTGCTACTACTACTACTACTACTACTACTACTACTACCACTACTACTCTCTGACTCTTTCCGAATTGTTATCGATCGTCTAATCTATGGGAAAGAAACCAAGCAAGTTCCTCGTCGCGCATGGTTGTTGTTCTATGGTTTCGTGGATTTATCCACCAAGCAAAACGATGTGCTTTAATTATAGTTTCCTTAAAGACAGTGTGAAAGTGTTATTTTATACAGCTCGTGTGTTTAAAAGGTTAGAGTGAGTGAGTGAGTGTGTTTGTGTGTGTGTGTGTGTGTGAGAGAGAGAGAGAGAGAGAGAGAGAGAGAGAGAGAGAGAGAGAGAGAGAGAGAGAGAGAGAGAAATACAAGCAAAAAGTCAAACCGGTAACATTAAGACGGAATAATGAGAAAGAAGCCGCATAGTCTTGCCAAATTGAACAGTCATAGTAAAAACAAAAGAAATCACGACTATTTCTTCAGATTTTGATATGAACTACAAAAGAAAAATATGTAGCCCGTTGGGTCACCCATCGAGCTCGGAGTAGATTGTTTGTATGAGGAAAAATTGAATGTGTAAAGCTAGTTAAATTAAAAAAAAATCCAAATAAAATCCAAAATTAGACTATTATTGTATTATTTGGTATATTCGGACTATTTTCACGTTTTTGCCAATGTAACCTCCGACCTTCTTTAAGTTTATCTTTCTGTTGAACTCGGATTTTTTCTGTTAAACCCGGAAATATTTCTGTCGAACTCGGGAATCTGCACGGAATTTCAAACGGAGCAGTTTATTTAATCCGTTAGGATAGCACGCCCTCGTTCCGTCAGCCATGACCGGATAGAAGTCTTAAGTAATTTACAATTCAGAAAAAATGAGTTTACAAAGCCAGTTAAATTAAAAAAAATATATAAAAAGACAAAATTATTCTACTCGGTATATCCCATCTGTTTCCTTTTCTTTTTATCTCTCAAACTACTAGTGAAATAATAAAGGAAGCTTCACATACCTTCACATACCTTCACATACCTTCACGTACCTTCACGCAGTAACTTAGTCCAAAATATATGTTATTCTACATTGCACTCTAGGTAACCTGCTGTTTCTTTTATAAAATTGTTTTATATAAACTTCTTTCCAGTTAACGAAAAAAAAATTAAGAAATTTACGTGCGGAGGTTGAACCACTAGACCACGTCATGCAAACAAACAAACAAACAAACAAACAAACAAACAAACAAAACAACAAAAATCAAGAGCAAAAAAAAAAACAAAAAAAAAAAAGAAAGAAAGAAAATACGTAAATTTTCAAGCCTTATAAAATTCTCTCCAGTTAATGAAAAAAATTAAGAAATTTACGTGAGGAGTTTGACCCTACAGGCCACATCATGCAACTAAATAAATAAATAAAAAATAAATGAATAAAAAAAAAAAAAAAAAAAACACGCTATAAACTTATCCACAGTAGAATTTTTACGGCCCGTTGTTCTATTATTGTTGCTAAGCGACATGGGAAAAATTAAAATAACAGTTTCGATTATCAATTATCGATAAATATTGGGGGTATTCTGAGACAAAACTTAATTAGGATCACTCCCAGGCTTATACCCTTAAGTTCTATAAATTTTAAAGAAAATCTGTTCAGCCGTTTCGAAGTCTATAAGAAACGAACTCACACACAGAGACAATGTTGTATTTATATCATTGTATATATATATATATATATATATATATATATATATATATATATATATATATATATATATAAGAAATAAAAATTACAATAAGTTTACCAAGGTAATCAAAATGGTAAACTTAACATATATTATAAATATTAAAGAGTTAATATTTACAAGTAAAGTAATCTCAACCAGATGTAATTTGCTAATTCCTGCCCTCTGATGAGAAGGAGAGTATTTCTTCGAAACTCCACGGATTAAGGACTATCCACTTATCTTGTGCTTCCTTTTTAAAATTAAATGTTTTTAACGCTTTTTCAAGATGTTTTTTAACATGTTTTATGAATCATTTGTTCATTTTGTGTGTATATATATATATATATATATATATATATATATATATATATATATATATATATATATATATATATATATATATAGACACTGGTAAAGCCTGGGAATTTGGACCTCTTAGAACTGCAGAGAACCTTATATCAGCTCGACAGATACAAGGTCATGACCTACTCATAAAAGACGTAGACTCTGTCGGACTGGTTGTTGAGCACTTACATGACACCTACTCTAGAGTGGGTCAGATAAATTGTATATCATCCGTAGTTGATTCCATAACCAATACCACATTACCCATTAGGTCAACGACGCACACCCAGAAAGATTCACATTTAAAAGTATCGAAGTTGCCTCTTAAAACTTAGTTTTAACTTTGAATCGAACGATACATTTCGTCTCGCGTTTTTATTTTTCCATTTAACAGAGACACAGGGATGAAGAGATGAAGAAGATGGAAAGTTGGAAGGGAAATGATGACGATCTACAGAAGATGAAAGAAAAGGCGGCAGCTTTTTTGCCCTCGTTTGTTAAGTGTTGTCTTCTTTTTGCATTTTCCGAATTAAGTGTTTGGAATTCCTGTTTTCACCATTTGCCAAAACCTTTTGATTTGTTGATATAATTATTTTCTTTTCTTATGCCAAGTTCAATGTAAGCGGTGACTTTTGCCAATGAAAACGTTTTACAACGATAATGTTGTGACGCAGCAAAAAAATGGTTTAAAATGATATTTGGCAAATAAAAAATATAGCGTTTTTTCCCTTAAAAAAAGACATCAAGAATTGCACAAAAATACCAAGAAACTTGAATGCTTACTAGACGCTGTCCTTGAGTATTTAAGACCTCTCTGTACAGGACTTTGTCAGAAAAAACTGGCATAAAGATACTTTCTCTATAAGTAAACCCTGACTAACTATTAAAAATCACAAAGTATTCGCGGATCAAATAAGATTTCCTCGGTATGGCAAGCCACCAGTAACGTTTACGAGGAATGGCACACCTTCTCCAAGTGATGTTACCTAACGTAATAACACTTAGACAAGGAGAATACTTGTATTGGAATCCAGTAAGACCACGAGACCACAACAAAGGTATACTATATCGATTGTGGAGAAGAAAATTATGTTCTCAACCTCCTTACTCAGAATGGCCTTTTGGCCAAGATCAAAGTGTAGTATCTATTCTCCAAATACTGCCCTTCCATTTATTATTCTCTTTCAGTGGAGGAGAAATCCTTCACGACTGAGACAATTTTTGATTTTTTAAAAATCTTTTCTCCATGTTAAAAAACGACCCTGGTGTCTAACTCTGTCCCGTGGGGAAGGCATTGTAAATAGGTACTCAGTGTTTGATAGTTATAAAGAATTTAGTGTAGCATTCAAATATCTATGTTTCCAATATAGAGATCAAGAAAAAGCTGGTATTGATTTCTTAGGATTTCGACTGAAGTAAAATGAAACGGAAAAATAAATAATAAATACTAATACATTATCATAACATAAAAATATATAATAATAAAAATAATTATAAGTAAAGAAATAAACACACACATCACAAACACACATATACATATATATATATCAGATTAGTGCAAAAAAAAGAATAATCAACTTGATATTTAAGTGTGAGGATACAGTTACCCCCCCCCCACACACACCACACACACACACAGACACACAGACACACACAGACAAACACACACATATATATACATATATATATGTTTAAAATATATAGATAAAATTAATTACACACACACGCATATATATATACATATATATATATATATGTGTGTGTGTGTGTGTGTGTGTGCGTGTGTGTGTGTGTGTGTGTGTATGCAATTAATTTTATCTTTTATTCCACGTTTTATGAACGACAAATGTTTGTACATCCTAATTGGCAAGATTTTACCTAACCTTTTATATTAATGCTTATCTCATATATATATATATATATATATATATATATATATATATATATATATATATATATATATACATACATATAAATTCAAGTGTTTTTTCTGAGAAATACATATCTGTCTCTGATGAATTGTTTGTGAATTTCCGCTATTCAACAAAACACGTGTAAGATGTACTAAATGACCACATGAATAAAATATTATGAGTGTTAAATAAACACATCTTTTTATTTTGGAATGGTATCTAACGATATATATATATATATATATATATATATATATATATATATATATACACTAGCAGGTCAGCCCGGCTTTCTCTGGTCCTATGCACTGTTCAAACTTTATGTGCATATGCATACATATATTAAAAAGTTTGACTCATGTCCAGGTAACCTACATTTAATATTTTAAGTGTTTAGACCCAAAATTGACGGAGGAATTTGGTAGAGTCTGCAAAGGTCAACTCTTTCGACTTTGACCTCTTGTCAGCCAAATCTTCGTCCAAAAACTGATTAAAATGCTTGCTGCATGCCTGGATACTCTTTATGTAAAATTTCAAATGTTTAAACCTAAAATTGCTGAATAGTTTTCTAAAGCCCGCAAAGGTCAAATCTATTGAACATTGACTCCTTGGCAATACAATTTTCATCCAAAACCAATTAAAAGTTTACCCTATGTCTGAATATACTTTATGCAAAATTTCAAATGTTTAGACAAAAAATTGGCTGAGTAATTTAGTAGAGACCGCAGAGGTCAAACTTTTAAAAACTTTGGTACCAATCTTGACCCCTTAACATTTATCATATTGGGCTTAAATTATATTAAAGAGTTTGATCCATATAAAAGTAACCTACATCTAAAATTCAAAGTGTTTAGATTCAAAATTGGCGGATGAGTTTGGTAGAGTTTTCAAAGATCAAATTGGTGGACTTTGACCCCTTCGCAGTCAAATTCCTGGCCGTAAACCGATTAAAAAGATTTTCCCAAATCTCAACAACCCTTGTACCAAATCTCGAGTCTGTAGACTGAAAATATACAGAGGAGTTAGATAGAGAAATACACACACAGACACACGCACTCAAACAGACAACTTCCTTTTTATATATATACTAGCAGTCCAGCCCAGCTTTGCTCGGGCCCTATGTACTGTTTATAACTTCATGTACATATATATATATATATATATATATATATATATATATATATATATATTAATGTTTGACGCATATACAGGTAACCTACATCTAAAATTTGAGAAGTTTGATAGAATTTGTAAAGGTCAACCATTTCAATTGTAACCTTTTGGCAACCAAAATTTCACACAAAAACTGATTAAAAAGCTTGCTACATGTCTGAATACCCTTTATGTAAAGTTTTAAATGTTTAGACTCAAAATTGGCTGAATAGTTTGCTAGAGACCGCAATGGTCAAATCTTTTGAACTTTGACCCTTGGTTGCCAAACTTTCGGCCAAAAGCCGATTAAAAAACTTGCCCTATGTCTGAGTACACTTTATGTAAAATTTAAAATGCTTAGAGTAAAAATTGGCCGAGGTAATTTTTTAAAAACTTTTACACCAATTCTGACAACTTAATAATAATTATTTTGGGTTCAAATCAAGTTAAAAAGTTTTATCCATGTCCAAGAAACCTACATCTAAAATTTTAAGTGTTTAGACCCAAAATTGGCGGATGAGTTTGGTAGAGTTTTCAAAGGTTGAACTTTGACCCCTTGAGAGCCAAATTGCTGGTCAAAAATCGATTAAAAAGATTTTCTCAAATCTCAATACCTCTTATGTCAAATCTCGAGTCTGTAGACTGAAAATTGACAGAGTAGTTTGGTAGGGAAATGTACACACACACAGACAAACACACACACACAGACAATTCCACTTTTATAGATATAGAGATAGATTATACAACTAATAAATCATCTTTGTGAAAATCAGCAGACTGTGACAAAAAAAAAAAAAAACGTGAAACATTTTCGATATACATTCGAAACCGCGCCTCCAAACAAAACGAACGCAAGAGCGAGCGCCGAGAAGGATCCAACAGAAAAAAAACAAAACAAAACAAAAAAAAACAAAAACGAGGAAAAACGGTCTGAAAAGAACAAATTAAACATTGATCGTATTAATGTATAACATTATCACGAGGTATACTATATTATTAGAATGAGAGAACTGGAGGATTGTAATGTATTATAAGTTATTAAGGTCCCCATAATCAATCGTGGCATAGTGGATAAAGTACTTGGTAAAATTCAGTTGTAAAGTTACACTGTTCTGGAGGTTGAAAGTTCAATCCTCAGTGGGAATGATACTCAAAATACGACTAGGAATTACTTAGGATTTCTAACTAGTCATGGCTGACGGAACGAGAACATGCTACTGGCTTTGATAAAATATAGAATTCCGTTCGAAAGTACGTAACTTTCGGGTTTGATAAGATACACCTGAAGAAGGTCGGAGGTTACATCGACCAAAATGTTGTGAAAATTATATATTTAAGATAAGAATAATAGTCCGAAGAACCCAAACAAATAATTCTCATCTAAAAAATTCAGAACCATGCATAAAATCGTACGATTATTCATCGTTATGTATACGGCATAATCACGTTTGACTCACCGAAGTTAAGCAACGATGAGCCTGGCCAGTATCAGGTGGGTGACCATTTGTGACTTTCAGGTGCTGTATGTGCTCTCTGCTTACCTCGGCATTGTTTCCAGTTGTCCTGGACTTCTCCTTGCCACTGGACTCAAGCAGCGCCGATTCAAGAGAGGTACGGTTGATGATTGCGCAATCTTTGCCTCACAATTACACATGCAGCTGCCCCATACAGGGGGTATCCTATGTCTTTCAAGACTGAACGGAGGTATCGGTTCATCGTTATATATTTTATCGTAAACCAAAATAAATGTTGTCGTTTTTTCATGCGTGTTTGTCTATTTTATGTTTTAATTTTTCACAAATTAAACAAAATCTTTTTCAACATCAAAGACTTGGAACGTATTAAATAATTTTTGAATAAGATTGATTATTATTATTATTATTAGAAATTAATATCGATTTGAATCCATCTTTGATTTCTAGGATGGGAATAAATGTCGCTGATGACCATAAAGGCAAGCCATTAAATTTTAATGTTAAGAAAAAAAAAACAAAAAACAAAACAAAAACAAAAAAAACAAAACAAAACAAAACAAAACAAACAAACAAACAAAAAAACACTTAATAAAAATTAAAAAAAAAAATGGATACCATTTTAGAAAATAAATGTCGCGACACTTTCAAGGAGATTCGGTTGAAAACGAAGACGTTTTTGGTTGAAGTGTCGGAATCTTAACTATTGAAAGAAAAAAAAAACGATCATTTGAAGTTAGAGAAGGACAAAACAAGAAAAGAATTGCGAGTTAAACTTGATTCTTGACAGAACAAAATACATTTTGGTATCAAAAAGCGTTAGTCTGGACTTTTATGTAAAACATTGTGCCATGTGAAAGAGTTGATACAATTTTCAACATTTTAAACATACTTTATACTAAGTTTCTGAAGTTTTTCGATGTGAATTGATAATCTTCTAAATATTAATTTTCTTGCCTGTACGTCTAGCGTCACAAGAAAAAATTAATTGCAAACATTAATTAATGAGAAGCAGATTACCTCCCTTTATAGCCGCTCTTTATCAGTTTAAAATCATTTAAACCATTTCCTCTCTAAAAAATGTTTAATAATAAAAACATGGCTATCTGTGTACGGTTTCAATTTAGCTATATTATTTTATATTTGTCCCGTTTCAAGTTTATTATATTTTTTGCATTTTTCAGTGACATTTCGCAAAATTAAATTCATACCATTTTCTATTTGTGACGAATTATTCTTTAAACAACGATTAAACATTTAAACATGTCTTCCTTTTTCGCTTTTGTTTTAAATCAGTCGCACTGAGTCAACTCTTCTTGCATAAATTTCAGTAATTTATAAAGAAAACTGTATATTAAATAATGGCTCCTCAGCAGTGTTGATCAAACATCACTCCATTAAACATTATTTACAACGCTATATTTATAGTGTTCGGATCAATCTATTTCACTCTATAGAACACCTCTTTGTTATTAATATTTTATTTATATATTTACACCATTATTTACTTACAATAGCCTGATGTTTGTTTGTATTTAAAAATACATAAAAATGAAAAAATAATATAAATGTATACACGAAACTTTTTTTTCTAGATGTAATTTTTGATACATTATATATATATTAATTATAACAAATATGTCAAACGTAGCCTTTGAACATTGAACGACATGCGCAAAGCCGTTGCTCGTAGAAGAGCTGTTTAAT
Organism: Euprymna scolopes; assembly: GCF_053919585.1. Classification (NCBI taxonomy): domain Eukaryota; kingdom Metazoa; phylum Mollusca; class Cephalopoda; order Sepiida; family Sepiolidae; genus Euprymna; species Euprymna scolopes. Next base: position 14,460,892 of record NC_136491.1, on the reverse strand, counting down.
TATCAAACGTCTTTTCTTTTAATTGTATTGAGCAGATAATTAGGCCTCACATCAGTGAGGGGGGCCAATACGCGAACAAGCTGTAGAGAGGAAGACCCCGAAACAGTGCGTGTTCTTTCCTGATGATCAAATATTATCTATGAGACGTAATACCCCCCAAACATGACTATATATCTGCTCTGATTGTTGCAATAATCGATTCTTCGAATTTTTCTTCTTGAATCGGTACGAGTCTTGATAAACTGTCCGCAAGAATTATGTTTTTATGTGAAAGTTATAATTTAGAAGAATAGTACCCCATCTTTATGTGAAAGTTATAATTCATGTGAAAGTTATAATTGAGAATAATGGTACCCCATCTTAACAATCGATTTACCGTATAAACGAGTAAACTTTTCTTCGACCCAAAGATTGTGATCAGAGGTTTATGATCTGTTTCTAGCATAAAGTACCTGCCGTAGATGTATCTATGAAATTTCGTTATGGCGAAAATGATATTTCCGAGCTTCTTTAGTAATCTGTAAATCATTTCTCCCTGCTGGAAGTAGTGTTATAGAAGCGTGTGCAATTGGTTTCCTTGAACTATCTAGCATTATGTGTTGGAGACACGCTCCTACACAGTATGAACTGACGGTACTTGCCACTACAATATCCAGTTTTGGTTTGTAATGTGTTAAAAAGAGGTTGGATATAAGCATTTTCTTGATTTCATCAAAAGCTTTCTGACACTCTACTGTCCAGTCTCATGCCTTGTCTTGTTACAATAGTTCATTCAACGGAGCTCTTAGATTGTGCAATCCTTTAATGCACGCTTGATAGTAATTAGCGAGCTCGAGAAAACTTTGTAGCGTCGCCACATTAGTAGGCGCTGGCATATCTCTAATTGCAATGGACCTGTCCGGATCTGGAAGTCTGCCATCTTTGTTGATTATGTGTCTTAAATATTTAATTTCCTTCAAACCAAATTTACACTGTGGCTCTTTGACTTTAAATCCAAATCCTGAATTTTTTTGAATACTTGAATCAGATGTTCTGGATGTTCGTCGAATGTTGCGCTCATTACTATGATATCGTCTAAATAGGCGCACGCAATGTTCAAATCATTCAACACGATTACCATAGCTTGTTGAAAATGGCAGGTGCCACTTTAATACCAAACGGAAGCCTGTTGAATTTGAATAACCCTCTATGAGTGTTATCCCTAGTAACTTCGAACAGTCCTCTTCGACGGAAATTTGGAGATAGGCGTCCGATAAGTTGATTTTTGAAAATATATATCCACCATTTAGCTTATTAAAAAAAAACTCCTCTGGACTCTGCAACGGGTAATGGTAATTCTTAATGACGGAGTTCAAACCTGTCAAAGAGTCAGCACAGACTCTGATTTGGTTTGATTTCTTTTTGATGCACACAATCGGGGCAGCCCATTAATTAGTTTCTACTTTCGATATAATTCCCATTTTTTTTCCAATCTACCAAGTTTAACTTAAATAGGGATGGTATAATAAAATTGTGGGGTCTACGTTCGTGTCTGGCCTCCATAGAATGAAAATAGGCACAAACTTTAATAAAGACTTTTCATATCTATCTGCGTAAGTATACTTTGATAATCATTTTTCAGCTTGAAGAAATATGGTATTATAAAATTATGGGGTGTTCGTTCGCGCCTCACCTCTATAGAATGGAAATATCTCACAAAGTTTAACAAGGATCCACAGAATAGTGTTTCAGTGTGAACAGGTATGGTATAATAAATTATGGGGTTTATCTATTTTATTTTTACTTTCATCATATTTTGCTTTGGTTTTTTATACTCCAACATTCGAAGCTATCTCTTTACAACCTTTCCTTTTCATAACCTATCATACTTTCATAAATCAGATTCCATTTTATGTAGGCTGTTTTTAGACCCAGTCAACGACGGGTACTTTTGCTAGTATATATAAATATATACATACATATATATATATATATATATATATATATATATATATATATATATGTATGTATATATGCTTCCATAAAAAGACAAAACTTTAGGTCTTATGGATGCGTAAGTTAACCTGCTGCAGACGTTTGTAGAATCTTTTTACCTATTTCCATATAAAGAGAAAACTCAAAACAGAAATTGAACAAATATATGTGTGGCTGCGAAGGAATTATTTTTGCTTATCTCCTCGGCAATCTTTCATGTGTGAGATATCTCGTGTGATATACAACCGTGTGATATCCAATCGACGATCCTTACTTCTTATTATTAGATTAGTAAAGGAAAAAAAAAAAAAAAAGAACATGAATGAATATTTTGACTTCTTAATCTGGCTTTTAGAGTTGGAACAGATTATCTGAAACGAAGAAATAAAAAAAAAACAACATAAATTACAATTTGATAAGTTCATGATTGAACGATAATAAAAAGAAATCGATCGGTAAAGATAATTCGATATTCCGTATACAAACGTTATTTTTTTTTATTCATTCTGGAATTATGTTGTCCTCTCAAATAGACAGAACGAACGATGTAATCAAACAGTAAAATAGTTTCGCATTCCTAATTTGAATGTTTCTGATGAGTTTTGGTGGGAATAAATTAGGTTTGGATTTTGAAATATATTCCACGAAAACAGACCATGCTTTAACAAAATGTAGAATAGTAAAGAAAAATTAAAGCCTTCATCATCATTTCGGGCAGAAGCGAGATTTCTATTCTTTCGCTGATCTTTTGTTATTTTACATGTTATATGCCCGACTGAGCTCCAATCTATAAAACATTTACCACAAAACACTCATCTATCTAAAACCACTATCAATAATTTCCCTGTCGCTTTCTGTGTATCTAAAATTGCACACAACTTTCACATGCAAAGTTTATTTCCTAGAAACCCAATACAATGGGAATGCTGCCTGGCGGAGTAAAACACGATCGGTTTCAAGTCCAGTGTGAACAAATTCTTTTTTTGGGTCGCTCTTTTAAATAATCACATTATAACCAGTCAAACCATCGCTACTAATCCTAACCATAACCCAATATTGTCTCACCGTACACCTGGCAATCTCATTAGTGCTTATTCTCGAATAGTCTTGGGATCATCATCATCATCATCATCATCATCATCTGAATCATCTGAATCATCATCGTCATCTGAATCATCATCATCATCTGAATCATCATCATCATCTGAATCATCATCTGAATCATCTGAATCATCTGAATCATCTGAATCATCATCATCATCTGAATCATCTGAATCATCATCTGAATCATCTGAATCATCATCTGAATCATCTGAATCATCATCATCATCATCTGAATCATCTGAATCATCATCTGAATCATCATCATCATCATCTGAATCATCTGAATCATCATCATCATCATCATCATCATCTGAATCATCTGAATCATCATCATCATCTGAATCATCATCATCATCATCTGAATCATCATCATCATCATCATCATCATCTGAATCCAAAGATTCTATTGTTGACATTCGTTTCCCCGATAATATTCTAGTCGGTATTTGTTCTAGAAAGCTATCGAATACTTACGGGAGGGACCACGAGAACATTGCAAACTAAGCGAAAGTGATTTTTGTGGATCGAACTGAACTTGTAAATACCCAGGTTGTAAGTCCGTGTCGTTAACACTAGACCATCGTTACCTCCCGTGTGAATATTGATGTGTTGACTGGTTAGTAAAAAAAAAGAAGATAAATCTAATGAGCTTATATCTCCATATAAGATATCAATCTCGCAACTCAACTTGTGATAAATTAAAATATATTAAAAAACACAAAACTAAATAAGAAAACACAAGACTGCAACACACTTCAGAATTCGAAAGAATATTGAGATATTGAGCGAAATGAATTACCATTTTGGAATAATAAGTGTTGCTTGTGCTCTCTGCTTATTTCAGCATTGTTTTCAATCGTCTTAAACCTCTTACCCCTGGAGAAGTGCGGTTAGTGATTGCGGAACAGTTGCTTCACAATTATTCGCGCAGCCACCCTTACAGGAGGTATCCATTATCTCTCCAAACTAAACGGACACTATGACTGTAGCATAATTATACCTCAACGTACGGGGTGGAACGATAAAATTGTCACCTTAGAAAAGACGACATAATTCCATTTCCGTTTGATGAAAACAGATTTTCGTGTTTTGTTGTAGATTATCTCCTAGTTGGCCTGTTGTGTACAAATAGCAAGAGCGATAGGAGCCTTATATCATGTCCGAAAGTGGCACAATGTTCAACGAGCGATATCGGTTATGCGTCACTGTACAACGAATGCTCTTTACCGATCCAAGTTATGACAACAGGACCATTTCCAGAACCCTCAAAAATGCATCGCTGGATTGCCACAGCTAATAGGGACGTACCTATAGTGATGAAAAAAAAAAACCGTTTCCGGTCAAAGTTATGGTCTTTGGTGTGGTTTTAAGTGATGGTCACATCATTCCACCTCACATTTTCAAAGCCGGCTTGAAAGCCAATACCAAAGTGTACTTGGATGTGCTGTAGGCCATGATAATCCCCTGGTGTAATCAAATCACTACTGGTAAACCCTGGGTGTTGCAGCAGAACTCGTCGCTGGCCCACAAGTCCAAAGAGACCCATGCTTGGCTTCAGAAGGAGTGCTACGACTTCTCTCACTGGACTCCTCCTCTCCCGATATGAACCCACTGGACTACTTCGTTTGGTCATATGTCGAGAACATCACCAACATGACTTCTCACAACACCAAAACCAGCATGATCGCCACCATCCGCCGAGTAATCGCCGAGCTCCCGCCGACGCTCGTAGAAAAGACATGCTCCTGCTTTCAGACCCGTATCAAGTGACTAAATGTCAGCTCTACTAGATAATCAAGTTATCTGAATTGATTTTTCCAATAAATGTTTTAAAATAAATCTTGTTTTCTTTCGTGCGACAACTTTAGCGTTCCACCCTGTATATCGGCTCAAAGTGCCAAGTTAATTCCTCCATTGGCTTTATATGTTCCATTTCCACCGGTATCAAGTTAATCATAAGAAATTATGGACCCTAAAGGTGGCAAGAGACGAAGAAATTACAACAGGTGTTCGCATTATGAGAAGAATTATTAACATTCATAAAGCAATAAACATTGAAAATGCTGTAAAAATGTCGCACCTCGAGAATTTGATTTTGTAATTCAAAGGTTGTAACATGGAAGATCAAATGAAACGTTTATTTCTATTTTATCTTATTACAGACAATACCGAAACAGGAAGAAAGATGTACAAACTATGAAGAAGCTAATGTAGCAAGATTATAATATAAGAATTAAATATAAATATGGTCATTCATTGGATAATTTCGTTGATTTCATAAGTGCTTCTATTTACAAATTCTGAGCCATGCTTAATCGCTTGGCAAAAATAGATAACTCAAAGCAAATCAAAGACTGATCAGCCACAAAAGCCACCTTGATTGTTTACAAATGTAATAATTTTCGAATTGTGTTACAAGAATTTGAAATCAATAATGAAACTTCCCACTCCTTAGACATTATAGATTAAAACAATATATGCTATCATTTAACTTGTATTCAAGTTTTTTTAAATAAATGTAAAAGAAGTTAACTGTAATCAATCTGTTACGTTACATCTAATGAAAGCTGATGAAGACGAAATATGTTTGGTTTAAGTAAGGAAAGGCAAGAGATGAATGGTGAAAGTTTAGAAAGGCAAAAAGTGTTTAGCTGAGGCATAGAATAGCAAAAGGTGTTTTGTGAAAGTTTAGAAAGGCAAAAGATGATTGGTGGAGGCTTAGAAAGGCGAAAAATGTTTAGTGAAAGTTTAGAAACGCAAAAGATGATTGGTAAAAAATGGAGATGTTTCAATAGGATGATAAAAGCTTTCTTTTATTTTGTCTTTTATTTCTCATATTACATGAGCGATGTTCCCGAAAAAGAGAAGAATTACTGTTTTCCATAAAAAAAACCAAAACAATAATTAAAAGGCTTCAAGATTGCTAATAACCTTAGATAGGAGTATGTAATATTATAATCACCGCATATCCTATATATTTATCAAAATAGCGTCCGTCTAAAGAGATAAAAAGCTTTCACATGATCATAATGATGATGATGATCATCATCATCGTTTTAACGTCATTAACACCCAATCTCCAAAGAAATTCTCCTGCTACCACAAATAATTTTCAATTCCTATTCTGTATACCAAAAACCGAACAGAACTTCTATGAACAGAAATTCCGTCAAAAATATTCCCATCTGTAGAATACATTATCATGGGACTGCTTTTCTCCTGATTACAACATCGTTCACTTCGAATTCAATCTAAACTAATACTTTTCCAGAAGCTCTCTTATGTAATCTAATCCTGCCTTTTTTGACACGTCGCATCCAATCGTCTCATGGTGTTCTTTATCATGCAAATAGCAATCCCATTAACCTTAATTCTCGAGTGGCTTCTGGGGTTTGATAAGTGGTGATTTTTCGTACACAAAATCACAACTTTTATATATTATTAACTTGATAGTAACACAACCCTAGATTGCATTCATAACAGTTCTTGTGACTTTAAACTAAATCCAGTCACGATGCTTAGCTTTTGATTGTGAAGTGTTCAGTCAGCTTTTTACTGTAATTGCTAGGAGGTCTGCTCCGACTCAGAGTGGTGACACCTGTTAGTGTTGTCATTGTTAAGTCATTAAATTCTTTCAATACATTCATAAAAAAAAATCACAGTAGATTTGATTGCACTATAGTTATCACGGCTGATCATAATCATTGCATAATTGTTTGGGACTAGTTTAAACATTATTTTTACCCAGATGATTCAACAAAGATTATATATATATATATATATATATATATATATATATATATATATATATATATATATATATATATAAATACCGCCATTCTAACCGTCTTGTATTGTAACCTGTGCCTCCCAATCATAGAAGCTTTACCCATTCGCATAAACAAACCGACCATCAATGAGGCTCAATATAAGGGAGGGGGTACGCTTAAGTGCTTTTAAACGATGTTAATCGAATTTTCAATATGTGCACTAAACGCAATTTTTTAATTTATTACTCGCATTGAAGACAATTCGTGGAGGTCGAAAACGTACGCGTCTATGGCGAATTTATTTTTACATCCAAACAGAACGTCCGAACATTATTCCGACAAATGGAAAAACTGGATCGGAAAAGAAACAAACAGAGATTATCCCAACTGTTTAATGAAACACACACACGCACGCACCCACACGCTCACGGACATGCACACATACGCACACACATACGCACACACGCACACACGCACACAGAAATGCACACACACGCACACACACGCACCCGCACACAAACGGATACACACGCGCGCACACCCGTGCACACGCGAGCACACGAGTGCACACGCAAGCACATGCGTGCACACACACGCACACACATGCATCCCCCCACACACGCGCGCACACACACGCACCCGCACACAAACGCATACACACGAACGCACACACACGCACAAACATGCACACACACACGCATGCACATACACACACACGCACGCACACGCACACACACGCACACACCCACGTCCCCCCACACATAGACACATACGCACACATACATATAAAAAATATGTAAAATACGCATTAATATTATATTTTAATTAATGCAAATTCTTATTTATTATAAACAGAAATACTACAGGTATTAAACATAACGTTAAATTCCTTTAAAAAATGAAGAAACTGAAACATGTGCATGCGAGTAAGTAAAAAATTGCTCGAGCTGAGATCGAAACACAAATCTACAGACAATGAGTAAAGTACGATAACCGTTAAGCCAGCTTGACATGAATTTTAAAAAATGGTGTTTTCAAACCTACTTAATCATAAAATAAGAAATCTTTCATGTGATATATTCACGCATGCGCAGTAGTTAAACAGTTGACAAGGAAATAACTTATTCTTAATATAAAGAATCTGTACTATGAACGTTCGCGCATGCTCAGTCGTAAAGCAGTTGACAAACATGAAAATCCGATGACCCCCCCCCAACCCTAAATACTAATTTTTCAATTTTTATCTCTTAGCAGCTTCGGATGAAAACCGATTAAAAAGTCTCCCGCTTGTCTGGATACCCTATATACTAAATTTCAAGTCTGTAGATCAAAATCTTGTTGAGTATATAGGTGGAGAAGTGTCCTCACACACATTCACATTTTTATAGATATATAGATAACGTACTTAATCATAAGAATTCGGTTCATCTCAATTTCCTTGTCATGCCTCCCGAAAGCATTGAACAAAATGAAAAAAAAATACTTATTAGTGTGTTGTAAAAGCGTATATATTGTAAACCGTGTCACACATACATGGTGTCGTCACAAGTGTTAGTTCAGGCCCCTCTCACCTCAGATCAGATCAAAAGGAAAGAGCAAGACCCATTACGAATGCCGCTCCTCTTCGATTTGCCAGCCATTAACTTGCCACCATCGACTTCCACTTGCCACCTAAAAAGAACCTGTCAGCAGATTGGACCAATCTATTCACTTTGGCACACGACCAAATCACATTGGAATGCTAGCTACCCGACGCAAGCCTCTAAGTGGGTTGTACTGATCATTATTTTGAAGAAAGAAGAAGAAAAAAACTGTTCTTTCTTTAATCTCTCGTCTTTCATATACACGCGGATACGCACTATAACAACCTGTTTACTCTCCTCACACGCATATGAAAGCAATTCAGTATATCGTATTCATAGACATATACATATATAAATACACACACTCCTATATACATTCATACACGCATCAATATAGACATGCGTTTGTACGCACATACAGACGTACATATATATATACGTACATATATATACACACACATGTATATATACACACACATATTGTAATTTCCTTTAATCTTGACAGACTATGAATACCCACTCTAAGCGTGCCTGTGCGTGAAATCTTTGTAGAAAAAGTTGCGCAATCTCTAACCACACCTCTCCCAAGTCGGCATTGTTAAATACCAGTGGCAAGTGGAGGCTCAGGATGACTGAAAACAGTGCCGAGATAAGCGGAGATTATATCCAGCGCCTAGAATTCCCAAATGGTCACACATCTAGAACTAGCCAGGTTCAACGTTGCTTAACTTCGGTGATCTGATGAGATTGGGTGTATAAACGTGATTATGCCGTATATACACACATATACGCACACATATATACATACATAAATACATACGTGTATATCTATCTGTACAATTATATAAATGCGACGTTGTTTGTGTGTGAGTTCGTTTCTTATATACTCCGAAACGGCTGAACAGATTTTCTTTAAAATTTACAGAACTTTACTGTATAAGTCTGGGAGTGATCTTAGTTAAGTTTTGTCTCAGAATATCCTCGATAATCATCTATAATCGATAATCGATAATCGAAACCGTTATTTTAATTTATTTATAATCGGTAAAGCCATTTTTTTCTATGTCGTCGTTTGGCAACAATGATAAAAGAACGGGCCGTGAAAATTCTACTGTGGGCAAGTTGATAGCGTTTCTTTTTTTGTTGCATGACGTAGCCTGTAGGTTCAAACACCGCACGTAAATTTCTTAATTATTTTCATTAACTGCAAAGTTTTTTTTATAAGACTTGGAGATTTACGTATTTTCTTTTGCATGACGTAATCTGTAGATTCAAACGCCACACAAAAATGTCTTTTTTCTTTTATTAACTGCAAAGAATTTTATAAGACTTAAAAAAAATTAAAGTTTTTTTTTTTTTTGCATGATGTAGTCTGTAGGGTGAAAACCCGCACGTAAATTTCTGAATGTTTTTGTTTGCTTAACTGGAAAGAAGTTTATATAAAATAATTTTATAAAAGTAACAGTAGGTTCTCAAGAGTGCAATGTAGAATAACATATATTTTGGATTGTTACTGCATGGAGGCATGTGAAGCTTCCCCCCCCCCCCCCCCGAGCGATTCCACGGATTTCGATGGCAATAAAAATATAGGAGTATTAAATAATGTTATGTAGTAGGCCGAACACAATAAAGTATTTGTTAGTTTTTAATCTGTCTGTCGATCTATCTATTTATCTATGTGTATTATCGATATATCTCTCGAACTATTTATCTATCTATTTCTGTATCTATCCGTCTCGATCTATCTATGTAACTGGAGGGATTAGCGATAAAAATGAAGAATGTTGGAAATCTGTCAAAATATTGTTAAATCATATCATAGACACGTTTATCGGAAGTATCTGGTCAGCTGACGGAAGTGCGTTATGTTACCTCGTTCTAGTTAGCTGAGAAGAATAATTGGAGTTGGAATTTGGACGTTGAGCAGGGCGGACGGTTTAACAGGTCGTCCCACCCCTTCACTGGGGATGGAGCTGACGTGTGTGAAAATAGAGACCTAGAATTAACCACGCAAGCAAAGATATTCATTTTCCATTCTTCTGCGATCGACACTTGAAAAGTGAATAAAAACTATATAAAACCAACCAGCGTTCTTGGAAGTGAATGAATGTTCGTTCAAACAGGTTCCAGCCTTCCTTTCAAGAACAAGATGGATTCCAGGTTCATTCAACGACGCATGAAATTAATGTCTGTCCAAAATACATGTATCACATACACACACCCGCATATGAACAATTAGATATAAATACAACATAAATAGGCCGCAACAACATAATTCTAGGGTTCATATAGTGAAGAACCACCAACCATAAACATTTAGTGACACGTATACACATCAGAATGAACTCTTCATCCCAAGTACACATATCGACATATGGTGCCATGGTACACATTACACAACAGACCCCCTTATTGGTACAATAATATAATACTAAGTCCTCCAATTAATTCTCATCTGTGTCCCAAAAGAAGCTGACTAAATCCCCGTCAGCTTCTTTTAGTACACTAAAAAAAAAAACCCAGATCTTGTGACAAAATCGATTACATGTCTGTGGCATTATCAACTGATTTTATGAACACATATCAACCTAAATATGTTTTTAAGAGAAAAATGTTCTCCCAAGAACATATATTGATCACCTGATAGAAATATCGATTACTGTAAACTGAATGATGCGCATTGATAAAAATAAGTTTCTTCGAACTCCTGGAATGCTCATCGGCGGGGAGGTCTCTCTCCAGATTCCAGCATTAGTCAGACATTATTACTGCACCCCAGCGACCCTGATACCTGGTCACAATCTATTTTTGGAATCTCTTCCTCTGCTCGCCACTTATTGAACCCAGGTTCTCAGGTCCATATGAAAAATTAGGTAATGCATCTTGACACTCATGTTGCATCACAGGTTTTAAGCAGTCAGCATGTTGTTGACAAGGTTTGTGTGGTTTCTGGCTTTTTTATTGCAAAGAAAGTTCTTCGCTACCAGAACAAATGCCTTCCAGGCTTCCAGTTCCACTTCGCTTAGTAAGTTTTCGAACCCTGGATCTCTAATGAAGTGTCGATCGTCAAAGATGTCAGCTTTTAACTTCTCCATGGCCAATACTGAAAGAGCCTGACACAAGTAAATGTAACAGTCACTATCTTTGTACAGAGCCTTGGTGAACTGCTTGGTTAAACCGTGCTTGATGTGTAGCGGTAGGAAGATTATTCTGTTTTTATCCACCAGAGGGTCGTTGATGACGTCCCTTTCTTTGCAATTCAAGCTGCACAGGCTAGTCCTTCTTTGTGTAATACCGAGCAGCAATTTTTGAAAGATTTCGAAGTTTTATGACTTCAAACTGATTCCATATTCGACATAATCACCAAGAACTATCGAACCTGAATACTACTTGTCATTAAAATAATAGTTTCCAATCCAAACAATTATTCGACATGACATTTTATCCCAACCAACTTCTTGGCCAATGTTATCATCTGCAAGAAATCAATTAAAACAGCTGTTGCGCAATGTGACTTGCACCAGCTATCTAAAGAAGTAAAAAAGCAAAGAATAAATAATAAATAAAATACTGAAAATTTGGGGAGACTTATTGTCACGCAGTTTCCACAAAATATTTTCCGTTTTTTTCAATGGATGATCACTTGTTAGTGAAATCATTGTGAGTAAGAAATAATAATAGTACACCCCACCTTCCCTAAAAAATACAAGACATTAACTCTATCTGAGACAACACAAAATAGTTGGAAGGGTCAAGGAGGATGGAAAGGCCGAGGAGAAAGAGCACAAACTAGATCTCCACTGCAAGAGTGCGGAAAGTGTTGGGATCTTGGGGATGCTTACACGAATCCAAGAGAACACCCATTACCAATGAGAAATAAGTGTTAAGAGACTTTTCACAATAACGCAGTCATTTGGAATGGTGATCGAAAGAGATGCAGAGTACTGGAAATCGGTGGAGACTTGTTGTTATTCAGATTCCAAGGAGCACGACTGGTTATTACCAGTGAGCAATCATTGATGGAGATTCGTGTGAGAACTCCTAATAACTGGACATGATCATTAATAAGATACCCTGGATCATTGATAGGCCGAACCAAAGAACTTAGAAATATTGATCAAAAGACGAGAAAACTAATGGCTATGCACAATGCATAACATTCAAATACTGACTGAATCCACGTGAAAAGGGAGGAAGATGGGGGAAAACTTGTAAGTATAGAAAATCGTGTAACAGACAAAAAGATACGGGAAAAGGAAACAAATATGTGGGACTTTCCAGAGAACTGAACACAATATACAACACGAAGAAAATCAATACTGTAGAAATGCCGGACAACGCCAGATAACCTTGCTAGCCTAGAATAAATTGGTTGCTTGAAAATAAATTCTAGTTTAAATAAATTTATAAAAATATAAACTAGAAAGATAATACGTAAAGAAATAGTATAAACAAAATGGGTTTTAGAACAATTAAATTAATAACAATGATTTAAAAATAGACCTGGCCTCTAGAGTCTGACGTAGTCTGATATAGAAGTCACTTAACCTGACGTGGATGTAAGAATGAGATGTGGAGATTGAGAGTTAGTTGAATAGGGGTTTTGTGCTAACAAGAGAAATTGGGTTCTCCGACTAGGAGGCGGTTCGAATCCAGAAGACTGGAAATGTAAATAAAATGGTGCTTGCAATTTCGAGAAAAATGGACTATCGGGAATTTTATCGATGATTTCTGTGTTAGCTTTTTTCTTTGGATAAGTTGAAGATCTTTATTCCAGGTCCGATGGTCCAAACAGGTGAACCAAGAATCGGCTGAATGGAAACTATAAGACAAAAAGGTATTGTCCATTCAAAGTTTTGCAATCTGTACATGTCTTTTGAACAGTCCTTAGATGTTATAAACACGTTGACATAACAACTAGAGATCAATATACACATATATGTAGTTATGGATACACACACAAACCCAAATATACCTACGGACGTTTCAAACTCCTGCATGTAACATGTATATCGATTTGGTTCCTACATGACGATACGTGAATTCAGACACGTATACATATGTACAAACACAACGTAATATTACACTACTATTAATAATGGCAGAACTAGGAACAACTCCGACGAACTTGATAAAAAGACTAGAAAAGATTTAGACTCTAGAACACACGTTAATGCTGAATAAAAGCTGAAATCTTCAGCAAAACTTTCGACTGCGGAAACCAACCTACATGAGCTACAAAAACTAACCAGCCATATCGAAACTGCAACAGAAGTACACTAAGAAACACAAATAGCCAATAAAAATAACACCACAAAATTATAAATTAACTACGCCCACCCCCAAAATGGTGATATCATTATAGTCTGGCAATACACCAGACAGTCATGAACAGTCGAGGAGGACAGAAAGATTGAGGAGAGAAAGCACAAATCAGACCTCTACTAGATGAATACGAAGAGGACTGGGACTTTTGGGAGCTTAGCGCCACCCAAAATTCCAGTAAAGACCGATGGTCGTTGCCAGCTAGAAGTCAATGGCAAACGGCTGTTGCAATAACGGAAATTTATGTGTCAAGGTTACTGAAAAAGGTGGATAGTACTGGAAATTTGGAGAAGCTTGGGAAAGTGTGCACTGCTGATCATGAGAAGGGCAAAACTGAAAGCAACGGAAGGTGTGGTACTACTCAACCGGAGATGAGGGCACTAGGTGAACATGATAGCTACAAATACTTGAGAGTTATGGAAGCTAACATCATCAAATCAACAGCAATGAAAGAGAAAATTGGAAAACAATACCTCAGAAGAACAAGAAAACTCCTTGAAACTAAAGTATAAAGTCAAAATCTAATTAAAAGTATAAACACATGGGCAGTGTCACTAGTAGGATACTCAGGACCGTTTATAGGTTGGACCAAAGAAAGACTCAGGCATCTCAAGCAAAATACCAAGAAATACATGACTATGCACTACGCACTACACCCAAAGGATGATACTGACCAACTCTTTCTGAAAAGGAATGCCGGTGGAAGACGGGTTTGTATAAAAGACTGTGTAAAAAGCACAAAAATGAATTAGAAAAAAAATACTAAATGCAGAAAACTGACGAGACAAACAACAGAGAAAGAAAAGACGAGGGATAAGACGAATAAAGAAAAATAGGAGGAAAACAGCTATACTGACGATTCATAAGAGTGACAAAAGATGGGACTAGAGAAAACACCTGGACATGACCACAGAAAGGAAACGTAGACGGAGAAACTGAATCCCTAATAATAATAATCGCACAAGATAATGCAATTACAACGAACCACATCAAAGCAAGGATCGACAAGACAAGAAAACAGAAAATACAGACTCTGTGGACAAAGAGACGAAACAATAAATCACATAATAAGCAATTGCAGCAAACCACCCTAAAAGGAATATAAAAATAGACACAACAAAGTGGAGAAGGCAGTACATTGGGAATTAGGCGGACAACTGCATCTTGAACACTTAGACAAATGATACAAGCATAAACCGGCAGCAGTACTGGAAAATTAAAGTCACAAAATCCTATGGGACATGGATATACAAACATATAAACGCATCCAAGCAAGAAGACCGGATGTTATAATAGTTAAGAAAACAAATCTTAAGAGGTTTTAGATGTTACCGTTTTAGAAGACCAGAGAATGAAGATCAAGGAGACAGAAGAGCAGAGCAAATGCACAGAACTGGCCAGAGAGCTCAAAGGGGTCTGGAAGACGAAGAAAGATAAGATGACACCATTAATAGTGGGAGTACTAGGAACAATGCCAAAAAACTTTGAAAAAAAAGAATGGGAGATATTGGAATCAGAGGGATGGCTGAGAAGATACAACGGATAATAATTATGAAAACGACTGAAATATTAAGGAAAACCCTTGAACGCGGAGACAGGAACAAACTTGACATACAGAAACTGCTACAGATGTATAACCCAAAAGAACATCACATGGAATCATGAAAACTGAAACTCTATAATTGTAAGTTACTCCCCTGCGCCCCTGCTTCCTCTTTTTTATGTATGTCATATAAACTAGTGCTACACCAAATAAGTGAGTAAGGTCAAGGAAGATGGATGAATGCAAAGAGGACTTGGACTCTGGGGAGGTTTATTGCCACCCAAATTCAGTGAATATCAATAACTGATGCCAACGATAAATCAATGGTAAGTGGCTGTCGGGATAACGCAAATTCATCTGCAAAGGTTATCGAACGAGGTGGAGGGTAGTGGAAATCTGGAGAGACTTGTTGTCACTCAGGCTCCAGAGAATGTCACAAGTTGTTCTCAAAAAGAAATGTTTGATGATGATCTGTGTGACTGCTTTTACTGATAAAAATAATAGGAGCACTAGGAACAATACCGAAAAACTTTGAAAAGAGAATGGGAGAGATTGGAATCAGGATGGCTGGGAGATACCACACATTACAACAATAAAAAACGACTGAATTATTTAAGGAAATCCCTTGAATGTGGAGATTAACACACACGAGCTACAGGTACAAGCCGGACATGTACTGCCACAGATCTAAAACACAAAGAAACATCAAATGGATTCACGAAAACTGAAACTGTATAAATGTAAGGACACCTACCCCTCGCGCACCTCTGGCCCCTTTTTTGTGTTTGTCCCAATAAAGTGACGTCACACAAAATATGTGAGGAGGATCAAACAAATAGAAAGACAGAGGAGAGAAAGCACTAGCCTAACCTTGGATGGGTGTAAAGAGAACGGAGATTTTGTGGAGGCTTATTGCCACCCAAATTCCATCCATAGCCCTTCAGCCCCTGGAGGGGCATAGGCCATCTACAACATTTTGTAGATGCTTTTGTAGCGAGGAGTTCTTTTTACAGGGTGAGAGTGCTGGCCCCAGGCCCAACCTTCCCAGAAGTTACATACAGCGCCTAGCCGTCCCAAATGGTCACCCATCTGGTACTGGCCAGGTTCAACGTTGCTTAACTTCGGTGATCTGGCGAAAACCGGTGTTTAAACGTGATTGTGCCAAATTTCAGTGAAGACTAATAGTTGCTGCCAACTAATCGTACAGTATATCGATACACTATAGCTGACTGGAATAGCTTCCGTACATTTATATTAGATACCTCTGCGTTCCATGTTTAAAAAGGATGTATCCTCTATAGTATCAGATCTGACAGAATGGTTAATTGTAGGTATAGAGATACCATCGAAAAAGTTACAGCAAAAACCTAATAGTCAGCCATGGTTCTCTTCAGAATGTGTTGCTGCCATTTCGCACAGAAATCACTTTTTCCATTGCTTCCAACGTAATAGATATATGGAAACTAAAGCCACTTTCAGGACTGCCAGCAACCATTGTAAGAAAGAAATAAAGAACGCAAGAGAGTTGTATGCTTAGTCCGTCAAGTCCAAAGTAGCTGAGCAGCGACTTGGTTCCCACCAGTTTTGGCAAATTGCAAACAGAATCCTGAACAGAAACGTGTGCTCTATTCCAACTATCATCAAGGGACCTGAGGTAATCTCGTCAGCATCAGATAAAGTTAAACTCTTTGCCAAGAACGTTGCAGCCAATTCTACCCTTTGCAACCAATGCCGCCAACCCCCAATATTTCCTCCTGTATCAGAAAACACGCTATGTGATATACAAACATCTGCATGTGATGTTGCCAAGCTAATCAAAAACATTGATTCCAGTAAACAACCAGCCCTGACGGTGTTCCAATTATAGTACTCAAAAAAAAAAATTCAACCAGAACTAGCGTCCATACTTACAAAACTGTTTAAACGTTGTCTTAAGGAGAATTGCTTCCCATCACCCTGGAGAATCTTATCAGTATGCCCTGTATTTAAGAATTCAGATGATCGCCCCCCTCTCAGTACGGGCCAATAAGTTTCCTGTGCGTCCGTCATGAGTAAGTTGCTGGAATCTGTGTTAAATAAAGAAGTAATAAACTATTAG
The DNA here is from genome assembly GCF_053919585.1 of Euprymna scolopes. Lineage (NCBI taxonomy): Eukaryota > Metazoa > Mollusca > Cephalopoda > Sepiida > Sepiolidae > Euprymna > Euprymna scolopes. The sequence goes on along the minus strand of NC_136491.1, from coordinate 14,443,495 downwards.
CAAAAAATAACCTTCTTAGTGACACACAATATGGTTTCCGTACCGCTAGATCTACAGCAGATGTGGTTACAGTTATATCTCATAGGTTTAGTGAATCTCTCGACAGAGGAAACCTTTCTGGGAAAATTGCTCTTGATATATCGAAGGCCTTTGATAGGGTATGGCATAAGGGCCTACTTCACAATAAGGGCCTACTTCATAATAAACCTTTTGGCATAAAGGTTTACTTCACAAGACCTCCAGCTACGGTATAGCTGGAAATGTCTTCTCAATTATTAAATCATTTCTTTCTGATAAGTTCATAAGAGTAGTAGTTGATGGGCAAAAATCAGAAGCTCACAGTATTAATGCTGGAGTTCCTCATGGGTTAATCCTGGGCCCAACTTTTTTCCTGATCTACATCAATGATATTTCAAATCACACCCTTACATCATTTGTAGACATTTCTGCTGATGACATTACCATCTATGGTAGCACATCTAAGACCATAAACGACCAAGTTCTCTCCTATTCTCTCTCCTCTGATCTTGAACACGTGGTACAATGGGGAAAGGAGTCGCTGGTTACTTTTAATGCATCTAAAACCAAGCTCCTATCTTTACATCATCAATGCCCTGATCCCCATCTGGCATCAATTGAAATGAATGGCTCTCGTCTTGGGGAGGCCTCATGATTTGACAAGTTTCTGGGCTTGACCATTACTCATGATCTTAAATGGAACACGCACATCAAATCTGTTGCCAAGGCCGCTGGAAAAATGGTGGGATTCTTCTATCGATCCAGTAGATATCTCACTGCTGATGCAATTCTCTATCTATATAAGAGTCAGGTACGCCCAAGGATGGCGTACTGTTGCCACATCTGGACAGGAGCTGGTAGAAAGGACTTGTCCTGCCTTGATAGAGTTCAAAAATAGACTTCGTAGCCTCGTAGTAGATGACCTTTTCTCTTCCCTGCAATCTCTATCTCACAGAAGAGATGTTGGGAGTTTGTTTCTGCTTTATCGTTATTTTCATGGCAAGTACCCGACTGAGCTTCAATCTATGGTCTCCCCTACCTGAAAACATTATCAAAAATTCTCCCACTCTTTATCTGTGCCTAAACCTAAACGTAGATTCTAAGCTTCTGTCTTAGCACGCCTGTAGCTGACTAAATATGGTTGTCTTCAAGTCCAACGTAAACAAGTTTTTAATGAGCCGTTCCACTTAAGTTAACAAATTTACCGAATTTCCATTACTAAAGATTACTATATTGTCTAATTGACTACTGTACGATCTTAAACCTTATCCTCGAGTGGTCTCTGGACCTTGATAAGTGGTGATGCCTATGTAAAAAAAAAAAAACGTGAAATCAATGGTAAGCGGCTGTCAGTATAATAACGCAAATTTATCTGCAGAGGTTATCGAAAGAGGTGGAGAATACTGGAAATCTACGGGAGAATTTTCACTCAGACTCTAGAGAACACCATATGTTGTTTTCAAATATCAATCTTTGATGATGAGCTGTGTGATTGCTTTTAGTGAGTATATAAATAATAATAATAATAATAATAATAATAATAATAATAATAATAAGGATGATGAGGATGATGATAATAATATAATAATAATAATAATAATAATAATATTCATAATAAAATAAAATAATAATAATAATAACAACAATAATAATAATAATAATATTAATAATAATAATACTGAAAACTATTCATTCACATAGACAAATCAATTGATAATATTCTGCACGCATATCACGATTTTGCAAATCTATGTAGGCGTACATTAAAGTAAAAACACAATAAGAACAGAAAATAAATTCTCTCGCGTATTTGGTTGATGCACGTTTTTATTTCTAGCAACTCATTTATATACGTTCACAAGTTTCTTTTTAACAGATTATTTTACCACTCACGAAATTCATTCTCTGGTTGATATTTTAAACAGAAATATCCTCACCTTCATCCAGATTAGGTATTGAAATATGGTATACTACTATTACGTAAGACGTGAATGGTACCGGAGACTATAAAAGTGTTATGACATGTAAAAAAAACACTAGGTTAAATACACGTCTAGAGTGGCTAATCAAAACAATCTCTTTTATATGGCAGTTCAAATATAAAAAATTAAAACAACAAAACAACGACAACAACAACAACGACGACGACGACCACGACAAAAACAACAACAACGACGACAACAAGAAGAACAACAAAAACAACAACAACGACGACGACAACAAAAACGACAAAAACAACAACAACGACGACAACAACAAGAACAATAAAAACAAAAACGACAACAACGACGACGACAACAACAACAACAAAAACAACAACAACGACGACGAAAATAACAACGACGACGACAACAACAACAACAACAAAAACAACAACAACGACAAAAATAACAACGACGACGACAACAACAACGAGAAAAACGACAACAACGACAATAACAACAACCACGATAATAACAACAAAAATGACGACAACAACTACAACAGCAACAACAACAGCTGCACCACCAACGACAATAACAATATCAAAAACGACAAAAACAACAACAGCAATGGCAAAACAGCAATAACGACGACAACAACAATAACAACAACAAAAACGACAACAACAATTACTACAACAGCAACTACAACGATGACAACAACAACAACAAAACCAACAGCAAAAACAACAACAACAACAACAACAACACAGAAACAACAACAACAATGACAACGACAACAACAATGACAAGGCCGACAACAACAACAACAACGACAAAATCCCAACTTTGGTATAAAGGATAATTATTATAAATTTTTATTGATTTAAACTTTCAGTAATACTAAAATCTATAGATCACCCTTTCACATGAATGTTTTTACGTTTGTAAAAACACTCATGTGAGTGGGTGATCTACGGATTTTAGTTTTACTGAATATATATATATATATATATATATATATATATATATATATATGTATATATATATATATATATATAATTTTTTTCGACAGCTAAACAACGTCGCAGATCACACAATATGCTCAAATGGCAGAGTACTTGCGTAGCATGCAAGAGATTCGGGGTTCGAATCCAGAGTTCGGATGTGTTCAACTGATGAGTCCAAATGAGGGAGAAACTCGACTTTTGAACATCCGGTTTGTTGAATTTCATAGTTTACTTGGGCTACGACTATATATATATATATATATATATATATATATATATATATATATATATATATATATATATACATATATAATTGTAAGATAAGCCAAAAGTAGGTGGACAGTGAAAAGGATTTATTTAGAGATCACGTATACGTACAACTATATATATATATTTTTTTTTTTTTACACAGTGATCACCACTTATCAAGGCCCGGAAGCCACTCAGTGATAAGGGTTATTGCAAGTACATTACGTTAGTGTGGAGATTTGATGACGTGTTTACTTAAGGGGGCGGTTCATGAGGAATTTGTTAACGTTGGACTTGAAGACATCCAAGTTGTAGTCCGGTGGGAAGCAGGCAGACGGAACAGAGTTCCACAGGCGTGCAGTTCTAACAAAGAAGCTTTGTTAATGGAATCCGCGTTTTGATTTAGGCACAGATATAGAGTGGGGGAAATTTTTCACAGTGGATTCGGCTAGACGGGTGTTTTTCGTGAAAGATTGGCGAGGGAGGACCAGAGATTGGAGTTCAGACGAGCACCTGTCATGGAAATAACGATAAAACAAGGATAGGCTCGCAACGTCTCTTCTGTGGGAGAGAGGTTGCAGGGTAGAGAAAAGGGCATTCCCCAGTAAGCCACGAAGTCTATTTTGTACTTTGTCAAGGCAGGATAGGCTGTGTTTAGCAGCTCCTGCCCAGATATGGCAACAGTATTCCATCCTTGGACGTACTTGGCGTTTATATAGATAGAGAATTGCATCAGTAGTGAGATATCTTCTGGAGCGGTAGAAGGATGCCACCATCTTTCCAGCGACCTTGGCAACAGATCAGGAGTAAAGGTCAAACCCAGAAGCTTGTCAAAAACACGGGGCTTCACCCAGACGAGAGCCATCCATCGCAATTGATACCAGATGGGGATAAGAGCGTTGATGATGTAAGGATAGGAGTTTGGTTTTGGATGCATTAAAGGTAACCAGCCACATCTTCCCCCACTGAACCACGCGCTCGAGCTCAGAGGAGAGAGAATCAGAGATAACTTTGTCATTTACAGCCTTTGATGAGTTGCCGTAGATGGTCGTGTCATCAGCATAGATTGATTTAAGTATGTGTTTAGGGAGGTCATTGATGTAGATCAGGAAGAGAGTTGGGCCCAGGATTGACCCCTGAGGGACTCCAGCATTTACATTGCAGGCCTCCGATTTTTGTCCATCTATATGCAATAAGATAATTATATTAATGAATGTTTTCCTGCTTGATTGAGGACTGAACAACGTTATCCCCTCCCCATCGACATATATCAACCACTCTGTGTGCTACCAATCGATGCAGATGTCACAACGGTTTTGGTGGCGGAAAATAAGATTATGTATTCTTAAAAATTTACACTTATTCATCCCAAAGTAAGCATTACTCCACTTGGACGTAATGGGCTACCATTTGGGATGCTGTATAAAAAGATGAGCGAGATATTTGTTTACATAACATTTAAATTTCTGCATGTTAGTATTGTCAGGAAGTAGGGAGGGAATTCCAAAGTCTAGCAGTGGTGGAAGAAGCTATTTATCCTCACCCCATCGACATTTCACAAATACTTTTTTTCTGGAAGCGGAGTTGTAATAAGCATGCCAGTACTTATTTGAAACAGTCATACACGCAATACACATGGACGGACGCTGAAGACGAATCGGGTCGGTCGATTGCTTAGTCTCAATAGATTGCAGTGTGGTGGCTGTTCTATCAAGTACGACACCCCGTGTCTGAAGTCAAGTGGTGTACGAGCGATCCCTCGTCTCTCGCTCCACAGAGTTCGAAACAGGACGGCGACGGCAACATTCCACCGTTCGTACATAATGAGTAAGTTGAGCCGTTCGTGTACGTCGCCGCATAAGCGACAACGATGATGGCGACCCGACAACGGCTCAAAGACCATCAACAAAACCACCATCACAAGCTACGACGACGGCTAGGACAGGCTCCAGCATAACGGAAAGAAATACCTTTCGTAATGGCATTGGTCGCAGGTGCAACTCAGAGGCTTTTAGCTGTTATTGTGTGGAGGCAGTGTGGCACTGTCGATCGTTTGAGCGAGCACGCGAACCGTTGCTACGACCCTACGGTTCCTCTCGTACTTGAGGGGATAGCCGTGGTCACGGTGGATGTTGTACAACCTGTCTATCGATAGTCTAAACCCATCTCACGTTCCCTCTCAGTTTGTGAACAATCCAACGCTTGGCGAATTCTGCTTAGTAATGATAAGAAGAATGACAGGGACGTCTATAATGAAAGAGTCGGGTATATATATATATATATATATATATATATATATATATATATATATATCGAGGAATACAAGTACTATGATTTTATCATAGCACACAACATTAAAGTACTGTAAAACAGAATCAGTGCGGCTACATTTTAGCGATGGGACATCGATCTTTTGACCGATATCCTCTTACATTTTTCAGGGTCAAATTATGCATTCTAATAGACAATGGTGAAACGTCCCACATTCTTCACATGGAGTCAATCTGCGTGTGTGCAACCCATCGGGTGTTTCTCTTCCCGGGGTCGCCTGCCAATATCTAACAAGTGCTCCATGTGTCATTTTTGATTCTTGGTCTTCTCTCATATCAATGTGAGGCTGTCTGGATCCGGTTATCAAGAACGAACGGGATCCATTCTTTTATATTAAATAATCATCTGGTAATATTGTAAGAATTATTTTTTTTAAAAAGGACCTCATGCCACACCTTGCCAAAGGCCATAAATATATTAAACGCTATATTTCTAGTTTAACCAGCTTTATCCATTGTATGGTGTATGCATTCAAGGATCATTGTTAGTATACGCGGAATAAAATGCAGTTGCCAAAATCCATACTGTTGGTCAGAGATAAGTTTAGCATTTACTATTATCGCTTGATTAATTAATGATAAAAGAACTTCAGCAAACAGCGCAAGAGATAGGAACTTATGCTGCGATAATTTTGCGGGTTAGTTCTTTCAGTAGTGTTTCTTTTTTACGAAGAAAACTTGTATCCTAGAGGCAATTTTCCAGCTATCAGGAAAATAAGATTCGGCAAGATATTTGTTATAGCATTTGAAGAATACGAGGTCCAGCTGAGCAGAGCGTTTTATTACTATACCAGAAATAAGATCAAGTCCACATGCTTTGGAATTCTCAAGTTTATTATTATTATTTTTGGCTCACATGGAGCTTTCACACAAGTCAACAAACGATCGGTTTGGAGACCTGTGGTGTTCTCTGGAAACTGAGTGACAACAAGTCTCCCCAGACGTCCAGTTCTCCCCATCTCCTTCGATAGCATTTGCAAATAGATCTACGTCATCGGAACAGCCTCATACCATTGATTTCTCGCTGGTAATGGCCATTGGTTTATACTGGAATTTGAGTGGCACTAAGCCTCCACACGATCCCATTGCTCTTCGCGCTTGTCCAGCGGAGGTCTGGCCAGTGCTCTCTCCTCGGTCTTTCCATCCTCCTTGACACTTCTTGGCTCTTTGGTATCACTTTTCTATTGGGGGGGGACGGTGATTAAACAATGGGGGATGCATGATGGTGGTGTAGAACTTGTTGATGTGCAGCTGCGGCGTTCTTCATTCCCTGTAACGCTTCTTTGTTTTATTGTCTTGTGTTATTCTCCACATTCTAGGGTTTTCCTTAATACTTCAGCCGTTTTCTTTATCGTTAGGCGTTGTATTTTTGCAGTTATTCCTCTGATTCCAATTTCTGACATTCTTTTTTCGAAGTTTTTCGGAATTGTTCCTAGTGCTCCTACTATTATCGGTACTATTTTGATTTTCTTCATCATCCAAATCCCTTTTAACTCTCTGGCTAGCTCTGTGTATTTGCTCCGTTTCTCCTTTTCTTTCATACTCACCCTGTGGTCAGCTGGGACAGCAAAGTCTACGATTTGACAGGATTTTTCTTTCTTGTTAATTATTATGACATATGGCCTTCTTGCTTGGATGGGTTTGTCCGTCTGTATGTCCATGTCTCATAGGATTTTGTGGTTCTCGTTTTCGAGTGCTGTTGCGAGTTTATGCTTTTACCATTTGTTTGTACGCTCAAAATGCAGTCGTTTGCATAATTCCCAGTGCACAGCCGTCCCTACTTGGTCATGCCTATTTTTGTATTCCTTTTGGGCCAGTTTGCTGCATTCACTTACTATATGGTTTATCGTTTCGTCTCTTTGCCCACAGAGTTTGCATTTGCTGTTTTCTTGTGTTTTATCGATTCTTGCTTTGATATGATTGGTTCTTATCGAGTTATCTTGTGCTGCAGTTATTAGAGATTCAGTTTCTCGGTTTATATGTCCTTTTCGCATCCATGTCCAGGTGTTTTCGTTATTCTCATCTTTTGTCATTCTTATGAATCTTCCGTGGAGTTGTTTCTCTTCCCATTTCTCTTTTCTCGTTTTGTCGTTTGCCTCTCTGATTTCTGTTTTATTTTTTCCGTGTCTCTCGCTGTCATAATTATCCTTTCAGCGTTTTGCATTATGTATTTTTCTAGTTCTTTTTTTTCGTATCCTTCACACAGTCTTCTATAGAGATCAGTCCTCTCCGCCGTCTTTCCTTTTCACATAAAGTCTGTCAGTATCGTCCTTTTGATGTAGTGCATTATGCATGGTCATGAGTTTCCTGGTTTTCTGGTCGAGTTGTCTCAGTTCTTCTTTTGTCCACTCTATAAACGGTCCAGAGTATCTTACTAGTGATACTGCCCATGTATTTATACCTTTTATTATGTTTCTGCTATATAATTTCGTTTCCAGGAGTTTCTTGTTCTCCTGAGGTATTCTTTTCCAATTTTCTCTTTCATTTCTGTTGCTCTGATGTTGTCCGCTTCCAGGATTCCCAAGTATTTATAGTCGTCTTGTTCCACTAGTGCCCTCATTTCTGTTTGGTTGGGTAGTTCCATGCCTTCTGTCGTTTCCAGTTTTCTCTTTCTTATAACTAGTTGTGCGCACTTTCAGCGTTTTGCATTATGTATTTTTCTAGTTCTTTTTTTTGTATCCTTCACACAGTCTTCTATACAGATCAGTCCTCTCCCGCCATCTTTTCTTTCCACAATGGATGATAATCAGATGAAGTGTATTGTGTGAAATTTAGAAGAGAGTTTTGTTAAGTCTCAGGTGGAGTTTACGGCGAATCACTGGGCAAGAAACATAGCCTTATCCATTCCTGTTCAAGCGATATCATTATTGGTTACTCAATTCAAACTATTTTTTTAATTTTTCTTCCTTTGAAATTTGTAATGCTGGGTATGGGGCAGCCAAACCAGTTGCCAACATTGCCCCGCTTTTTATTGAAACCAACCGAGAACTCTTTTTAGTATCCTCGCTGTTCCCTTAAGTGCAATTGTCTGGATCTCTTTTGCACTTGGTTCACCAGGAATATTAATTAGGTAGGACTTCAGGTTCTTCTTCACAAGCCCTGGGGCACCTATAATAACTGGTAGGACTGATATCTCTCTAAGATTCCAGTTTCTTTTCATATCATAAATGAGACCTTGATATTTGGTCTGTTTCTCTCTTTCAGCTCTGTTCAGACATCCATCATTAGGAACACTCACTTCAACCAAGGTTGCAACTCTCTCTGACTTATTCCATATAACTATGTCAGGTTTCACAGCAGCATTTTCAAGGTAGGTGGCTGTAGGGATTACATGGTTGTAATATATGGTATATAAGTCATTTCCAACTGTTATTTCAGGTTAATGTTACCAGGACTTGCTGCTACACTGGATGTTTAATTTTTTACAGATGGTCCAGTGGAGGTACTTGCATACTCCATCATGTCTCGCTGTATAGTAGCCGTCCCCTAGAAGAACTTTGCAACTTTATATCAGATGACCAACACTTTCCAATTCTGTATGGCAGAACCTGCATTTATTGTCATTACTGATCCCTGCCAATTCTTGAATGCATTGGTCATCAATCCCTGGTCTTGAACAGCCATTATGACCCTTTCCTGATCGAGGTGGAGGGCTCCCCTTTTGAGCCAGTCCAAGGAATCTTCTTTATCTATGTATTCCTGAGAGAGCCCCCCCCAATACTTTTCACGGTGATGTTGGTCCCATTCTTTAAGGTTCATCCGTTGAAAGGTTTCGGTATATTTCTGCCGGCTCTTTCTTGCAATTTCTCTGGCACACTTGTTTGTTGTTTGGTGTTTCGTCCTCATCTGAGAGACAGCCCTGACCAAAATGCTTGGCCAGCTGGGTGACTGATGTTGTTCTGCTGGCTCTTGTCTCTTGATGTTCGTATATTATTGAGAGGGTGTCATTCTGGGAGCTTAAACAGTGTTGAATTAATCGCTGAAATACAATACATAATATAATTATCTTATAATATATCTATGGAACAGTGATACAACGAAGTAGTACTGCATGTGGATGACTATACATGCTCCCTATCTGGGGTTGAGCATATTGGGGAGTGAAATAATAACTTCGGCTAGTGTATAAAACAATGCTCTTTGTGTAAACAAATAGAGATTAAGCGTTTGGACAATGTTTAAACATTGTAATTTCGCATACTGTCTTAGCAGCAGGCAAATAGCGTAACGGTGAGGACCGCCGACTGTCGCCTAAACGCTGGAGTTTCAATCTTGGCTTGAGGTAGTCGATGGTCTAGTCGCATTGATGAACTGTGATACTGCAAAATAGTGTTGTATGTGGAGGAATATATATATATATATATATATATATATATATATAAATAATTGGTTGGTTTCCTGTTTTAAAGGCGCTGGTAAATAGGAAATCAAATAGAATACGCATGTAAAAGAATACGCAATTAAAATGATGTTTATCGATATATTTCGGCGTAGAAACTCGCCCTTATCAACATTTTTTTTTACTTATGCGTCATGGTGGTACTGTTAAACGGACGTGTTCCGCCTAACAATACCATCATGAAGCGCCAGAGAAAAAATATTGATAAGAGCGAGTCTCTTCGCCGAAATATATTGATAAACATCATTTTAAGTTGTTTATTCTTTGTGTTGGATGGTTTCAAAACGTATTTCACATACATGTTCTGTTTGATTTATATAGCCATCTGCATATAGTACTGTATCACTATATATATATATATATATATATATATATATATATATATATATATATATATATATATCATAATTTTTTACGGGGTACAAATTTAATTATTGCAATAATGACAGGAAGACCCGTTTCGATGTTCACAATTAAAAGTGTGAAATGAGAGAAAAAAATTTAATGAGGGAGGCCACCTGACCGGTTTCACCCTAACTTTTCATGAGCTGGATCGATGGATTTACTTTCTTTTCTCCGTTTTTTCTTTCTTCTTTTCTTTTTAACATTTTTAATAAAATCGAGTGAAATGGGAGACGATACGTTTAAAATAAAATGGGAGGCGATACGTTTTAAAAATAGCGATATAGTGTATTAGAAAAAACAACAATTATCTAATACACCATATCTCTATTTTTTAAACGTATCGTCTCCCATTTTATTTATTTCAATTTGTCTGTTTAACTTAAACAATATCAAACGATTGATTTATTAATACCTAACAGGTTTTTACATTTTTCGTTCTCTCTTTTTTTGTTGGCTTTCACCCAATTAATTCATTTCGTTTCCGTTAAAGTCACGTGTGGTTCTCGGCTGGAATATAATAACCTATATTCAAGATGGCGGAAGAAACACCGAGTGATGCTTGTTTTCATTTTTCTCGTATCTGTTCCCCGCTGTCGACTTACAGCGAGAACAATTACAGCACATATAAATTCGGATGTATTACATGTCGATTTTGAGAATTACGTGTTTTAAATTTTCCGCAAATCATGTCCCGGTTACAGTTTATTTTGTTGCTGCTGCGTCAAGAGAAATTTACGAGATTTTCAGCCTATCCCAATCATTTAAATGCACACGCGCATAACTTGAATTCCTAGAGAGAACTTGAATGCCTACTAGACACTATCCTCGAGTGTCTAAGGTCTCTCTGTACAGGGGTTTGCCAGAACAACCTGGCGAGCATACTTTTCCCTAGAAGTAAACCCTGACCAAATATTCAAAATCACATTTTGTATTCGCAGCCCAAATAAGATCTCCTCACTATAGCTAACTTACGTTAGCGTTTACGAGGAATGGTGCACCTTCTCCAAATGATATTAATTCAAGTAATAACACGAAGCTGGATACTCCACCAGACTAGATAAATTCTTGTCCTTGACTCCAGTAAGACTAAGAGACCAAAACAAAAGATATACTACAACATATGAAAATGGTTAATTTGGAGGAGGAAAATTATGTTTTCAATTTCTTTACTAACACAGTGAGATAAAGAACCTTAATGGAACATTCGAATATCTATATATCTCATATAGAGTTCAAGTGTTAACCCCAGGTTGTGGGCCCCTTGATTTCTAAAGAACTTCGACTGAAGTAAAATAAAACAAAAAATACATATACCGATGATTCCCGAAAGGATGAAACAATAGTGTGTGTATGCATTTAATAATTATTATAGTCAATAATTATGTCAGCCCCTTTAAGAAACTCATTTCTTATCATTTTACAGTTAAAATAAAGTCGGTCAATTTAGCTTTCATGGGCAGATCATCATATAATGATTAGATCACTCTTAAAAACAAAAAACAAAAAAGACGTTAAAAACATTTAAAAATAAATGTTCAAACTTCATACGATATTTCTCGCGGTTAACGGTTGTCGAATGGATTTGGTCCTTGCTAATGGAGTCAGAGATGATTTCGTTGCCAGGTTCGAATGCCTCGACCGGTGTTAATCGTGACACACTGCACTGATGAATCCCCAAAAGATGAAAAACTAGTGTCTGTAGGTATTTAAATATTATTATAGCAAATAATTATATATATATATATATATATATATATATATATATATATATATTAAATTTTTCAGAATGAGAAATATAATTTTTTTTACAGTCAAACAAAGTCACGAAATCTAAGAAGCCTGAAGTCCAAGACTTGAGTTTCGCCCTTATTTGGGTTCATCAGTTGGACATATGCAAACCCGAATCTCTTGCATGTGAGGCATGTACTACACCGCTTGAGTAAATGCGCCACACACAATAAAGTCTATTAAAACAGATCAAGCAAACCGCAGAGAAAGTTGACTATGACTACTTCGTCTCAAACAAGAGGTGTGGTCGTCCACCCACCGAGAACCCAAACCGATGTCTAACACGTAGGATTTTTACACTCGCAAAGACGATATCATCCAACAAGCTAACCTAACGAATAAATTAATATTTGAGATGATATAATTATTTCTACAGTCAATCAGCAATTCTATGCACACGCTACTATAAAATTACATATCACGTACTTTGTACAAATTATGGGAGGCGGTTTATCCTCTTGTTCGTTTGTAAGTTTAGAAGGCGGAAGAACTCTAAAAATGCATACATAACACACACATATACAGGGTGACCCCCCCCAAACGGGCCCAAACTCTAATTAGGCCCCGTTTCTTAGTGTTTTGTCCGAAGTAAATACAACTTTCGTCATAAGTAGTTTATTATATTCAAAACATCACATCAAAACACTAGGGTCTCTGCCATTTTTTCTCCGTTCTACAGCATATGTTCTGGATGGCCTCCATTTAATTTTTGTTTTTTGGGTCACCCTATATATATATATATATATATATATATATATATATATATATATATATATATATATATTGTATATATTGCGTAGACATTAATTATCTATAATTTATACATATACTGCATATTATATGTATATTGAATAGATACTTATTAACCATACATTAAGTGACACTTTTTATATGTTTCTCTCTCTTAGATGGCCTGAAGTAAGTAGTGGTGTTTGTTTCTTAATGAAAATCAAATTCTATAATGCTAAATTCATTTTGAATCCTACTATCCATAAACCATATTTATTTCTCCTTTAAATCTAATTAAAAAATAGTAACATTAAATCTACACTTCATACGCTATTTTCCACTCAGAACGAGTGGCGAACCACATTTTTCAATCTTATTTTAATTTGTCAAGGAGTGTAACTTTATAGCGGATACTTATTATTTTTAGTACTAATTCAAAGAATCCTAACTACTTATGAAGGAACGTAGAAATATCTGATTTTAAACCTAGGCACAAAGCTATCCTTCTCGGTGCTGAAAGACCTATGGATATGGTCATGTCATCCAGCTAGGAGAAGGAAAACTCGTGCTATTGACCTCATATGTTTTGGCACCAAACAAACGGAGAGGAAGTCCTCCTTACTCCTGACCGACAACCTTCCTAAAGCTGATGACTCAAACAAATTACCGGTTTGCAAACCTAAACTGCTTAAGAAGTGTATAGGCTTTGCCTATCGCCCGGATTCCATACTTCTTCTTTGTCTATTAGCCAGATCAGAGGTGCGATCACAGAGACTTATTAGACACACCCAATGCTTGGTCTTGTTTCCTGACTAGGGCAATGATCACCGTCCCCACTTCCACTCCATTCCCGTTGTCCTGCAATTCTCACCCTAAAACTGAAACTTCCACCCATTTCCTTCCATCTAAAACTGGACATTTCAGGGTGCTTTTTTACCATGTATGCTTACGCAATTGGACTGAGCCACTATTTTCTGATAGGTTTGAAAGTATTGATTTCACAGTTTATCTGGCTGCTGTATTCTGACTGACTGTACAGAAGCCATAACTCTTTGGTAGTGTTTAGATTGGCTGTTCTGCTATCAGTTGTATAATATAGGGATAGTTGTAGTACCATGTCACGTATGGAAAGGAACCCTGCATTCAATCTCCGAGGCCACCTTGTGTTGCATGTTTGGGGAACATCCACTTTGTCCAGCACTTCTCACCCTAAAGCTGAAACTATTTAATGGAATAACAGCTCAATAAAAAAACAAAACAAAACAATAAAAATGAAAAGCAGAAACAAAAACGGTCAAACCAAACCCACACTCAAATAACACCAACTCGCTTTCTCTATCGAAGCTCGCATTCACAAATATGCGTGGATTCGTTCTAGGACTGTCTCTGACAGTATAGATTCAGCAGTCTTCCTAGATACCAGCACCCAAGTACGTGTATTTGGTGACTTTAATGTCCACCCCAATAATTCGCTTGGTTTCTCCAGTTACACAGTCATAGCTGGTAGCATCACACATAACTATTCTATATCCCATCCTCCAAGATCGAAAAGATCAGCCTCACTTAGTTCCTGAAAATTGGAAAACAAATGCCTGTTGCTAACTTGGAAATGCCGATCATGTTGTGATAATGATAGACATCGCCTTAAACCCTCCACCTAAAGTTGAAGAGCCATGGCTCAAAACGACAAGGTACTACTAGAAGACACTGGGAAGCCATCAGGGAGCTCAGCAGAGATGTGGCATGGAGTGATATAGCTTCCTTTTTCTGCATATATAGAATATAAATGAATGGTTCAAAGCAGCAATAGAAACGCATGGTCCCACACAGAAGGTCTATAGCACACTACACTCCCCCTGTCTACGTGCGCAACTACCATTGCTCAAAGGTAGCATTTATACCACATATTAATCCGACATAAGTCCAATACAAATAAACAAAAGTATATAGAAGCTAGAAATAATTTTAAGAGCGAAATAGCCGCAGCTAAGAGAAAATATACCGAAACAACCAAAAACACACTGAGTCGCAGAAATTAGGAAGTCGGGATTTTGATAAAAGCTATAACATTAAAGTAAATAATGGGCAATCAACAATTCCCCCAATATCCAACAACCCTAATGTTGTTTGCAAGGCAACCTAGAAGGCTAACCTGCTTGCCTGAAAAATTGCCTTCAACTCCACTTTAAACCCAGAATACCACTTTCTCCCGGATTTTTCTTTACGGACAGAAATCACACTCTCTGATCTAAAAATCACCCTTTTCTAAATTCATCATATTAAAAATCTAGACATTACAAAGACATCTGGACCTGGTCTCATCCCGACTATGCTATCAAAACATCTTCCGTTAGGATTGCTCCAAATCTCTCCAAATTCTTTAACAAACGCTTTACTGAACCTTGTTTTCCTGACTGCTTGAAAATTACTTCTGTGGTAGCAGTTTACAAGAATTCTGACGAAATTAAATTATTGCCTTATTAACCCTCTTCGCCAAAATATTCGACTCTTTAATTAATAAAGCACTAGTCCACCACCGCATAGATATTAAACTACTTTCCGACCAAGAGTATAGATTTAGTCAAGCCTGTTCTACTGCAGTTATCCTAACTGTAATCAAATCTTTTTTAGATAAGAAAAAATCCAGGTTATCCTTAATGGTCGTACGTCAAAATCAACATGATATAAATTATTCTTTCTCTTATCTTTAAATGGCCTCGCTGATAAATTTTCTCCCAGATGGGATGGGATAACACCACGCTCTATAACAGGCATGAGAAAACGAATGAACTCATATTTAAAGCAATGTCTGAAACCTTAGAGAAAGACGTCGAGACTGTAGTGAAATTGGAACATGGATAGTAACATTTAATGCTGCCAAGAATAATATTCTTTCCTTTACAAGTAACATTATCAACTATTGATAGCTATGATACACTACCTGAAAGCTCATCGTTCAAACTCCCCGGCTTAACGTTCACAGGGAACATGAATTGGAACAAATACATCAAGGGCATTGCTGAGGCTGCTAGGAAGAAGATGGGCTGTGTATTTATTTTCTTCTCCACGAAAGCAAATTAGACACAAGGTCGTTTTTTAATTGAGGGGCGGCGGGGGCACTCTGGCAGGGTCTAAATAAATAACAATTGTCTGATATTGTGGTACCATGAAATTATAAATAGCAATTTTCTGATATTGTCTGATATTGTGAGCAGTAGAGTTCCCCATTAGGGGAAGATAAGGATTCCAGAAACACTGAAGAATGCCGAGAAACTATGCTTGTATTAATTGTTAAGCATTGTCGCGTGCCCGGGCAGTGGCGGCCGACCTTACTGAAAGTAAAAGTTTTATTATTTTTGTGAAACCGACATATGCATTTTATTGTTTGTGGAAAAGTGACAATTTGATATCGTTTTGAGAATATAATGAATATAAGTTCGTTTCTGAAGCCATCCGAGTGGTCACAGGGTTTAACCTCCCTGATTGTGGGAACCGGAAACTGCGAGCGTTCGCAGAATCACAAGCACACACGCAGGGGATCGGGGATTCCTCTGGAGATGACGTACTGATTGGCGATTGGTCTAGGGAACAACCTACCCTACCCTACCCTACCCTACCCATCACCTCACTATATAAGCGCATACCCGCGCCAAAATCAGTAAGTTGAAGTTGGATCTAATACTAATCGAATCTAATACTAATCGAAGAGTCATCGCTACACCCCTTCCCACCGTTTGTCGCTACCGCAAAAACGGAAAGTAAGTTTTGATAGTGTGTTTTGTAAGAAATCAGCACTGGATAATTCTATATAAGTTTATATCATATTTTGTAAATTTGACTTGAATTAACTCGTAGAATAGAGATATCTGAGTTTGTTTTTCTTTTGTGTGCATGGAAATCTATTCACTTCCAGCGTGACACGGCATATCAACCCGAAGGTTAAATCGACACTGACAAATCGACCAATGAGGTCACCCTGCGCCGAGAGAACTTTCGAAGATTCCCTGTGAAAGACGATCACGACGCGTATGTGATAAGAGATCCCTGTTTAGGGATCACTGAGGGTTTACATCTTCTGTTAGTGACCCGGAAAGGTCACATTTGGTGACCTGGTACAAGGACTCCTTCACATTTCATGTCGTCACCAGGATTGACCCTGGGTAAAATGCGCAAAAACTGAAAAAATATATACCACGGTACAACGAGGGACTTAAAAAAACAAACAGATAAGACCGAACGAAAAAAATAAATATAATATAGAGAGCGGAGGTAGATTGAAAACCAAAAAGGGAAAAGAACGAAAGAGTGCAGAAAGACTGAAAAAAAAGGAGAAAACAACGAATTCTTTATTTGTTTTCTCCAAGAATAAAAAAGACCACGATTTTGTTAAAATTAGGAAATTGAAGTCGGAGTAGACATCTTGAGGGATGCCTTTAGAGGTGTGCATAATTTAAATACAAAAGAAAAAAAAGAGAAAAACAGAGAGAGAGAGAGAGAGAGAGAGAGAGAGTAAATTAAGTGTTAGAGTGTGCACGCTGAAATGAATTGAACGTTAGTTGTAATCAAGAGAAAGAAAGAAAGAAAAGGGAGAAGAGAGGATAAGCGAATTGAACGTCATCGCACGGTTTGAATTAAAAGGGAGGGGAAAGAAAGAGAGAGTGGATCAAAAGAAAGAAAGCGTCAGTTTCTCAAGAAAGAAAGTAAGTATTTGGGATTTGTGATTAATGAGGCGGGAATAAGGCCTGATATAGACAAGGTGGAGGTTATCAGGTCTCTGCCCGAACCAAAGACAGCGCGACAAGTGCGAGGGTTCATTGGGATGATCGGCTATTATCACCGGTTCATATCTGCTTTTAGTCGGTTGGCCGCTCCCATAAAAGCGTTACCAAAGAAGCATGCCCATTATAACTGGATCCCAGAATGCCAGCGGGCCTTTGAAGCCCTGAAAGAGCAGTTGACTGCTATACAGTTACTGGCGTATCCAGATCTGAGTAAGCCTATGGTCTTATATACAGATGCGAGTGACACGTGTATAGGGGTAGTATTGACCAAACCGTGTCCCGAGAAGAAAGGCACTGTGCCTGGCATACCGGAGGAAATTCCAATATACTTCCTATCGCATAAACTATCCGAAACCCAGCAGAGATAGCCGGTGATTGAGAAGGAGGCTTTTGCGATTGTATATGCGGTACAAAAGCTAAACTACTATTTAAGCGGGGTCGAGTTCTTGGTGAAAAGTGACCACAAACCTTTGAAATACCTGTTTGAGGCGGACTTGACGAACCAGAAGATCCAGCAGTGGACACTCAGGTTATCTGGCTATCAGTGTTGGAAGGCAAGGAGAATACCTGCGCGATCCTTTTGTCACGGATTCCAGAGCAGTTGGAATCCGAAGCTATCCGATTAGAGCCGGGTGTGGATAATACGGCTTTTCAGGCAGGAGTGATTCCCATACCTTGAAGGAAAGACCGGAATGGAGTGAAACGGACGCAACCGAATCTGAAGCTGTAGCCGAACCACACTGGGTCTAAGCTATCGAGAAAGGTCAGGGAGATAAAGAATTAGCTGGGTTAAGGGCCAGAGTGGATAAGTGTCAGACTCATTGGCTGTACTATATCGCTAGTCGGGACGGAGAAATGGAACTAAAAATGGTGGTGTAAGCCCAACTCCGGAGAGAGATTCTGGAGCAAACACGTGAGAGAGTAGGACACTTGGGAATAGAAAAGATCTATAAGTTAATATTTAGAAACTATTATTAGCCGGGCCTGGCCAAGGAGGTCGTAGAATGGGTAAACCGATGTGTAAAGTGTCAGACTCACAGTAAATACCAACCGTTTGCCTCACTAGCGGAAACTGACGTTCCGCAGTATCCTTTTCAGAAATTGAGCTTCGACATCTCCGGACCCTACCCAATAACAGAGCGCGGTAATCAATACATAGTAAGCGTGGTAGATTGGCGCACTAATAGGCCGGAGGCCTATGCAGTGATAGATAAGACCGCCCAGTCGGTGGCCGGTATAATCCTGAGGGAGATTTACTCTAGGTATGGGCCCCCAGAGCAATTAGTCATCGACAATGGCGCAGAGAATGTCAATAATGTCATGAAGGAAGTCCTGGAAGGTCTGGGGGTGCAGTATGTGTAAACCTCCCCTTATCTCCCCCAGAGTAGCTCAAAGGTTGAGCGATTTCATAAGACGTTGGTGGATATCTTGAGCAAACTCGTTATTGACAATCCGGCGGAGTGGGATAATTTCTCATGCAGGCCCTAGCAGCAGTGAGATTCACGATGAATGAAACCTAGGAGTTTTCGTTATTTGAGTTGGTATTTGAGAGGGATGTGATTCTCCCGATCGACAATCTCCTGAAGCCGCGTAGAAAGTACCTGAGCGTGTTATATAGGGGTTTCATTGAGAGAGTCTTACTATAAGTGATACTGTTGAAGAAGGAGAAGAGATGTTATTAAGAGGGATGTTGTAAGACTCAGAGAGAGAGAGAGATAGATGTTGTAAGAGACTTAGAGAGATTATTCATGTTAGGAGAGATTCTTATATATTAA
The DNA here is from genome assembly GCF_053919585.1 of Euprymna scolopes. NCBI lineage: Eukaryota > Metazoa > Mollusca > Cephalopoda > Sepiida > Sepiolidae > Euprymna > Euprymna scolopes. Next base: position 14,424,089 of record NC_136491.1, on the reverse strand, counting down.
ATGTTCATTCTTTTCTTGTGTAGAAGAAGAAACTTTTGGAGTGAAGGGATAGTGTTCAGACAGTTCGGACATTGTGTAGACATGATGATGTTGAGACGTGTATGTAAAGACATTTTATAACACAAATATATAATACAATTTCACTTTACCTTTTCGTAAGAATTATAAGACAAGACGAGCTTTACAAAAAACACTTGATGGTTTATTTCGTCACACGGCCGTGTTTCCATCACCAAGAATTCAAAGTTTCACATTTTAGTTTCAACGTGACGTCTCGCTCCCTAGACGAATGCCTCCCTCTGAGTTTTCTCACTGACTGACTGTTTAACTCTAAAGTTTTTTCTCTATTCCTAGAACTTTCTATTTTCCATGACGTCATACACATGTTAAAACATGTGCCTTCTTTCACGTGCTCTGGACATACGTGTACAAAACTTTTCCCATTTCTCAGTAACCTATTTATCCAATATGTTAAAAACATTATCTTATAAGCTGCATTCTTTCAATTTAAAATTTCATAACAAACTTGATAGTTAACATTCTTTCCTTGAAATATTTATCTATTTTCTAAACAAATGTTTGTTTTACATTTTTAAATTCTCACACGTAATCTATTTCTAAACCTAGATTACGAGGTTCGAATTTCGCCTATGCTATTTCATTTTCATTTAAAACTAAATTCTCAATTTTTATACTTACATGAAAAGGGGACAGCCCTTATCATGTAACAAGCGAAGGGCATCACCAGTTATTGTTGGAACAGCAACACAAGAGATTTGTCCAGGCCAGGGGGCACATCAGGAGAGCACAAAAGAAGTGGAATGCCCGGGGGAATAAAGATAGGAGAGAGGTGGAGTTCAAGGTGGGAAACCCAGTTTACTATGAGGTGCAAACCCGAGAGGGGAAGCTATACAAACGCTGGACTCCTTACTACCGAATAGTGGAGCAAACCGGCCCCCTTTCTTTCATAATGTGGGACCAGGTCGCTGGAAATATAGAATACACGCCAATGACCTTAAGGTGGCAAAATAGGAATTTGATATAAAACCCACCCTACGAGGGTCGGGGAAGAACCCGCGTAAGGCCACCTTGGTCGTACCACAAGAAATGGAGACCTCCGACGAAGAGGGGGAGTCCATCCAACTGGACGTGGATGTTATGAGAACGCTTAGAAATCAGGGAAAGAAGGGGGCAACCTCGGCCTCTCGAGAACCCCAAGTGACTGGAAACCAGAGCCAGTCAGAGCGGGCCCTGATCAGAGACCCGCCGAATGTTTAAGCGTTGAGGATGATCGTTAAGACCCCGAGGGATTCTGATGGCTCTGTAGAGGAAAAAGATGAAATTCCCCTATCCTTACTAAGCGGCTGCCGCAGATAACGGAGTGCAGTGACTCCCTGACATCACCAGTTCGCCCTACGGCTGGGGCTAGAGGAGGCAGTAAGCCCCCAGTGGAGTGAACTGGTCAGACGCTGCTTCCGGGTGAAGTGCCTAAAAAGACAGGCTGAGGGGCGCCACGGCGAGAAAACTGGACGAGATCAGAAAAAAACTGACTAATAAATTGAATTAAATACCCTAATTGGGGTGAAATTCTGTTCTTGAATATTTAAACTAATCGGGCAATAGTTTAAGAAGTATGTTAAAGAAAAGAAGAAACAGAACAAAAAAAATTAACTCAAGTGATTTAATTACAGGCGTCTAATATGAAATCGATTTTGAGCTCTTCTTATGAAATTGTACAAGGTTAGTTTGTTTTTTTCACTCGGAGCGGAAGGATGGTTATGCTTAATTTTTGTGAAAACGCGTCAATTTACGCCTGTTTTGAAATTAGGCCGTATGAATAGTAATTTTAAAAATTGAATTGATTTTTTTAGGGAAAAATTTCCTCAGTCTGGAAGGATTTCTCCTTCAGCAAACAAAAGCCGAGGTTGCACTCCGCTCTGGTTGAATTTAATTGAGAATAAATAAAAGTATTATTTTGGGAAGATTGAATCAATTTTTGAGAAGAAAAAAAGTTCCTCCGTCTGGAAGGATTTCTCCTGTGTGAATAAGAACATATGTTAGTTGAATTTAATCGAGAATAATTAAGAGTATTATTTTGGGAAGATTAAATTAATTTTTGAGAAGAAAAAAATTCCTCAGTCTGGAAGGATTTCCCCTTCGTGAATGAGAACAGATATTAGTGGGATTTAATTGAAAATAAATAAGAGTATTATTTTCGAGAATTAAATTAATTTTTGAGAAGATAAAAAATTCCTCAGTCTGGAAGGATTCCTCCTTCAGTGAACGAGAAGTTGAATTCATCCGAAAACAAGCTGAAAAATAAGCCAGTGAAAACCCTTACGAGAATGTGATGAATGTAGTGTTAAGATAACGTATTAAAAAAAATCCACTTATTTTGAGGTGTCTACTTGTTAAGCTCTACAGGATATAGAGAAATGAATAAATAAATCATGCGAAGCAATTTTAGCGATCAACTGAGAGGTTAATAACCAAAATTATATTTTTTTGTGTTTTCTCACCTTCGAGCTGATCTTCAGGTTGATCTGGTGGGCGGGGCGCACCCCTGTAAAGTGCGTTGGTTGGTTCTCGACTAGGGCATAGTGGGGGTCGGCCGGCGACGGGGGAGCGTCTGCGGCTCTCGGACACACTGTTGACTCTCGTGAAGGGGGGAGGCAGTCATACCTGAGAGTACAGGTGATAAGGTGTGGCAGTGGGTGTGTGTGTGTAAGAGGATGAATGAGGTTGAAGGACAATGAGAAACACCTCGAGGCTGTCTGCACTGATGACATAGGCAACTCAAGTTCAAACCCACCTGCAGCCCAGATGACTCTACCTGAAGAAAACCCAGTTTCTGATGAACAACCAGGGGAAGGCAGCACGCGTGTCGAGACCTCTCCAGAGAACAAGATGCGGATGCATTAAGAGCGACTTTGATTGTTTCTTTCCTCTTTTCGCTTCTTTTCTGTTTTATTGGAATTCTTGCAGGGCACTGACCAATGGACAACCAAGGAAGATCCTGATCGTGACAGTCAAGCTGAGAGGAAGTAGACTAGTTAAATAAAAAAAGTGGGTATTAATTACCCAGAATATGCTAAGTAGCTTGTTAAAAAAAGAGACCTTTCATAAAACATGAAATAAAAAACATTAGACTTTTATAATGTTTGTGAAAAAATTCTGAGTGACTTCTATAACTGTGTTATAACTATCTTGTTATTGGACCCCCCCCCAAAAAAACGAGTGACTCTCATGATTTCTTAAAGGAAAAAAAAACTGTATAATTGTGTTGAACAGAGAGAGAAAGGAATTATATAACTGCTATAATCATGGTGAAAACAAGAGTAATGAGACTTTTTTTTACATAGGCAGAACCACTTATCAAGGCCAGAGACCACTCGAGGATAAGGGTTAAGAGTGTACATTAGTCAATTGGACAATGTAGTAATTGTTAGTAATGGAAATTTGGTAAATTTGTTAACTTAAGTGGAACGGCTCATTAAAAACTTGTTTACGTTTGACTTGAAGCCAACCATATTTAGTCAGCTGGAAAGCAGGAAAACGGAAGACAATTCCACAGGCGTGCAGTTCTAAGAAAGAAGCTTAGAATCTACATTTAGGTTTAGGCACAGATAAAGAGTGGAGTGAATTATTGATAGTGTTTTCAGCTAGACGAGTGTTTGTTGTGAATGTTTGGAGACGGCGGACCATAGCTTGAAGCTCAGTCGAGCACTTGCCATGAAAATAACGATAAAGCAGAGACAAACTCGCAACATCTCTTCTGTGAGATAGAGGTTGCAGCGAAGAGAAAAGGACACCTCCTACGAGGCTACGAAGTCTATTTTGAACTCTATCAAGGCAGGGCAAGTCCTTTCTACCAGCTCCTGCCCAGATGTGGCAGCAGTACTCCATCCTTGGACGTACCTGACTCTTATATAGATAGAGAATTGCATCAGCAGTGAGATATCTACGGGATCGATAGAAGGATCCCACCATTTTCCCAGCGGTTTTGGCAACAGATTTAATGTACGTTTTTCATTTAAGATCAGGAGTAAAGGTCAACCCAGGAGCTTGTCAAAACATGGAGCCTCCCCAAGACGAGAGCCATTCATTTCAATTGATGCCAAATAGGGATCTGAACGCTGATGATGTAAAGATAGAAGCTTGGTTTTAGATGCATTAAAAGTAATCAGCCACTCCTATCCCCATTGTATCACGTGCTCAAGATCAGAGGAGAGAGAATCAGAGAGAACTTGGTGGTTTACGGTCTTAGATGTGCTACCATAGGTGGTAGTGTCATCAGCATGAATGTCTACGAATGATTTAAGGATGTAATTTGGAAGATCATTAATGCAGATCAGGAAGAGAGTTGGGCCCAGGATTGACCCCTGAGGAACTGCAGCATTAATAATGTGAGCTTCTGATTTTTGCCCATCAACTACTACTCTTATGAATCTATCAGAGAGAAGTGATTTAATAATTGAGAAGACATTTCCAGGTATACTATAGCTGGATATCTTGTGAAGTAAACCTTTATGCCATATCCTATCAAAGACCTTTGATATGTTAAGAGCAATTGTCCTAGAAATGTTGCCTCCGTCGAGATTCGCTAAACCTATGAGATATAAATGTAAGCACATTTGATTTAGATCTAGCAGAACGGAAACCATATTGTGTGTCATTAAGAAGGTTATTTTTGCTGAGATGGTTGATTACTTCTCGATTTAACATAGATTCCAGCAATTTACTCATGACGCACAGGAGACTTATTGGCCTGCACTGAGAGGAGGATGAGCGATCACCTGAATTCTTAAATACAGAACATACTGATGAGATTCTCCAGGATGATGGGAAGCAATTCTCCTTAAGACAACGTTTAAACAATTTTGTAAGTATGGGCACAAGTTCTGGTTGAAGTCTTTTGAGTACTATAATTGGAATACTGTCAGGGCCAGTTGTTTTTACTGGAATCAATATTTTTGATTAGCTTGGCAACATCACGTACAGATATTTGTATATCACATAGCGTGTTTTCTGATACAGGAGGGAATATTGGGGATTGGCGGCCTTGGTTGCAAAGGGTAGAATTAGCTGCAAAGTTCTTGGAAAAGGGTTTGGCTTTGCCTGATGCTGACGTGATTACCTCAGGTCCAATGATGATAGGTGGGATAGAGCACAAGCTTCTGTTCAGGATTCTGTTTGCTATTTGTCAATTCTGGACTTTCTTTGAATTTAGACGTCTTTTAACATTTTGAATTTTTGACTTTATTGAATTGACTTTTTGAACTTTTAAATTCCAGAAGAGGAATGGCTTGCGTGACGAGCTGGTGTGGAGAGCCCTTATCTGTGGGGTGGTTGTGAACGCGAGTTCGGACCATATATATGCTTCTCTTTTCTAACAGGTGCACAAACAAAGGAAAGAAGAAACAGCGGATGAAACCTAGCTGGTATTGATTGCGGTGAGAGGGTGAAGGAATGGAGACGGTGTGGGCGGATTACTTCGGCTCATTCATTTGCACAGAAACCAATGAATCTTAGAAGGTGGAGGGGCGGAATGTGGCATGACCGCCGCCGGGAGAGGTAGGGTTCTCTATTGGAGGGGGATTAAGACTCCCGAAACACTGAGGAATGCCAACTATGCCTGTATAAATTGTTAAGCATTATTTCGTGCCCGAACAGTGGCGGCCGACCTTGGTGAAAGCAAGAGTTTTATTATTTTTGTGAAACCGACATATACATTTTAATGTTGGTGGAATAGTGACAATTTGAGGTCATTTTAATAGCATAACAAACATAATTTCGTTTCTGGGAGCCAGCCGAGGGGTCATGGGGTTAATCTTCCTGATTGTGGGAACCGGAAACTGCGAGCGTTCGCAGAATCGCAAGCACACACGCAGGGGATCGGGGATTCCTCCGGAGATGACGTACTGATTGGCGATTGGTCTAGGGAACAACGTACCCTACCCTACCCTACCCTACCCCTCACTATATAAGCGCATGCCCGCGCCAAAATCAGTAAGTTGAAGTTGGATCTTGAGAGAATCTAACACTAATCGAAGAGTCGTCGCTACACCCCCTCCCACCGTTCGTCGCTACCGCAAAAACGGAAAGTAAGATTCGATAGTGTGTTTTGTAAGAAATCAACACTGGACAATTGTATATAAGTTTATATCATATTTTATGAAAAAAAGGGTAAAAAACGGAAACTCGATTTATTTTAAAAACACAACAAGTAAAAATTAAAAAAAATATTATGGGGGGTACAGTCTATTTTAAAAACAATATCTCCTTCAAGAGCGGTCATAAAATGTATTTTCCATCGATATTTATTCAATAAGGGACCAGTTTTCCTACCTAGCAAAAAAGGGACGAGTTTTCCGGACACCATACACACACACAGACACACACACACATATATCTATATACCCACAGGCACTAGTGTTTCAACATTTTGGGAATTATTAGCGACAGTCGGTCGTGAGATTCGAACCCGGCCACGAAGTCATCGCTGACTCCATTAGCAGGGAACATACCACACGGCCAACGTTAACCGCGAGAAATTAAGTTGAAATTCAAACATTCATTATTAAATGTTCAAATGTCTGTCCAGAGTGATCCAGTGATTTTAACATCATTATCTACGCATGCGCGCTTCAGTGACCGACTGATATTTCAAATTAAAGAGCTCAACAATAAGAACTGAGTTCTTGCAGGGGCTGACATAATTATTACTTTAATTATTATTTTTTTAAATACCTACAAACACTAGTGTTTCATCCTTTTGGGAATCATCAGTGCAGGGACTTACGATTACATATACATATATATACATTCCCCCCCCTCTCTCTCTCTCTCTCTCTCTCTCCACTATATGATAGCAGATAAGCCACCACAATATCCATGCGGTTTAATTTCAGGATAGAATTGTAAAGACTTCATAAATTATTATTTAAAGTATCATTTCTACTTCTTTATCATATTTCTCTTAGTTTGTCTGTTTGTCTGTCTGCCTGTTCTACTTTTTTTTCGAAAACTCTAATGCCGATCTGGTTGAAATTTTGTATAGATCTTTGCTATGATCGGGTGCAGCGAACTAAGTATTATGGTATCCGTTTAATGCACAATCAGTGATTCATAAGTAGAGCTTTGACTGCAGAATATTCTTTTCATTCTTTTGACTCTCGGGTATATATCCGACACAGTAACACATTCAATCAACGGAGAACCACACCAGTCTATATAAAAACATATAAGATATTAACGGATATATACTCAAGAGTCAAAACAATGAAAAGAATATGCTGTTGTCACAGACCTATTAATAAGGGGTAGTGTGATATTTTCATTTAAATTATTTTGTTCTTACTAATTAAAAAAAAAAAGATATGCAAATTCAGTTTCTTGCCACGTGATTTTGCACGTGTTCTTTTTCTTAAAAAAAAAGGGTTTTAAAGTTCTTTCTCTCTTGCTTTAGTAGCTGTGAATTTTGTTCAATAAAGCCTTGGAAAGAGGTTTTGTTTTACGTCCTCATTTATTTACAGCACTACAGGTAGTAATCAGAATACCACATTTACCTTGTAAGTTTGTCATAAAGTTGTTAT
>NC_136491.1:14268994-14413994 GCF_053919585.1 Euprymna scolopes | reverse complement strand
ATTTTAAAAAATAAACAGTAGATTTATTATGGTGGGGAAGAACGTAATAGTTTGTTCTACGGCCCATCTCGACGATTTGAGGATCCTCTGTAACAATGACTATCTTTTAGAATCAATCTTTGGAATTCGCAATAAAAGATGAAGTTTCTAATTTTTATAAAGTCATTGAAACTACTGTAGATAATTGTCCTATTTACCTCCGCATGCCTTGGCTAGGCAATGTAAGTGATAAGTTTGCAAAACCAATAAAAACTCCTATTTTGCATCGAATCCTTGTATTGCTATTTCTACTAGGGTTATGCTATTATTAATTCGAAAAGACATCCGACCACCCCACCATAATAACTCTAAGAATCCCCATGAGAAACGCGGGAAATTCCATGTATCTTAATTGCCATATATTTTTTCAAAACTTATTATATACAATAGCGACAATATTATAAGAAATGAACCAACAAACATGTATATCTGTGTATTACTTTAAAAAGTAATGCATGATTAGCAATGACATTTTTACCGAATAAAGATTAGCAGTAAATGCATACATACATACATAAATAATAATAATAATAATAATAATAATAATAATAATAATAATTGATTGGCCATAGAGAGCTTGATATGAGCATCTAAAACGGTCCCTAATTATCAGTTTTGAAACCGACAGTACCGATGACTTATCTCATCTAAACTTTCTGTAAATAAAACATAAATAATACGCTTTTCTAAAAAGAAAAAAAAAATTGCCGAGGCGGATTTCTATTTTTGTTTGTTTGTTACTTTGCGACGGTACCAGACGGCGTAGGGGCCGCGAGAGAGGTTTGAAGTGTAACGAACACGGCTCGACTGTAACGGTCATGTTACAAATAGAAGCACACAGAGATGCTAATTCATTCATGCGGGGTGTTTGTTTACCCCTTGAGAGCGGGATCCAATGATATGTGTTAAACTAATACAGGGTGACCCCCCCAAAAAAAAACGGGCCCCAACCCTTCTTAGTGTTTTGTCCGAATGAAATGAAACTTTGGTTATAACTAGTTTATTATATTCAAAACATCACATCAAAACACTAGGGTCTTTGGCCTTTTTTTCTCCGTTGACTGTAAAATGCTCAGAAAAACAATTGAATGTCTTCTGTTTTTTTTTGGTCACCCTGTATTATCGACTATTAGAAATTTGAATTAATAAACTTTCGATGTGTAGATATAAGGAAAAACTAATCGAGAAAGTTTGTGTGCGTGTCTAATAATGTTAGCAGGTTGCACATCTTTGAAGTTTTTACTTTTTACTCTACCACGAGCTTCTCTTAATTACATGCTTATTACGTAGAATTGCCATTAAATTTAGCGGGACAGCAATATGCATATCAATGATCAGGATAGATAGGAAGAGGGTAGGACTAACTAATGACAGCCGGGCATCTGATGAATGACTTAATGGCGTTAAGCCCAAAGTCGAATAAAGAGAAGCAATTTTCATTAGAGGGATTCATCCATCTCTATTGGTCATGTCGTTAATCGAGCTTTGACTTAATCACCGAAACAATTGCAATCTCTGCGCAGCGCCCTCTAGTGAAAATGATTTAATTAACTGGGTTTATATGGTATTGATTACCTTCCTTGTTTCTTTCTTGTGTCGTGCAGGCCTGGATATTTCATGCGGTGCGCATGCGTGTTTCTTTATTTATATGGCTGCGCTTTTACGCATGCGTGGTGTGATTGATTCGCAAAGGCAAGGGGGGTTAGTGACAAAGCAAATTGTTTTATTTATATTTCCCACGGGTTCGACGAATTTCAGACAATAGATGTTGATGCGATGGGAACTTTAAATAACGAGACATAATTCCCGCCTCTTTTCACCGACCGCTGAGATTTTCCGCCTTCCGCTTCAAATCGTTTTCATTCGCACGTCTTTTCATTTTCTATCCTCACAGCGATGGCCTCGTTGATGCCTGTCAATTGTCGCAATTTAGAAAGATGGAGGATGCAGTGATTAGATTTGGAATGTTACGAATGATGGGCCCTACTTTTGGAAAAAGGAGGAAGCAGGAACATAATGTACGCTGGAACAACATAACATGCACCTCTTTTAAATTGGTCATACTAATAATTTAACCCATCCTCATCATTATCATAATTTCCATTTTATTTTGTTTTCGATTCTGCATTGCAACTCCCCCCCCACAAAAAAAAACAAGTGAAGCATGCATGGTCCACCGTGAATGCACAGTAAACGAGGCATAAAAAATGACTACGTTCAGTATTTGCCCCGCCTCATCAACAGCAACAACAATCAAATTCAAGCAATTTTATAGTAAATACTAGCTGGCCGCCCGGCGTTGCCCGGTTGTACAATATACTTAAACATGATATTTTAATTTATGCTTATGTATTGTTATAGAATCGATCATCTATTGATTATTATACATTACTAGGAACAATTTTTCCGGTGGACTAATGCGAAAAAAAATAAATAAATAAAATAAAAAAATAAAATAATAATGATAATTACGTCTATCAAATTCCATCTGTGTTTGTTTACAATATCACGTCAGCTGGTATTTGGGCTTGACAATCTTAAAAATATTCTTTCTGCTCTTATATTCTCCCCAAACTAATTCCGCTTATTCTAATTGGCTGAGCTCTGACTATTCCTATATTCCGGATAACGGCATTTGCATGCTAAGCAAACGCTAATATACTATTCAAATATGGCGTTGCAATGATACCCATTTTTGCTCTGTGAGTAAATTGCTGCCTTCATTTTCTTACACTTATGGCGTCAGTTTGTATTTCCTCTCTCTCTCTCTTTCTATCTCTTTCTCTATCTTTCTCTGCATATATTCTTCCCAAATCTGTATGTCCCTCGCTTACTTTTAACATTTCTTTTTATGCTGAAGAAACATTTTACGGCGATGCCGAAGAAATGACAACAAATATTTATTTCCTCTATCTCTCTCGTTCGCTTGCTTCGCTTTGTGCATTTGTTCCTGTAATTAATTATGTATTTTTGAAACATGTTACGTTTTTTTAATGTACTTTATTTATCACAATTTATTTTAACCTGCGAAATCAATTGCGATCGTCGCCCATTTATAAATACATGTTTTTGCAATGTAATCTACTGGATTCGTACTTATTGTATCATTTTAATTTAATTTTTTTTAACATATGAGAAATATTCACATTTTTTATAGTAAGCTATATTTTATGTTGATTGTTTTTCACACCCTTTAATAAAAATATATAAAAATACGTAAACTTTCTTTATCTTTTTTTTACTTTTTAATTGCATATCTTTTCAAATAAATATGTTTATTTAAGTTAATATGTTATATATTTTGTCAGACTGTTTAGATATTCTAAAATATATTTATTTACAGAAACATGAAAAGAAAACAATGAATGTTTCACATTTTTTACAATTTTAGCAGTTTTAAAATATGAATGTGCAACAGAAAACAGTTTTAGAATGGTAAAACCATTAAATTCAAACAACATAATAAGCACCAATCCAGCAAATATTCCCGAAACATTTATTTTTAAATCGGCGACGATCGTAATAGAATGCGCAGGTTTTAATAAAGTATATTAAAATAAAACGAAATTATATTTGAAAGCAAAACAAAACGTAAATATGTTTGAAAAATATATTTAAAAAAATATTTTAAATATATAAGTTTTGAAAAATGGCGGAAGTATTTTATCTATTTCGTGCTTCCATACCTTAATTGACAAACCTGCCAGCGTGTTTGAAAGTTAGGGTCTGGTTTTATCGACAATTACCGATTTTTTTTACGCCGACAGCCTATGCTACAGTTTTAACGTAAATTTAATTATATAGTGAAACAATTATTTGTGATATACTTGTGTTTTTTTTACAATTTTGCATTCTGTAGAGTATTTTATTTAATTTTGTTTTCCACACTGATTCTCTAGATTGTGCACACGTTAACTTTTTGTAGGGGTGAGGGTGAACTTGTACATTAGGTCCATCTCCACAATTTTCTTTTATAGATTTTCCACTATGCTGATCAAGAAAATATCGTTCAAATTTTGTGGAGACAAGTACTTATAGAGATATAAAGACCTGTATTTTGCACTGTTATTCACTGGCTGTTAAGTTGGTGTGCACGCGCGATAAACAAATCTACTTCTTTCCTACGACACTGTCACCTCAATTTCTTTTTTAGTATTTGCGGGTGGGTATGTTGACAACGATTATCACGGTTAACTTTAGGGGAATAATTTTTCCAACCCTCCCCAAAATAGGGGCTGGTCTACTCCGAAAGCCGTTATTTATATGGGGATGTTAGGGGCGTCTATTTCGAACGTCGTTCTTAGGATGGGGAGGTTTATGGTGTCTATTCCAAAAGCCGTTTTTAACATGGAGATTTTTTTTTTTACACAGTGATCACCACTTATCAAGACCCGGAAGCCACTCAGGGATAAGAGTTTTGGATGTCTATTCCAAACGCCGTTGTTAACATGATAATACTCAAAGAAGTGAAGTGAAAAAGTCGTAATTGTTTTGTTATACACGTTAAAAAAAGACGGCATAAAACTGGAATTTAATTTAATACTATTGGTGGAAGAGTTGAAAAGAAAAGGAAGACTTGATAGAGGTAAAAAATAACAGGAAAAAGAAAATAGCTACGGCATGGATTACTGGAAAGCCTACGACAGAATCCTACAAACATGGATAATTGAATGCCCAAGAATGAACAAAATATCCAATAAGATTATTATATTATTAAGAAAGCAATGGAAACAGAGAGACTGAAACGGACAGCTGGAGGATACCACTTGACTAAAATAAGAATGCAGAAAGGTATATTTCAAGGAGACTCACTATCACCATTACTGCTTATCATAACCATGATGCTACTCAACTAGATACTAAAAATGTAATGCTGGATTCGAGTTTAGAGACACAAAACGAAGACTAAACCACATCATGTATATGGATGACATGAAGCTGTTTACAAAAGGGAACAGGAGAACCTGATAAATACAATCATAATATTCAGCCAGGGCATTGGAAGGGAATTTAGAATGGAAAAGTGTTCATTGCTGGGGATGAAATTGAAAACTAAAGATATCAGAGGGTACAATCACAAACCAGTAGCAGTATTTAAAAACGAAAATCACACAATCTTATGAGACAAACGATGTATAAACAGATAAACATATCATGAGACAACGATGTATAAACAGATAAACATATCAAAGCAAGAAGACTGGATTTCATAATAATTAACAAAAAGGAAAAGTCTTACAGAGTTAATACTAAGCAGATGGAGAAGCTGAGCAAATACACGAAACTGGTCAGAGAGCTTAGAGGAATATAGAAGATGCAGAAAGTCAAGATAATGCCAATAATAGTGTGAGCACCAGGAGCAATCTCGAAAACGTTTGAAAGAAAATGGGAGAGATTGAATTGGAAAGATTTCTGAGACGATACAACGGATAGCAATAATGAAAACGGATGAAATTTGAATGCGGAGAGTAATACACAAGAGTGACAGGAGCTAACTGTACATATAGAAATTGCAATCAATAGAAACATCTTTGGGAAAGAGTCTTCTGATTAGTGCAGGCTGTGTGGTGCAGTCGCACATTGTTAGTGCGTGTTCTACACTTGCTTAAAAAGAGTACAAACGATGCCATGACAAAGTATGAGCAAATCTTGATTGAAGTTTGCGCCAAAAGTTTGGAATCCAAGTGTTGGACACATAATTCCAACACCACCCAGAGGAAGTAGAGAAAAATGAGGACGTTAAGATTCTTTAGGATTTCATGGTTCAGTGTAACCGAAAGATAACCCGCAGGAAACCGGGTATTGTAGTTGTAAGCAAACAAACGAATGAATGACGTGACTTGCCTAAACGACATCAACTCAACAGGCATAAAGAATGAGAAACTACGGAACTATCAGAAACTTAAGATGGAGATTGCTAAATTATGGAATATGAAAACTTCCATCGTGTCAATCATCATAGGTATGCTTGGCTCAATTTAAGGTGATCTTGAGAAACAGTTAAACTCCTTGGGAACCAAGTTCAACATCACTGTACTTCAGAAGTCAGTTCTGCTTGGCACAGCAAACATTCTAGTATCAGTTATTTTCTATTTAATATTTAATTAATTCTTTGACTATGCTCAATAGTTTTAGCCTGCTCTTGAGTAAAAAAAATGGTGTAAAACACCACAACACTGTGAAGTTAACGAACATAATAAAAATAAATTCAGCAGGGACTTATTGACATCTAGACTTCATAAAATACCGTCGGTTGTCATCAGTGAGTAATCTCTGATTATAACCTGTGCGAGAACTGTGGCAAAAATAATGCAAAACGTGACTTACACGACGCCATTTTCTATTCTGTCGTGTGACGGAATAAAGAAAGGAAAGAACTCATTTATAGTCAATTTATTAATATTTATATGGCATTAATTTGCATATATGGCATTAATTTGCATATATGGCATTAATTTGCATATATGACATTAATTTGCATATAACGACAATGATTGTCGTGACAAAGAGTGAAGGGGAAAAGTATAGGGCAGACTTTTTTTTGGACTGCTGAGAAAGAGAGAGAGAGAGAGAGAGAGAGAGAGAGAAAGAGAGAGAGAGAGACAGACAAACAGAGAAAGAGAGAGAGAGATGGAGAGAGAGAGAAAAAGAGAGAGTGGGACAGACAGAGAAAGAGAGAGAGAGAGGGACAGACAGAGAAAGAGAGAGAAGGGGGACAGACAGACAGAGAAAGAGAGAGAGAGGGACAGAGAGAGAGAGAGAGAGAGAGAGAGAAAGAGAGAGACAGAGAGAACGATCGGTGGATATTACAGTTAAAGGTTGGAGTTGGCAAAAAGGAGTTTACACTAATACAATATAACCCCAGGATACGGTGGCCAAAGGATTTTTTTCAGGTTACGATATGGAATACCATGCCTTTTCAGCCCCTGGTTACGGTATTTCCCCCACTTTACGGTGTTATTTATAATGTTTATTATATACTGTACTGTATTTGTTACTAATTTTTAATGCCGTATCCCGAGATTTTACGGTAATTATGATTATTATTTTTTAAGTCTCAGTTTCCTTCAACTAATAATAATTCTATAAAGTATTTGACCTTGATCGATAGAACTTGTGAAAAGTTAAAAATATATAAACATTCACAAATTTTTCTATCTTGCAAATATTTTCTTTTAATTCTAATTTTATCATTTTATAAATATAATTCTGCGTGTTGTTTAAGTCATTAATTAAGATATTTAAAATTAAGTTTAACATTTACTTGTAAAACTTTAGGTTTTGTTCCCATAGATAAACATATTGATTGTTAATCGATACTAGTTGACTAGATAATGGCTAAGGTTTCCAAATTGAATCTCATATTTCCTGGCACGGCAGACTGCATTTGTCCTCCCGATAAACGAATTCTTGCCAATTCCGAAGCCGTGGAAGCATTTTTGAAGTCGTAACACCTGCTGTGCCTCGAATGAGTCGGTTCTTTAATCTCGCCCTTATCTATCCAAAGAAGTAATTCTTTATTTAAGATTCGCTTTTCGGAATCGGCGACTGCTGATTAACCCCTGGAGTTGTTTCGCTACTGTTGTGACTGACCTCTTTGTCAACTCTTCACTTACCGTATAGGAATCACGAAAAGATAATTTCATGACTGACTGATTAACCTAGTTGTTTTTTTTTTAATGAGAGACAATAGATAAACTCTGAACGGTTACCCATGCGAGGATTAGGATTTAGTGAAGTAAAAGTAGCGTAATCTCTAACTATACTTACATTGATTAGGCAATTTTAAGTTCTATTAGAATGGAGACGCCTACTTCGATGGGAAGCAAGACTTAGAATTCTAAAGAAGGATTGGTATCATCTTACTCTCATAGACCAGTTTATCGTTTAATGCTTAAGGGACTCATTTACCGGCCTTACACGTTAAAAAAATGTTTCACCCTAAACAAAGCATAATGCCACTTAGAACAGAAGGGTCTACCATTTGGGATCGTGTCTAGCAAGGAACTGTTGTGAATTTGATCAACCAGATGTGTGTTTGCATTAAATTTAAACTTCTGATGGTTACTTAAATCAGGAAAGCAGAAAATAGGGAGGGATTTTAAAAGTCAAGCAGCTCGAGGAAAGAAAAGGCCTCCGTCATCTTGGGATCTCTACAGTATAAAGGGTGGAATTTTGCTGCTTGTCTGGTTAGTCAGGGGGTATTTATGTCGTGAGGGCACGGGTACTGTGAATTCTTGAAAGCTTATTCCATTAAAGTACTTGTAAAACAGGCACAGATATGCGATATTGCGGCGATGGGACAGAGGTTGGAGCTTGGCCGTTAGTGAGGGACCTTTTAGATTTGAGACTCGTTTTGCTTTGGATCATGTCTAATAGTGAGAGACTATTAGTAGATGCACAAGCCCACATGTGACAACAATAATCCATGCATGAGCGAATTGCAAGCTTGTAAAGATAAAGGATGCTCTTTTTTGTGAGTAATTTTCTCGCGAGAGATCCCACCTCCTTTGTTGCAGCCTTTGTAACGTCTTAAATGCATTTGTTCGAATTTATGTTGTACGAGAATGTATGGCTGAGGAGTTTGAAAGATGTGCTCTCAAATAGTGGTCATTTGTTTTGACAACCGGTGCTTGAGAAAGTTTTTTGTTTGTGGTTGTTAAAGGAAAAGAGATGATTCTCAGTCGAATTAACTTATGACCCCCATTCCATCACCGACTTACGACCCCCATTCCATCACCGCATTATGACCTCCAATCCATCACCGACATGACCCCCATTCCATAACCGACTTATGACCCCATTCCATCACCGACTTATGACCCCCATTCAATCACCGACTTATGACCCCCATTCAATCACCGATTATGACCCACATTCAATCACCGACTTATGACCCCTATTCCATCACCGACTTATGACCCCCATTCCATCACCGACTTATGACCTCATTCGATCACCGACTTATGACCCCCATTCAATCACCGACTTATGACCCCCATTCAATCACCGACTTATGACCCCCATTCAATCACCGACTTATGACCCCCATTCAATCACCGACTTATGACCCCCATTCCCTCACCGACTTATGACCCCCATTCAATCACCGACTTATGAGCCCCATTCCATCACCGACTTATGACCCCCATTAAATCACCGACTTATGACCCCCATTCCATCACCGACTTATGACCCCCATTCCATCACCGACTTATGACCCCCATTCCATCACCGACTTATGACCCCAATTCCATCACCGACTTATGACCCCCATTCAATCACCAACTTATGACCCCCATTCCATCACCGACTTATGACCCCCATTCAATCACCGACTTATGACCCCCATTCCATCACCGACTTATGACCCCCATTCAATCACCGACTTATGACCCCCATTCACTCACCGACTTATGACCCCCATTCCATCACCGACTTATGACCCCCATTCCATCACCGACTTATGACCCCCATTCAATCACCGACTTATGACCCCCATTCCATCACCGACTTATGACCGCCATTCGATCACCGACTTATTACCCCCATTAAATCACCGACTTATGACCCCCATTCCATCACTGACTTATGACCGCCATTCAATCACCGACTTATGACCCCCATTCTATCACCGACATGACCCCCATTCCATCACCGACCTGTGACCGCCATTCCATCACCGACTTATGACCGCCATTCCATCACCGACTTATGACCCCCATTCCATCACCGACTTATGACCCCCATTACATCACCGACTTATGACCCCCATTCCATCACCGAATTATGACCCCCATTCCATCACCAACTTATGCCCCCCATTCCATCACCGACTTATGACCGCCATTCCATCACCGACTTATGACCCCAATTCAATTACCGACTTATGACCCCCATTCCATCACCGACCTGTGACCCCCATTCCATCACCGACTTATGACCCCCATTCCATCACCGACTTATGACCCCCATTCCATCACCGACTTATGACCGCCATTCCATCACCGACTTATGACCGCCATTCCATCACCGACTTATGACCCCCATTCAATCACCGACTTATGACCCCCATTCCATCACCAACTTATGACCCCCATTCCATCACCGACTTATGACCTCCATTCCATCACCGATTTATGACCCCCATTCAATCACCGACTGATGACCCCCATTTCATCACCGACTTATGACCCCCATTCCATCACCGACTTATGACCGCCATTCAATCACCGACTTATGACCGCCATTCCTTCACCGACTTATGACCCCCATTCAATCACCGACCTGTGACCGCCATTCCATCACCGACTTATGACCCCCATTCAATCACCGACTTATGACCCCCATTCCATCACCGACTTATGACCCCCATTCAATCACCGACTTATGACGCCCAATCCATCACCGAGTTATGACCCCCATTCCATCACCGACTTATGACCCCCATTCCATCACCGACTTATGACCCCCATTCCATCACCGACTTATGACCCCCATTCCATCACCGCATTATGACCTCCAATCCATCACCGACATGACCCCACATCCATAACCGACTTATGACCCCATTCCATCACCGACTTATGACCCCCATTCAATCACCGACTTATGACCCCCATTCAATCACCGACTTATGACCCACATTCAATCACCGACTTATGACCCTTATTCCATCACCGACTTATGACCCCCATTCCATCACCGACTTATGACCTCATTCGATCACCGACATATGACCCCCATTCAATCACCGACTTATGACCCCCATTCCATCACCGACTTATGACCCCCATTCAATCACCGACTTATGACCCCCATTCAATCACCGACTTATGACCCCCATTCCATCACCGACTTATGACCGCCATTCAATCACCGACTTATGACCGCCATTCCTTCACCGACTTATGACCCCCATTCAATCACCGACTTATGACCCCCATTCCATCACCGACTTATGACCCCCATTCAATCACCGACTTATGACGCCCAATCCATCACCGAGTTATGACCCCCATTCCATCACCGACTTATGACCCCCATTCCATCACCGACTTATGACCCCCATTCCATCACCGACTTATGACCCCCATTCCATCACCGCATTATGACCTCCAATCCATCACCGACATGACCCCACATCCATAACCGACTTATGACCCCATTCCATCACCGACTTATGACCCCCATTCAATCACCGACTTATGACCCCCATTCAATCACCGACTTATGACCCACATTCAATCACCGACTTATGACCCCTATTCCATCACCGACTTATGACCCCCATTCCATCACCGACTTATGACCTCATTCGATCACCGACATATGACCCCCATTCAATCACCGACTTATGACCCCCATTCCATCACCGACTTATGACCCCCATTCAATCACCGACTTATGACCCCCATTCACTCACCGACTTATGACCCCCATTCCATCACCGACTTATTACCCCCATTCCATCACCGACTTATGACCTCCATTCCATCACCGACTTATGACCCCCATTAAATCACCGACTTATGACCCCCATTCCATCACCGACTTATGACCCCAATTCCATCACCGACTTATGACCCCCATTCAATCACCGACTAATGACCCCCATTCAATCACCGACTTATGACCCCCATTCCATCACCGACTTATGACCCCATTCCATCACCGACTTATGACCCCCATTCAATCACCGACTTATGACCTCCATTCCATCACCGACTTATGACCCCCATTAAATCACCGACTTATGACCCCCATTCAATCACCGACTTATGACCCCCATTCCATCACCGACTTATGACCCCCATTCCATCACCGACTTATGACCCCCATTCAATCACCGACTTATGACCCCCATTCCATCACCGACTTATGACCGCCATTCGATCACCGACTTATTACCCCCATTAAATCACCGACTTATGACCCCCATTCCATCACTGACTTATGACCGCCATTCAATCACCGACTTATGACCCCCATTCTATCACCGACATGACCCCCATTCCATCACCGACCTGTGACCGCCATTCCATCACCGACTTATGACCGCCATTCCATCACCGACTTATGACCCCCATTCCATCACCGACTTATGACCCCCATTCCATCACCGAATTATGACCCCCATTCCATCACCAACTTATGCCCCCCATTCCATCACCGACTTATGACCGCCATTCCATCACCGACTTATGACCCCAATTCAATTACCGACTTATGACCCCCATTCCATCACCGACCTGTGACCCCCATTCCATCACCGACTTATGACCCCCATTCCATCACCGACTTATGACCCCCATTCCATCACCGACTTATGACCGCCATTCCATCACCGACTTATGACCGCCATTCCATCACCGACTTATGACCCCCATTCAATCACCGACTTATGACCCCCATTCCATCACCAACTTATGACCCCCATTCCATCACCGACTTATGACCTCCATTCCATCACCGATTTATGACCCCCATTCAATCACCGACTGATGACCCCCATTTCATCACCGACTTATGACCCCCATTCCATCACCGACTTATGACCGCCATTCAATCACCGACTTATGACCGCCATTCCTTCACCGACTTATGACCCCCATTCAATCACCGACCTGTGACCGCCATTCCATCACCGACTTATGACCCCCATTCAATCACCGACTTATGACCCCCATTCCATCACCGACTTATGACCCCCATTCAATCACCGACTTATGACGCCCAATCCATCACCGAGTTATGACCCCCATTCCATCACCGACTTATGACCCCCATTCCATCACCGACTTATGACCCCCATTCCATCACCGACTTATGACCCCCATTCCATCACCGCATTATGACCTCCAATCCATCACCGACATGACCCCACATCCATAACCGACTTATGACCCCATTCCATCACCGACTTATGACCCCCATTCAATCACCGACTTATGACCCCCATTCAATCACCGACTTATGACCCACATTCAATCACCGACTTATGACCCTTATTCCATCACCGACTTATGACCCCCATTCCATCACCGACTTATGACCTCATTCGATCACCGACATATGACCCCCATTCAATCACCGACTTATGACCCCCATTCCATCACCGACTTATGACCCCCATTCAATCACCGACTTATGACCCCCATTCAATCACCGACTTATGACCCCCATTCCATCACCGACTTATGACCGCCATTCAATCACCGACTTATGACCGCCATTCCTTCACCGACTTATGACCCCCATTCAATCACCGACTTATGACCCCCATTCCATCACCGACTTATGACCCCCATTCAATCACCGACTTATGACGCCCAATCCATCACCGAGTTATGACCCCCATTCCATCACCGACTTATGACCCCCATTCCATCACCGACTTATGACCCCCATTCCATCACCGACTTATGACCCCCATTCCATCACCGCATTATGACCTCCAATCCATCACCGACATGACCCCACATCCATAACCGACTTATGACCCCATTCCATCACCGACTTATGACCCCCATTCAATCACCGACTTATGACCCCCATTCAATCACCGACTTATGACCCACATTCAATCACCGACTTATGACCCCTATTCCATCACCGACTTATGACCCCCATTCCATCACCGACTTATGACCTCATTCGATCACCGACATATGACCCCCATTCAATCACCGACTTATGACCCCCATTCCATCACCGACTTATGACCCCCATTCAATCACCGACTTATGACCCCCATTCACTCACCGACTTATGACCCCCATTCCATCACCGACTTATTACCCCCATTCCATCACCGACTTATGACCTCCATTCCATCACCGACTTATGACCCCCATTAAATCACCGACTTATGACCCCCATTCCATCACCGACTTATGACCCCAATTCCATCACCGACTTATGACCCCCATTCAATCACCGACTAATGACCCCCATTCAATCACCGACTTATGACCCCCATTCCATCACCGACTTATGACCCCATTCCATCACCGACTTATGACCCCCATTCAATCACCGACTTATGACCTCCATTCCATCACCGACTTATGACCCCCATTAAATCACCGACTTATGACCCCCATTCCATCACCGACTTATGACCCCAATTCCATCACCGACTTATGACCCCCATTCAATCACCAACTTATGACCCCCATTCCATCACCGACTTATGACCCCCATTCAATCACCGACTTATGACCCCCATTCCATCACCGACTTATGACCCCCATTCAATCACCGACTTATGACCCCCATTCACTCACCGACTTATGACCCCCATTCCATCACCGACTTATGACCCCCATTCCATCACCGACTTATGACCCCCATTCAATCACCGACTTATGACCCCCATTCCATCACCGACTTATGACCGCCATTCCATCACCGACTTATTACCCCCATTAAATCACCGACTTATGACCCCCATTCCATCACTGACTTATGACCGCCATTCAATCACCGACTTATGACCCCCATTCTATCACCGACTTATGACCCCCATTCCATCACCAACTTATGACCCCCATTCCATCACCGACATGACCTTATTCCATCACCGACTTAATACCCCATTCCATCACCGACTTATGACCCCCATTCCATCACCGACCTCTGACCCCCATTCCATCACCGACTTATGACCCCCATTCAATCACCGACTTATGACCCCCATTCCATCACCGACTTATCACCCCATTCAATCACCGACTTATGACCCCCATTCAATCACCGACTTATGACCCCCATTCAATCACCGACTAATGACCCCCATTTCATCACCGACTTATGACCCCCATTCCATCACCGACTTATGACCCCCATTCCATCACCGACTTATGACCCCATTCAATCACCGACTTATGACCCCCATTCCATCACCGACTTATGACACCCATTCCATTACCGACTGAAAGTCGTTTTCTAGGATTTCTCTCATTGCATTATATTACATTTAACCAAGGGTTAGACAGATGTGCTCATACCTATCCAACGAATATTAGTAAAGGGTCTTGTCACCTATACTAATTTTCCAAACTATGGAACCCCAAATCATTACTCATCGAATTATTGTTCAGGCTTGTCGTTGCTTAACTTCGTTGATCTAATGACAACTGGCATTTAAAAATTTATTAATGAAAGTGGTTTCCTGCCCGGTTTAGGCATTGATAGCTATGACTCCCAATTTCAATACTACATATAACTATAAAGATTTACTAGTAGGGAGACCGGACGTTGACTGGGATTGAATAAGGATCAATAAATATTCCACGCTTCCAATACTTTTATTACCATTGAAATCGGTGGTGTTGCTCATTTTTTAATCAAATCGATCGCTTGCTTGCTCTAGTCAAAGACCCATCACGGTGAACCGAGAGGAAGTTTCATATGCCTCCGCTCAGTTACTTAGTGCACAATACATTGTAGTATGCATTGCACTGTAGAGAACATGCAGTTTATTTAATTATTTTATTTTTATATAATGGCTTGAATTAAAGTGTAAAATGCGTTCTAAACTGATATATATTTATTTCGAACATGCCACTGTATTATCAAATAACCTACTGTTGATTTAAAATCAAAGGATAGGGGAATTTATTAATAGTGTTTTCAGGTAGACGAGTGTTTCTCGTGTAAGTTTGGTGAGGGGGTACCATAGATTGGATCTCAGACGAACACTTGCCATGAAAATAACGATAAAGCAGAGACAGGCTCGCAACGTCTATTCTGTGAGAAAGAAGTTGCAGGGAAGAGAAAAGGGCATCCGCTACTAGGCAACAAAGTCTATTTTGAACTCTGTCAAGGCAGGGTATGGTTTTCCTTGCAGCTCCTGCCCAGATGTGGCAACAGTACTCCATTCCTGGACATTCCAGTGAATCAACCATTTTTCCCGATATTTCAAACAAAACAAGCACATAACACATAAAATAACATTAGAACCAAGAAAATCTAATTAACTATAACTTAAAATTATATAAGAAGAAGTTAAGAAGGTCAGAGGTTATTTCGTTGTGGTATCAATATCCATGATTTTGATATTATTACGTATCTATCATCGATTTAACAATTTTGTAGCATTTTTAATATTTTTGAATTTGAATTTATTATATTATTAACACTTGTGTTATATATTTATTTTAATAATAGTAATAATGATAATATATATATATATATATATATATATATATATATATATATATATATATATATATTAGCATGGGTGCCTGGCGTTTCCCGGGTGTTTGGAGGCGTGTGTTGAGCAAAAGACAACAAAAAAATGGTAATAGGGAGGCAGGCTCGAACCCGTATCGTGAAGTAGGAAAAGAACGGAGAAAAATCTGACGTCTTTGCTGTTACAACCACGGTCAAACCGGAGGTGACGTGGGTTTAAATTAAGGGTAGACAATCGAAAAGAGGGGATGACTTTCAAAAATATCGGCGAAAAAAAGCAACCCCTCCCTGTAGAAAAGTGCCCAGTTGAGGGTGAAGAAATTAATGTTTTTAGCCAATTTTTCGGGATTTATTGTCTGAAGAGTCGAACTTCAAAACGATACTGATCTTGTGAAAATCCGTCGCATCTGTCGAAAGTTTTAGGCAAACATACATACAATTATATATTAGTTGCTCAAATTTTCAACCCAAACCGAATAAAAAGCTTGCCCTATCTTGGAATACCCTTTATGTAAAATTTCAAATGTTTAGACCAGAAATTGTCTGAGTAATTTGGTAGAGACCGTAGAGGTTAATTTGTTTTTAAACTTTGACCCCTATTATGATCTCTTAACATTTATTGTTT
The DNA here is from genome assembly GCF_053919585.1 of Euprymna scolopes. Lineage (NCBI taxonomy): Eukaryota > Metazoa > Mollusca > Cephalopoda > Sepiida > Sepiolidae > Euprymna > Euprymna scolopes. Next base: position 14,397,133 of record NC_136491.1, on the reverse strand, counting down.
TGGGTTCAAATCAAGTTATTAAGTTAGATCCATGTCCAAGGAAGCTATATCTAAAATTTCAATTGTTTATACCCCAAATTGTCGGAAGAGTTTGGTAGAGTTCTCAAAGGTCAAATCGTTGAACTTTGATGCATTAACAGCCAAATTTCTGTCCGAAAACGGATTACAAAGATTTTCCCAAATCTCAATACCCTGTATATCAAATTTCGAATCTGTAGAATAGAAAATTGACAGAGTTATTGGATAGAGAAATGTACACAGACAGACAGATACATACACACGCAGACAGGCAGACAGACCGCTACTTTCACTTTTATAGATATATAGATTGGGTTTGAACCAATTCTAAGAACACTGTAGCAAATGAAATTTTTGACATGCGCGTGAATATGAAAGTGATACAGGAAAACACATGGTTGAAGTGAAATTCTGCATGAATAAAGGGGATGCATATAGTCAGAAGCTGACTGAAAGCGGGGCGAGTAAGGCGAAAAAAAAAAAGATTTGGAAATCAATCGTTAGAAAACATTGAAGTTATAGTCCACTTCCATATATCGCGCCCTAACAATTGCTGAAAACCACCACCACTATCATAATGATGATGATGATGATGATGATCATGATCATCATCGATGCTAGCGCCGCCAGTTTCACGATCATCATCATCATCATCATCATCATCATCATCATCATCATCATCATCATCATCATCATCATCATCATCAAAGAGGTTACTTATACATTATTTATTGATTCTTCGAATGGAAAAAGAAATCATGGAATAATCACATTCTAAATATTTATTAAAAACCAATCCACACAGAATCAGCATCTTTTTAATAATGTTAGCATCACAAATTATCATAAAGATGCTGACAGCAATGCTACTCCGCCGCCTTCTCTTACTACTACTACTACTACTACTACTACTACTACTACTACTACTACTACTACTAATAATAATAATAATAATAATAATAAAGAAAACTTCGATTAAAACGGGAAATGCTTAACTAGGCACCGCCAAAAATGGCCGAAAAATCAAGTTGTTGTTTTTTAAAACGAAATTAAATTCATTAAAATCCATTATTTCTGAGTAACTTTTTTTTCCATAAAAATAAAACCCTGAATTTCCTCCCATAGGAAGCAAAATAATTTAAACGTTTTTCTACTATTTTTAATTAAATTTGAAATGTTAAATTTTCCCCAAAAGTTAACAATTTGCGTTTTTTGTTTTGCACAAAAAACGTATATAAATAGTTAAAAAAAAGAAGGTTTTTGAAAGAATTAATTTGTTTATTTCTTGTCTAACTAAGATTTAGGCTGATTTTCTATGAGAATATGCAAAAATATTATAATATAAGTACCTGGATTTAAAATAATTCCACTTATTCATATAGGCAACCAGTTACTTCGAGTCGATTTGATTACCTTTGGGGAAAATTTAACATTTCAAATTTAATTAAAAATAGTAGAAAAAGTTTTAAATTATTGTGCTTCCTATGTGAGAAAATTCAGGGTTTTATCTTTCTGGAAAAAAAAAGTTACTCAGAAATAATGGATTTAAATAAATTTAATTTGTACTTTATAAAAAGCAAACTATGGAAGACCAAAAAGCCAAAAAAAAACTTATTTTTCAGTGACGAAAATTTCAATGTATTATTAACGCTGAGGCTGGCCAGTACCAAATGGCTGACCATTTGTATGAATTTGGTTTAACATGTGTATGTGTGTGGGGGCCAGGCTCTCCAAAATGGGGAGGGGGGCAATTTAAAGCAGAATAAAAAAAAATTATTTCAGCGCGTTTGGTCCACCGTAGTCGAAAGGCGGCAAACGTTTCCAAACTGTATCGAAAAAATGATGATATTTTTAACACAAAGGGCACAATATTTATCGAACTTGTTTTGTATCGAATCTTCAAAGCATGCCCTGTTTTATAATGGTCATGCATTATTCGGCCCGCTAAAAAGAAATTGTTAATTTATTTATCAAAGATTTTAAAATGCCTTTTTTCGTATAAATATTAATTTTTTTTTGTTTTGCTTAACTTAAATTAATTATTTTACTAAACATATTCAGCGAATTTCACACTTCAAAACTCAAAAGCGGGGTAATTAAACACAATCGAAATTCTGATATTCAGACATCAAAATAAGGTATGCAAACAAGTTTATTTTTTAAATCTATAATCCCGTCCCTTACAACAACACAATATGTTTTGTTCAGTGTCAGATGATTATTTTAAGCATATTTGGAACCCCCTCAAAACAAGGGGGTTTTGTAAGCAAAAAAAATATAAAATATTGTTTATGACAAATAAGTACACTGTTATAAAGGTCATTCTTCTCTTAATAATCGCTGAAAATTTCGTATTGATTGGATAATTACCTGATTTTAGTAGATTTTTAAAAATACGGTCCGTCAAAAAGTACCCCGTTTTGGCGGTGCCTATGCTTAACCTTCCATAAATTGAATTTTAAAATATGATTTACATTTCAAAATTCAGAAAAAAGAATTAAGAGTTCAAAAAAGGAAAATCTATTGTATAAAGGACACTCCCCTAACAGTCAACAGATACATACGAGCTCTACGTCATATAATAAGGTTGGTATAAAACGTCACAACGACATTATCTTTGCACCAAACTAATACTTGTTATGTTAAAATATGGTTTCTCATATTTTTATGCAGTCCTTTGCATTATTATTTTTTTGCATTATTATTGTATTCCGCCAGATTTTTATTATTGGATACTGTAAGGGTTTTATTATTTATTATTGCATTTTGCAAGATTTTTATTATTGTATTCTGCAAGATTTGTAATATTGTATTCTGCAAGTGTTCTTTATTATTTATTATTGCATTCTCCAAGATTTTTATTATTGTATTCTGAAAGATTTTTAATATTGTATTCTGCAAGATTTTTAATATTGTATTCTGCAACATTTTTATTATTGTATTCTGCAAGATTTTTATTATTTATTATTGCATTCTGCAAGATTTTTATTATTGTATTCTGAAAGATTTTTATTATTGTATTCTGAAATATTTTTATTATTGTATTCTGCAAGATTTTTATTATTGTATTCCTCAAGATTTTTATTATTGTATTCTGCAGGATTTTTATTTTTTATGATGTCATTCTGCAAGATTTTCATTATTGCATTCTGCAAGATTTTTATTATTGTATTCTACAAAATTTTTATTATTGTATTCTGCAAGATTTTTATTATTTATTATTGCATTCTGAAAGATTTTTATTATTGTATTCTGAAAGATTTTTATTAGTGTATTCTGAAAGATTTTTATTAGTGTATTCTGCAAGATTTTTATTATTGTATTCTACAAGATTTTTATTATTGCATTCTGCAAGATTTTTATTATTGTATTCTACAAGATTTTTATTATTGTATTCTGCACGATTTTTATTATTGTATTCTGAAAGATTTTTATTAGTGTATTCTGCAGGATTTTTATTTTTTATGATGTCATTCTGCAAGATTTTCATTATTGCATTCTGCAAGATTTTTATTATTGTATTCTACAAGTTTTTTATTATTGTATTCTGCAAGATTTTTATTATTGTATTCTGCAGGATTTTTATTTTTTATGATGTCATTCTGCAAGATTTTTATTATTGCATTCTGCAAGATTTTTATTATTTATTATTGCATTCTGAAAGATTTTTATTATTGTATTCTAAAATATTTTTATTATTGTATTCTGCAAGATTTTTATTATTGTATTCCTCAAGATTTTTATTATTGTATTCTGCAGGATTTTTATTTTTTATGATGTCATTCTGCAAGATTTTCATTATTGCATTCTGCAAGATTTTTATTATTGTATTCTACAAAATTTTTATTATTGTATTCTGCAAGATTTTTATTATTTATTATTGCATTCTGAAAGATTTTTATTATTGTATTCTGAAAGATTTTTATTAGTGTATTCTGAAAGATTTTTATTAGTGTATTCTGCAAGATTTTTATTATTGTATTCTACAAGATTTTTATTATTGCATTCTGCAAGATTTTTATTATTGTATTCTACAAGATTTTTATTATTGTATTCTGCAAGATTTTTATTATTGTATTCTGCAGGATTTTTATTTTTTATGATGTCATTCTGCAAGATTTTTATTATTGCATTCTGCAAGATTTTTATTATTATATTCTACAAGATTTTTATTATTGTATTCCTCAAGATTTTTATTATTGTATTCTGCAGGATTTTTATTTTTTTAGATGTCATTCTGCAAGATTTTCATTATTGCATTCTGCAAGATTTTTATTATTGTATTCTACAAGATTTTTATTATTGTATTCTGCACGATTTTTATTATTGTATTCTGCAGGATTTTTATTTTTTATGATGACATTCTGCAAGATTTTTATTATTGTATTCTACAAGATTTTTATTATTGTATTCTACAAGATGTTTATTATTGTATTCTACAAGATTTTTATTATTGTATTCTACAAGATTTTTATTATTGTATTCTACAAGATTTTTATTATTGTATTCTGCAAGATTTTTATTATTTATTATTGCATTCTGCAAGATTTTTATTATTGTATTCTGCAAGATTTTTATTATTGTATTCTACAAGATTTTTATTATTGTATTCTACAAGATGTTTATTATTGTATTCTACAAGATTTTTATTATTGTATTCTACAAGATTTTTATTATTGTATTCTACAAGATTTTTATTATTGTATTCTACAAGATTTTTATTATTGTATTCTACAAGATTTTTATTATTGTATTCTACAAGATTTTTATTATTGTATTCTACAAGATTTTTATTATTGTATTCTACAAGATTTTTATTATTGTATTCTACAAGATTTTTATTATTGTATTCTACAAGATTTTTATTATTGTATTCTACAAGATTTTTATTATTGTATTCTACAAGATTTTTATTATTGTATTCTACAAGATTTTTATTATTGTATTCTACAAGATTTTTATTATTGTATTCTACAAGATTTTTATTATTGTATTCTGCAAGATTTTTATTATTTATTATTGCATTCTGCAAGATTTTTATTATTGTATTCTGCAAGATTTTTATTATTGTATTCTGAAAGATTTTTATTATTGTATTCTGAAGGATTTTTATTTTTTATGATGTCATTCTGCAAGATTTTCATTATTGTATTCTACAAGATTTTTATTATTGTATTCTACAAGATTTTTATTATTGTATTCTACAAGATTTTTATTATTGTATTCTACAAGATTTTTATTATTGTATTCTACAAGATTTTTATTATTGTATTCTACAAGATTTTTATTATTGTATTCTGCAAGATTTTTATTATTTATTATTGCATTCTGCAAGATTTTTATTATTGTATTCTGCAAGATTTTTATTATTGTATTCTGAAAGATTTTTATTATTGTATTCTGAAGGATTTTTATTTTTTATGATGTCATTCTGCAAGATTTTCATTATTGTATTCTACAAGATTTTTATTATTGTATTCTGCAAAATTTTTATTATTTATTATTGCATTCTGCAAGATTTTTATTATTTATTATTGCATTCTGTAAGAATTTTATTAATTTTATTCTGAAAGATTTTTATTATTTATTATTGCATTCTGCAAGATTTTTATTAGTGTATTCTGCAACATTTTTATTATTCTATTCTGCAAGATTTTTATTATTGTATTCAGCAAGATTTGTATTATTTATTATTGAATTCTGCAAGAATTTTCTTATTGTATTCTGAAAGATTTTAATTATTTATTATTGAGTTCTAAAGTTTTTTCTTATTGTATTCTGGGACATTTTTATTATTTATTATGTAATACTGCAAGATTTTTATTATTGAATTCTGCAAGATTTTTATTATTGTATTCTGCAAGATTTTTATTATTTATTATTGCATTCTGCACGATTTTTATTATTGCATTCTGCAAGATTTTTAATATTGTATGCTGCAGGATTTTTATCATTGTATTCTGCAAGATTTTTATTATTGTATTCTGCAGGATTTTTATTATTGTATTCTGCAAGATTTTTATTATTTATTATTGAATTCTGCAAGTTTTTTTATTATTGTATTCTGTAAAATATATATTATTTATTATTGCATTCTGCAAGATTTTTATTATTATATTCTGAAAGATTTTTAATATTGTATTCTGAAAGATTTTAATTATTTATTATTGAATTCTACATGATTTTTATTATTGTATTCTGTAAGATATTTTTTACTGTATTCTGCAGGATTTTATTTTTGCATTCGACAAGATTTTAATTACTGCATTCTTAAAGATTTTTATTATTGTATTCGGCAATATTTTTATGATTGTATTCTGCACAATTTTTATTATTGTATTCTGCATGATTTTTATTTTTATTATTGCATTCTGCAAGATGTTTATTATTGTATTCTGTAGGATTTTTATTATTTTATTCAGCAAGATTTTTATTATTGTATTTTGAAAGATTTTTATTTTTTATTATTGTATTCTGCAAGATTTTTATTATTGTATTCTTCAAGATTTTTATTATTGTATTCTGCAGGATTTTTATTATTGTATTCTGCATGATTTTTATTTTTATTATTGCATTCTGCAAGATGTTTATTATTGTATTCTGTAGGATTTTTATTATTTTATTCAGCAAGATTTTTATTATTGTATTTTGAAAGATTTTTATTTTTTATTATTGTATTCTGCAAGATTTTTATTATTGTATTCTTCAAGATTTTTATTATTGTATTCTGCAAGATTTTTATTATTGTATTCTGCAGGATTTTTATCATTGTATCCTACAAGATTTTTATTATTGTATTCTGCAGGGTTTTTATTATGTATTATTGCATTCTGCGAGATTTTTTTTATTGGTATTCTGTAGGATTTTTATTATAGTCTTATACAAGATTTTTATTATTGTATTCTGCAATATTTTTATTATTGTATTCTGCAAGATTTTTTTCATTGTATTCTGCAAAATATTTATTATTCTATTCTGCAAGATTTTATTCTTGTATTCAGCAGGAATTTTATAATTCATTATTGCATTCTGCAAGATTTTTATTATTGTATTCTGCAATATTGTTATTATTGTATTCCGCCAGATATTTATTATTGTATTCTGAAAGATTTTTATTACTCATGACATTCTGCAAGATTTTTATTGTTATATTCTGCAAGATTTTTAATTTTGTATTCTGCAAAACATTTATTATGGTATTCTGCAAGGGTTTTGTGATTGTATTCTGCAAGATTTTTATTATTGTATTCTGCAAGATTTCTATTATTGTATTCTGCAAGATTTTTATTATTGCATTCTGCCAGATTTTTATTATTGTATTCTGCAAGATTTTTAATGTTGTATTTTGCAAGGTTTTTATTATTGTATTTAGAAAGATTTTTATTATTATATTCTGCAAGACTTTACTTATGTATTATTGCATTCTGCAGGATTTTTATTATTGTATTCTGCAAGATTTTCATAATTGTATTCTGCAAGATTTTTATTATTGTATTCTGCAAGATTTTTATTATAGAATTATGCAAGATTTTTCTTATTGTATTCTGTAGGATTTTTATTATTGTATCCTGCAAGATTTTTATTATTGTGTTCTGCAAGATTTTTATTATTGTATTCTGCAATATTGTTATTATTGTATTCCGCCAGATTTTTATTATTTTATTCTGCAAGATATTAATGACTTAATATGGCATTCTGCAAGATTTCTATTATTGTATTCTGCAATATTTAAAATTTTGTTTTCTGCAAGATTTTTATTATTTATTATAGCATTCTGCAAGAGTAACATTATTGCATTCTTCAAGATATTTATTATTGTATTCTGCAAGATTTTTATTATTGTATTCTGAAAAATTTTTATTATTGTATTCTGCAAGATGTTAATTATTGTATTCTGCAAGATTTTTATTATTGTATTCTGCAGGATTTTTATTATTATATATTATTGCATTCTGCAAGATTTTTATTATTGTATTCTGCAAGATTTTTATTATTGTATTCTGCAAAATTTTTATTACTGTATTCTGCAAGATTTTTATTATTGTATTCTTCAGGATTTTTATGATTGATTATTGCATTCTCCAAGATTTTTATTATTGTGTTCCACCAGATTTTTATTATTGTATTCTGCAAGATCTTAATGATTGTATTCTGCAAGATTTTTAATATTGTATTCTGCAAGATGTTTATTATAGTATTCAGTAAGATATTTATTATTGTATTCTGCAAGACTTTAATTATGTATTATTGCATGCTGCAAGACTTTTATTATTGTATTCGCCAAGATGTTTGTTATTGTATTCTACAAGATGTTAATTATTTATTATTGCATTCTGCAAGATATTATTGTAGTCTGAAAGTTTTTTGTTAATGTATTCTGCAACATTTTCATTATTGTATTCTGCAGGATTTTTGTTATTGTATTCTGCAAGATTTTTATTATTGTATTCTATTAGATTTTATGATTGTATTCTGCAGGATTTCTTTTATTGCATTCTGCATATTTTTATTAATGTATTCTTTAAAATGTTTATTATTGTATTTTGCAAGATTTTCATTATTGTATTCTTCAAGATTTCTATTATTGTATTCTGCTAAATGTTTATTACTGTATTCTGCAAGATTTTTATTATTGTATTCTGCAGGGATTTTTTATATATTATTGCATTCTGCAAGATGTTTATTATTGTATTCTGCAGGATTTTCATTATTGCATTCTGCAAGATTTTTGTAATTGTATTCTGCAAGATGTTTATTATATATTATTGCATTCTGCAGATCTTTATTATTGGATTCTGCAAAATGTTTATTATTGTATTCTGAAAAATGTTTATTATTGTATTCTGCAAGATTTTTATTATTGTATTCTGCAGGGATTTTTTATATATTATTGCATTCTGCAAGATGTTTATTATTGTATTCTGCAGGATTTTCATTATTGCATTCTGCAAGATTTTTGTAATTGTATTCTGCAAGATGTTTATTATATATTATTGCATTCTGCAGATCTTTATTATTGGATTCTGCAAAATGTTTATTATTGTATTCTGAAAAATGTTTATTATTGTATTCTGAAAAATGTTTATTATTGTATTCTGAAATTTTAGTTAGCCAATCAGCTTTCTATTATCCACCGGGCCCTTCCTATCAGCCAAATAGGCCTTTGTCCGATAAATGCATTCTCATTGGCTGATAGGAAGGGCGCGGTGGATACTAGAAAGCTGATTTGCTAACTAAAATTTCAATAGAAGATGAGCATATAAAAACGACAAACAACCACAGAATTCGTGCATAAACCTGAAGAATCCTAGAGTTGATGAAACGCGGAATATTCAGTGTAGCTTAATCACCATATACATTTTATACTTACTATCTAGCTCTACCTACGTATTGAGCACTTTTGAAGTAAATACTTAAAGTTTACGCATAAATCTATACTTTCGTATATTAATTTTATGTGAGTAAATTAAGTAGTTATATATATATATATATATTTCTGTAGAAATATATTTTCTTATAATATATACCAATCCTTATTTAAGAAGCTCAATGTAATTACAGAGCAATACAGAGAATAAATAACAAAAAGTTATATTCCAAAAATCATAATGTTTATTATCTTATTATTTATTCCTTTAATTCAGTTGGCATTTACAATTCTTGATATTATCTGTTTCAGAGCGCAAACTTAATAACCGAATTATTATATCAATTGTAAATGGCAACTAAATTAAATGAATAAATTATAAGATGGTCAATATCATGATTAGCAGAATATAATCTTTTGTCATTTATTCACTATATATATATACGTACATATACATACATATATACATACATATATATGCACGTTTCATTAATAGCACAGATAACTCTTGTTTATTTTTCTTGTAATCCTCCTTTTCTCTTTGTCGGACCATTTTCCGAACGTTTTTTTCCGAGTGAAAAAAGAAATTTCCCATAATCGCGAACGTTTTCGATCTCCATTGGTCATCCTCCGGCGAGTAGTAAAAAATAAAAAATGAAATTGAAAAATGAAAGTAGCAAGATGAAATGAAAAGAGAAAGAAAACAAAGAGAAAAGGAGGATTACAAGAAAAATAAACAAGAGTTATCTGTGCTATTTAATGAAACGTGCATAAAAGAAAAAATGCTGCCTAAATATACTAGTACATATATATATGTACATATATATATGTACATATATATATATTTATATATATTTATATTTATATATACATATGTTTCGTGCTATTTTAACGCTAATCAACATAAATTATGAAACTGTTCTGTTGGTCAAACGATTCGAACCCCAGATCAATATATAGAGAGATAAATAGAGATAGGAATATATATATATATATATATATATATATATATATATATATATATATATATATATATATATATATATATATATATATAGGGTCAGGAAGAGAGAGAGGAGGAGGAGAGAGATGAGATGGGTAAACGTGGCAGACACAAAGGAGACAGGTAAGACACAAAACAAACAAGTTATAAGCAAAAGAAAAATATTACAGGAAAGAGTATATTTATTATCTAAAACATCGGCAATCGTTCATAATTGAACAATTCTATAAGAACCCAGCTCCCTCTTCCCACCCCATATTCGACATTGGTCCCCCCATACGTCATTGGCGCCTCAGAACTTGTTTCCTTGTTTGTATAATATTACTTAGAGCTATAATTTAAATGGTTCACAAACAATTTGCTGCCAACCTATCGTTAAGAAAAGATTGATATTCAACGATTGTTTTATAGTTTGAAGGCAGACATAGGCCGCAGCGACTCGCTATTATTGAAAAAAGGGGAAAGTTGATAACTTCAAAGTAGTTCCGCCAATCAGTTTCGTGAAATGATCCATGCGGTCGCTGTGCGAAATCTAATCGAACGAAGCTACTGGACACTCTTCTACATTTCGGCCGAGAATATTCAAGCGTGAGAACAATAGAGACACAATCTCAGAGACTAATAATGACGCATTCCATAGTAATAACATCTTTTCGAAACGATAATACAACTCATAGTGCCATTAACTGTAAGTGATACACTAACTACCAAACAAATTCCGAAGTTATCTTGTCTATTTTTCTATCGTGTGCACTTTTAAACTTTTTTCAGACTATATATGTCTACGTAGTACGACATAATCACGTTGACACCCCGGTTCCCACTGGATCACCGAAGATTCCATGAACAGAGCTTCTTTCTTAGAAGTGCACGACTGTGGAACTCTCTTCCTTTTGCCTGTTACCCGCCTGACTACAACTTGGATATCATCAAGTCCAACATAAACAAATTCCTGATAAACCGCCCCCTTAAGTAAGATACTTTATCAAATCTCCATTACTAACGATTACTACGATATTATCCCATTGATTACTGTACCCTTATCCCCGACTGGCTTCCGGGCCTTGATAAGTGGTGACTTCCATATAAAAAAAAGTTAAGCAACGTTGGATCTTGTCAGTACTAATGGGTGACCATTTGAGATTTCTAGATTCTGCATGTCCTCTTAACTTATTTCATCATTATTTTCCAGCGTCCTTGACTTCTCCTTCGCTAATAGACAGTACTGATTCAGAAGAGGTGAGTTTGGGGATTGCGCAACACTTACCCCACAATCACACGCGTAGCCTACCCTACAGGGGGTATCCTTTGTCTTTCGAGACTGAACGGAGGTATATCTAAGTAATCATACGACTAGGCATTCGGTTTTCGTACGTATCACCTTTCAAACACATTAAAAATTAAATCATTGGATCAGCAAAAAATAATGATTGCTGTCTAATGTGGTTAACATAAAAAAATCTTATTTTGCAGATTTTAAAGTAAATTGTTCCAAAGTCGAATTATCTCATACTGTCAAATAAAAACATGTATAACTAAATGTATTAATAGTGATATTCGTTTTAATGAAGAATATTTAACTGACAATTAATTTTAGCAGTATGAATACAGAATACTTATGGTTTTAAAATAATTAAATTGCTACAATTTTAAGTGAATTAATAAATAAGATATTCATTTTTATTTATTTACTAGCAGGACCAGTGTCTCGGTGTTGCCCAGAGAAAGATAAAATAATAATTTAATTAAAAAAAATATCAGTATTGAAGTATTACATATTTTATTTATATTATTATCATCTCTATCTGTTTTGTCTGCGGTTAGTAAAGGAGAAATATTTCTAGACTTACGCAATTGTTATTGTTTTTCAACTCAATTCTAAGAGTAGAGATTCTAATTTCGCTATTTAATTTCATTTTATTTTCATTTTATCTTTATCTGTTTTGTCCTCGGTCAATATAGAAGACATTTTTCCAAACTGATGCAACTATCATTTGGTTCCAATCAAGTGAGCCTTCCTTTATAAACACAACAATTCTAATTTTCCCCCATAAAATGGCCGTGAAAGAAAACAGCATCAACTCTGAAATTATTATGTACGTTTATCGACTCATTTTTAGTTGTGTTCTTTTAAAAGCGAACTTAAAAAGCAGACAATCGCAAGTTCGACTCGAACATAGAAAACAATTCAGTTAAAATTATAAATCTTTTACAAAAAAAAAAAAAAATTGCAAATAAACAAATAAGAATATTTTTGAAAAAATAGTTTCAGTCTTTCCTTATTCTATTCTAGTGCTTCTCCAGAAGTTGAGCAAAAACAAACCGACTTTTGCTGAGCCAAACCAAACACTTAACTTAGGATTAGTGTAAAAAAGAGTTCGGTTCAAATTCTGTAAAAGTATCCTATTTATGTAAATAATGTCGATATTCGCTTAATAATTAATAAAAATAAATAATTTATTGTCTTATACCTAATGCAGTGATTTATTGTCTTACACCTTATGCAGTGATCTGGAAGACGTACAGCGCCGAGCAACCAAGCTGCTGGCATCACTGAAGGACAAGCCATATTCTGCAAGATTGAGAACCCTGAGACTGTCCATTCTTGAGCATCGGAGAAATCGTGGTGACATGATCGATTTCTACAAGTACATCCACGGGATCTATGATACAAGAAAGCCGTCTTTTCAGATCGCTAGAAACAGCGCAACCAGGGGGAACAGCCTCAAAATGGTAAAAAAAACACTGTAGGCTAGATGTCCGCAAAGGGACCTTCTCACAGAGGATTGTCAACACATGGAATGATCTCCCAGATGCAGTTGTACAAGCACAAACGGTAAATGCATTCAAAAGCAGACTTGACGAGTTTATATTGTCCATCCTCTTAAATGGAAGTGCAAATTCTTGGGTTTCTGTGCCACGCATGCCACAAAGTTGTCTAGGAAATTTTCCCCTTGGAACGATGAACAGGTCCAAAACCTGGACCTCGAACATCTATATGTCAAAGTCAAAGTCAAAGTAAACACGTAGGCTCGAAAACTAGATAGTCAACAACTCAAAAAATATATGATGTCTAGGACATATTCCAAGTCCTCATATCTGCTTATCTACATCTAATTGTATTTATTTTTTTTCTAAGGCTATTTTTCATTTTCTTTTCAGATCCAGTAATGGCGTTCACTAAACCAGAAAAGGCGTTTGTGAGTTTGAATTTGCAAAAACTAAATCTGAAAACTTGTTCAACGTGCATTTCACAAAAAGATTATACACCCTGCTATTTTTCTTTGTGAGGATATATAAGAACTGTTTTATGTGCCTCTCATTCCGACAGACATGGATGAGCTGAAGGCCCGAATAACAGAAGCTGTTTGAACCATTGACAACGCGATGTTAGGACGTGTTTCGTAAAAATTAGTCTATCGGCTTGATGTGTGTCTGTGACTAATGGTGTTTACGTTGAATATCTTTGAACATTCCATGAAAAACCAGAGATTACAGGCTTTCTAAATCTACCTTATGCGTTTTTATATCCTTTATAGTTCTCGAGATATTCAATGTTAAAATGTGTCCAAGACTTTTAAAGCATACAGTATATTTACCTGACATTTTTTTCGTATTTTATTTTTGACTTTTATAAATATGTATCATCTCCAGTTTCGCGTTGCATTTTAGTGTTATCTTAGACATTTTTGAAACGTTTTTGCATAAAATTTTACCTTGATATTGTCACGGTTTTCATTTGACAACAAGAACAAGAATTTCCTGTACTAATTGAATTTATTCAATTACGCTTTTAATTTTCTTACAAGTACGTGTAAATTTTCATTTTCCCCGAAACTGGCATTAAATCTGTAATTATGTATATATATATATATATATATATATATATATATATATATATATATATATATATATATATATACTAGCTGTACCCGGCCACGCGTTGCTGTGGCTCAGTTTGTTAAAATGGAACACATGTGAAAGTAGAGAAAAGTTTGATTCTTTTTTTCCAGAGAATGTACAAATTATTTTTTTTTTAATAGATGTTAAGAAAATAAACAGAAAAATACTTCCATCATTAATTATGCAAAAAAATAAATAAAATACGATAAAACTTGCTGAGTATGCACTGTTTTACGGTTGTTGTAAAAATGTAACGGAAACTTAAATTTCGTTTCATTTTAATCTTTCTTAATTATTTAATTGTCCCCCCCCCCAACGAATATAATCAAAACAGTAACATTCAACAATTGTACTTTATCTATATAAAACACAAAATGGGTGTTTGTATTACTGTACACATAGATTCGAAAAAGTTGTGAAAAAAAACAAACAAATATATAACAAATAAATGTTATCAAAGCCAAGATAAGTTACTTTTCTGCCAAACTGGATAGATATATTTTTCGTGTTTTTATTCAATGTAACATATTTATTCAGCTCGAAAACCATACAGTGTTTACCGATGTATTCGAAATTTCAAGATGGCGTCTCCGTCTCACACCCTCATTAACACCGTAAGTATGGAAGAAGGTGTTATAAATAAAAAACTATACAAAATTTATAACATCTTTTCCCACACTTACGTGTAAAAGAGAGAATCAGACGCCATCTTGAATGTTCCAATACATCGGTAAACACTGACAGTGTTTAACACTGTATGGTTTTCGAGCTGAATAAACATGTTACATTGAATTGGGAAAAGATGTTCTAAATAAAAAACTTAATGAAATACTGTTAAATATATTCGGCGTGTTTTTAATAGTATTTTGTATATTTTTTTATTTATAACACCTTTTTCTATACTTACGGTGTTAAAGAGGGTGTGACTGAGACGCCTTCCTGAATTTTCGAATACATCGGTAAACACTATGGTTTTCGAGCCGAATATTGTTACATTGAATAAAAACACGAAAAAGATATCCAGTTTGGCAGAAAAGTAACTGATCTGGGCTTTGAGAACATTTATTTGTTATGTATTTTTTTTTTTTTGACAACTTTTTCGAATCTATGTGTACAGTAATACAAACCCCCTTCGGAGGTTGTAATGCCCCCCCCCCCACCTAAAATGTAGTTGGAAAAATCGATTTTATAATGAGATTAAAGAATGGTTAGTCTAAAAAAAGGGTGAAAAACAAAACAAATAAGCAATTAATAATTATTACCAAAAACAATAAATGCTACTTTTTTTTACTGGCACAAATAGAGTTGGATACACAAGTAATAGTCGTAGAGTGATAGAGTGTAAGTAAAACCTGGAATATCCGGTTGTTTCGTTTCGTTTTAACAATGGAAAGAGCAGAAAATGGAGAGAAAAGAAAGAAAGAAGGAAAGACCGAAAGGAAAAATAAAGATAGGGAAGTACCCCCACCACCATCACCCATAAAGCAAAAAGACAACGAAAGGTAAGAAAGAAAGAAAGAAAGAAAGCAAAAAAGCACGTAAGGAAAGAGCGAAACGGAAGCTGTGTTTGTGTAAGTAAGTAAGTAAGTAAGTTTGGTGCGTTTCACGTAAATGTCAATTCAGGTTTTCATTAAACTTTAACCACGCGGGTTATAACGAAATCGAAGTAATGTAATTGTGAATTCAATTCCAGGTAACGGATTGTGTTCTGTTTGAATCTAATTTTATTATAATAAATGCTTTATAAATTGTGTTTATGTTTCATGCTAACCAATGGCAAAGTATGCGTGGTTCGTTTCAGTGTAAGTCCAGTCCAGTTTTTAGATAAATTCTTACCGGTGATCGGTTTTAAATGTCTCCTGTAAATGTTCTGGTACGGTGTAAGTGAGTGACGGTGGTAGGATGAATTTGTTAGAGAGAGTTTACTTCACTACTTCCATTAAATGTAACCGATTTTTACAGTGGACTCTCACCAGACAGAATATAGGAAACTGTGATCAGCGAGATCCTTGATATGTAATAACCCTATAACATACGGCAGATGGCGTGATTCAGTTTGTGTATGATACGGCTGCACCAAATGTATACAGGTGCATTCCTATAAACGTCAAAGTCGGAGGGGAAAAATGAGTTCATTTTATTTATATAGAAAAGATAGAAGAAGATAGAAATAGAAGAGAAGATATATATATATATATATATAATTATTTTTTTACTATAATATCAAATATATATATATATATATATATATGTATATATATATACATATATATATCAAGAGTGAAAAACATTTAATTTTCAAAAAGAAACACAAATGAAGTGAATTGTCCTTTATATATATATATATATATATATATATATATATATATATATATATATATATATATATATATATTATTTTCAAAAAGAAACAAAAATCAAGTGAATTGATATATATATATTAAGGACAATTCACTTCATTTGCGTTTATTTTTGAAAATTAAATATGCATGTATATATATATATATATATATACACCCACACACACATATATATATATATATATATATATATATATATATATATATATATATATATATATTATGGACAATTCACTTCATTTGTGTTTCTTTCTGAAAATTAAATGTGTTTTTAACTCTTGATAAAATGTTTTGTAACATATTTTATTAAATATTTGTTTAATATTTGTTTAAATCTTTGTTGAATATTATATATATATATATATATATATGTATATATATACTAGCAAAAGTACTCATCGTTGACTGAGTTCAAAAACAACCTACAGAAAATGACTCTGATTTATGAAAGTATGATAGGTTATGAAACATAATTATCAACGTATACTTACACAGATAGATATGAAAAGTCTTTATTAAAGTTTGTGCCTATTTCCATTCTATGGAGGCCAGGCGCGAACGCACACCCCATAATTTTATTATACCATCCCTATTTAAGTTAAAACATATTTATCAAAGTATTCTAATGTACATCTATATCAGAAACGTTTTTTTTTTTAATTTAAAATTTTTTTATTTCCATATTTTGTGGACCAGGCGCGAACGCAGACCCCACAATTTTAATGAACCACTGTTCTGCCAGATCAAACATACCCATTCCTGCGTTTCGATGCATCTTCTATCATTATATGTAATCAGTTTTTTAAAATAGTCAACCATATAGGAGCCTATTCGTGACCACACACACACACATACACACACACACACACATTCAGCTTTATATTATATATATATATATATATATATATATAAACAGGAACAAACCGAGTTATGTGTTCAGCAACGTTTCGTCTTTATTTCGAGACTTTCTCTGAATGAATGAAGTTTCGAAATAAAGACGAAACGTTGATGAACACATAACTCGCTTTATATTCTTTTTATTCCTCTATTTTGTCGGAACACTATTTCCATTAATTCAATCATATATATATATATATATATATATATATATATATATATATATATATATATATGTATTCAATTTTCTTATCACTTTATTCTAACTGGCTATAGTGCATCCTGATAGATGCCATAAAGTCACGCGCTATCTCATACATTTTCTTTTTCACTGAGAAATCCTTAAAAAAATCCAAGTGCAAGTGTTTATATTTCTCTTGCACTTGGTTTACCTGGTATATTTGCCAAGTAGTTATGGAAATTTTGTCCATGAATCCGGTTGGTATTATAACGGAAACATGCTACTCCCGTGGATGAAATAAAAGGTTTCGTTTGAAATTCTGTTCTGATATTTGAGTTCGAAAAAATGAATCTAACGAAGGTCGGAGGTTACAATGTAGAAATAGTAAAGCTTAACATGAGAACAGTAGCCCGAATACATCAAATAGTGCATGACTACCAAGTCTATAATATTATTCGTTTTTATACCGGTAAACACGAAAGCGACAGCGTCCATCAATTCGCTAGCAACGAAAAATGTATCGCTTGTGGCGTTGTTATCGTGATACCGTTAACCGTCTAATCATGTTTACATGGCAATGAATAGATAGAGAGAGGGCGAGGGAGAGAGAGAGAGCGAGATAGGGAGAGAGAGAGAGTGTGTGTGTGAGAGAGAAGGACAAATACAATATACTTTTGAATATTATTATCGTGATATCCTTACCGCTTTAATCATAGTTACATGGAGATAAGTTATATATATATATATATATTATATATATATATATATATATATATATATATATATATATATATATATATATATATATATATATATAAAATTAATTTTTTATTTTCTTTTATATGTGTATATGTACTGTGTGTATGTGTGCATGTGCGTACTTATATGTATATGTATTTAAAACTGATGTGGAACCTTCTCATTGGCTATACCTCCTCCTCCCCTCATTCCTTTTTCTTTTCCCTTTTTCTCCGTGTATGCTCATACCTTTAAATACACTGATAAAGACTGAAGGATCGGTCTAAAATTATGCATCTGTAAAAAAATCCAAAAATTTTTTTTCATAATATTATGTATTCCTGCACTTCACCAATTGAAAACGAATAAAAAAAAGTTATAAGCTTTTATACTTTTCGTATCTTTTAAATATATATATATATATATATATATATATATATATATATATATATATATATATATATATATATGTATATATATATGTATATATATATATATATATATATATATGTGTGTGTGTTGTTTTTAAAATAGAAAAACCGAATGAATTTATAAAATGGTGATCAAACTTTCGTCCCTATTGCAGGGGACATCCTCAGGATATAAAAATATATAAAAATAAAAAAAAAACACACACACACAGACGCACACACACACACACACACACACACATATATATATACACACATATATATATATATATATATACCTATCTTTTAGTCATTTAGAAATGCTTTAAAGCTTCACCGCTTACTCATTTTTCGACCAAATTTCAAACAATTATTACAGTTTATAGATCACCTTCTCAGCTATATTGTGATAAAGATTTTTTAATTATCGTTCAGTAAAACAAAAGTTATGATGAATTTACTGTTCACAATCGTAAAAAAACGTGAGGAGGTGAGCAACGTTTTTATGACTGGTTTCCATAGCAACCACATCGCTTCAGCGAATACTGTTGCTACTAATTCACCGCTCTCGCGAAAAAAAAAGTAACAAGGGAAACAGAGAGAATGAAAGAATGAAAGGAGGATAATTTGGGGGGATTTTATTGAAATGAGACGTGTGCCGTACATTGTTATTACATACAATCAAATGTAAAAAACAACAAAATTGCTAGATCTCATCGAAAAGCACTTCCGCGTAACCAATTCCTTACACAAAATTTGCAATAAAAATAACCTAAAGTTATCATTCAGTTGCTGCGAAAATTTACAGATGATAATTAAAGCACATAATAACAAAATATTAAATAAAAGCAATGAAAACAACACCAAAATAAACAACCAGAAAGTGAACACCATGACAAAAATAAAACTAACACAAAGGGCACATATGTAACTACTGGAAATAATAATAATAATAATAATAATAATAATAATAATAATAATAATAATAATAATAATAATAATAAACCAAGTCTGGAGAACGCACACTTTGCCCACTTTAAAATAAATGTCTAACCAAAAGCATCGTTTAACAGTTTAATAATTGCGAAAGAAAACCCGAATAACAAGAAATATTACGTAGGTATGACTTCCTTAGGTTCCAAAACCCGATATTCTGAACAAAAAAGTTAATTAAAAAATAAAAAAACACCGAATGAAAACAATTCTAGCAAACAAATACTGGGAACTCAAAGAAAGCAGATGAATGGAAAATAGTAAGACAAGCAAACACATGTAGAGACCTAGACGATCCATGTAGATTATGCTTTCATGATAAATTTGCTTTCCTATACTTTAAAGAACCCAAAGATCTATAAACTGTAGGAGAGAAATAGCGAACAACTGTGTTTCCAGAATAAACTTTACTCTAGGATAGCGATACAAAATAACTTAAAAATTAACAATAACAATAGAAAATAAATAAATAAAGTAAACATCAATATACAGAAATTATCATATATATATGTATATATATATGCATATATATATATATATATATATATATAAACTAACATAAAACACATTTAACTTAGTTTAAAATAGGTCAGAACGCTAGATGTCTACGCTCCCGGCTAAAATAGCACACACAAAGGAAGGGGTGAACCAAAGGTCAACTGGGGTTTTGTCCTGTAAGTGCCTGCTCATTAGCCGATTAGGAAGGGTGCGGTTGAAACTAAAAAGCTGATTGGCTAACTAAAAACTCAATAGAATGTGCGTATATAAAAACGCGAGACAACCACAACTCCCCACATAAGCCTGATGAATCCTTGCGTGGATGAACCGCGGAATATTCTGTATAGCCTAATTGCTATTAATTTCTCATAACTTACTATATATATATATATATATATATATATATATATATATATGTATATATATGACTACTTCATTTAATCACATAAATTAATATACGAAAATATAAATTTATGCGTATACTTTAAGTATTTAATTCAACAGTGCTCAATACGTAGGTAGAACTAAGTAGTAAGTTATAAAATATATATGGCAATTAAGTTAGAAAGAATATGCCGCGTTTCATCCACGTTAGGATTCATCAGGCTTATGCATAAGCCTGATGAATCCTAACGTGGATGAAACGCTGAATATTCCGTCTAGCTTAATTGCTATATATATATATATATATATATATATATATATATATATATATATATATATATATATATATATATATAAGTAATAGACCGGAGTCTAAAAGAGCAAAGCCCCAGTTAAATATATTTAAACGTGCCGTTCTCGGAATATTGCAGATATACGACAAACTCAATAAGTGTAATGCATAGAGTTATATATATATATATATATATATATATATATATATATATATATATATATATATATATATATATATATATATATATATGTATATATATATATATATATATATATATATATGAGAGATAGAGAAGTAAAGATTGATAAATACAATAGACAAAGAGAATGAGAGATGGAGAGGGATAGATAGATAAATAGACAGAGATAAAGAATGAGAGAGACGGAGAGAGAGAAAGAGAGAGAGAAACAACGACATAATGTTTTGGAACGTCATTATCGTGATGCCTTTACAAGCATACTAATCGTTACATGAAGAGAGAGAGAGAGAGAGAGTTAAAGAGAGCAAGAAAGAGAGACTCGCAGACAAAGATGTAGCATAAGAGAGAGAGAGAGAGACAGACAGACAGACAGAGACAGAGACAGAGAATGCAATCAGACTCTCTAACCAGGTTGCCTTTTATAAATCTGGACCTTTTCACAGTAGCTTTTTATATTTCAGTTGTAACATGCCTTGATAAAATGTGATCGATTTATTTTATCTTCTCTTTTTCGTTAAATATGTTGATACACGTTTCAAGCTTTGATGAGCAGTCGAAAAATTGTATTATTTTCTTTTGAACAACAGATCATGGCCGAGTTTTAAGCTTCCTATTTTTTCTTTTTTTGTTGCTACAAAACATAGTAGTAGAAGACCAGGACCTTTTTCATCAAGGTCATGTTTGAAGTGACACTTACAAATACTAGAAAGGTTGCACGATTATTTACCTCCCTTTCTGGTGTATAAACGGTTTAATGGACCCTTTTTTATCCTGGATGCCAACCTGCCAGTGCGTATTTCTATATGATAAAATATGTGTATAGGTGTGTGTGTATGTGCGTGCGTGTGTGTGTGTGTGTGTTTGTGTGAGCTCGAAATACATAACACAATTGTGTTCTCCTGTTCACTGCAAGCAGACATTACAAATAGGCTATGGTCGTTAACTAGAATAATACAAGCTCTTAAATTAACACTGAGACTTGCTATTAATAGCAACAGCTGATATTTTGAAAATGAGACCTTTCCGACCATTGGAACAAAAGAAGCGGCCAGTTTGGCAGTTTATAAATATCATAAGCTCATCACATGTAAAACTCTGTTTAAATGTGACGATACGTTCTACACGCTAGTTACACGCTGGATATGCACAGTATGAGAGTAAAGCGGTTGATTGACCTATGGACACATCATGGCGGGAAGTAAATGTCAAACCAAGACGGGGGTCGGTTGCATTGTTTATCATGGGATAGATTGATATGCACACCGGAAGCTGTGTAAATGTTATAGTTATGAAGAACTGTAAGTAAATATTACAGCTCTGAATTTTTGAGGTGAGGGTTGATTATTTGTGTTATTTTGCATTGTTCGGACTACTGTTCTCATCTTGAGTGTTATTTTCACAACCTTAATTCAATTATCTATCTATCTATCTATCTAATTGTCTCTTTAATTGTCTATCTATCTAGCGAAGTAAATAACAGATTGAATTCTGGGAGACAATAAGTTCAGTGAACGTGCAGGCGCAGAAAGGATCAAAGGGTAATGTTGTAACATGTATCAAACTGAGTGATCGTTGAGTTGCACCGGAAGGTATGAAAACGAAGACCGGATCTGACGTGCCAAGTGTCACGTGTTCCGGTTTGCACAAGCATAGTCGAAGTTGGTTTCGAGAGGCCAAAGAGACAAGATGGATTAAACAAGTCTCCCCAAAAGGGAACGATATTATCAAAATTGAGATAGAGAAACCCAAGCAAAATATCGCCATTCACTCCAGTTCTGCTGGGCGTAAATAGAGAATATATATATATATATATATATATATATATATATATATATATATATATATATATATATATATAAACATACAGTGTTTTGTGTCTGTCTTGCATGCGGCTTGTTATAACAGAATCCAGCTCCCCAAGACGTTGGTGAATACCCCAGGAGGAGCAGCAGAAACAGGTATGTCGTCATGTTTGTATATTATATATGTTTTGACACACACTCACACAAAATGCAGACGTTATAAAAGCGCTAAATAAACCCGTTAAATAGAGCAGTTAAATACACAAATAGGTAAGTGACATACATCTTTTAACGGCTTTTTTTCTCCAGAACTGATTGTCCATGGAACACAATACCGCAGAGCTACTTCCTAGCTGACTATTTCATGGTCGTTTTCAAGTCCAACGTAAAGAAATTCTTTGATAAGCCGTCTTCTAAAATGCAATTATTCCTATCCAATTCCCACCACCATCGATCATCATGGTGTTGTCTGACCTAACACCCATTATTAACCCTTATCCTTGAGTGGAACTCTGGCCTTGGTAAGTGGTGACTCTATAGCAAAAAAGTAAACGAAAATGTTATACGGAAGGAATTATTTCTGTGGCAGAAATTTGGACGGTGTGCAAGTGAAAATGAAGAGTTTGAAGTTCTTTGAAGTGTCTTAGGTCGGCCAGTAGTTATCGTCAGGTGAAGATCGTCCAGTGGACAGGCACAGGATAAAGATAGGGAGAAAGAGAGAAGACAGAAATATGAACTAGACCAAATACATTGAGGATATTGAAAAAGCTGCTGCAAGGAAAGTGGGTTCCCTCTATCGTGCTAGAAGAATACTCACACCTGAGAGTATCTTGTACCTCTACAGAGTCACTATTCGCCCATGCATGGAGTATTGTTGCCACATCTGGGCGTGTGCATCTATTACTAGTATCTTCCTTAGATAGAGTAAAAAAAGAGTCTTTAATCTAATATCGCTGTCACATCGTGCAATGTTGCATCTCTGTGCCTGTTTTATAGATATTTTAATGGAATGTGCTCTGATGAACTCGTTGCACTTGTGCCCCCTCGACATACATATCCCCAACAAACCCGCTTAGCAACAAAATCATACCCATTCACTATTGAGGTGCCTAAATGTGAGAAAGCTTTCTACTTGAATAGTTTCCTTCCTCAAACAGTTAGACTTTGGAATTCCCTTCCTCCTACCTACTTCCCTGACTGTACTGATATATAGACGTTTAAATGTAACGTAAACCAACATCTTGTTTAATTTTTTCTATGAATGGTTCCAAATTGTAGCCCCTTATGTCCAGGTGGCGATGTGCTTTGTTTCAGATGAAGATGAGTAAAAAAAACAAAAAAAAAACAAAAAAAAACAAAAAACAAAAAAAAAAGATGTGTTTCTTCGATGCTGCCTAGATTCTTTTTGCTCACTGACCGTAATTCTCAAAGTGGATAAAGAAGTTCATTGGGAGACAGATTGAATCAATCCGCTCTGCAAATTAATTCGTCAGTGTGTGGCCAAATCGCGGCCATTGATTCGTGAGAAAAAGTAAATCTGGCTACAGGCCTCCTCATACCTCAAGATCTCTTTATCACCGTGTACAAAAGTTGATGATACAGGCACAACATTTTAAGGATTTCAATTCTAATACATACTGATTAACATTTAAAAATATCGAATTCTAACTTAGATGCAGTTTAATAATACCAAATGTTTCCCCGACTGTACTGGCATGCAGAAGTTCAAGTGTAATGTAAACTGACATCTTGCTGCCCAGCTCTCCACATAGCACCCCTACAAATTATGTCCCAGAGAGTAGCCCTCTTACATGAAAATGGCACTGTGGCCCGTTTGGGTTGAAATGCAATAATATGAAAAATGACAATGTAATTTTAAAATTGCGCACCCATGTACACTAATTTAAAAACTGCAACGCAGACACATACGAAACGTTACATTAATAATGCCATAAAAAATACATTAACAGATAAGATCAACGCTACTGTTAATATATTTCAATCAACTTGGCCTGGATAACCAAGTTTTTCCATATAAAAGTTGTATCTATAAATTGTAAATTAAACACAGTGACCGCATTTTCATATTTTATTGGATCGATAATATAAAAACTAACAAAATGTATTCATGCAGTTGGATCAACAACAGTAAATATTTTATTTATTTTTTATGTTTGATAGATGCTGTCTCCTCCACTTATATTACTTTTATTATCAAGCGTTAAAATCTTCAGTTAAACTTTAACATTTTTAATAAAAAAAATGTCGAATTTCTGATATGTAATTGATAAAAAGTTTGCGGAATTTCGTCGCTATTCGAAATTGTAAAATGTACCTATACAGATGAGCATAGGTAAGCCACATGGTCAGTACTAAATGGGTGACTATTTTGGGAACATATGTGTACTCTGCTTATCTCGACATTGTTTCCGGTCGTTCTGAACTTATTCCTCCTACTGAAATCACGCAGCGACCATTCAGGAAAGGTGTGGTTGAGATTGCGCAACCCTTGCTTTAAAATTACACGCGCAGTTAACCTTGTACAACATATTAATTGTTTTCTCAGACGAAACGGGGGCGATATATATATATATATATATATATATATATATATTCCTCCTACTGAAATCACGCAGCGACCATTCAGGAAAGGTGTGGTTGGTTATTGCGCAACCCTTGCTTTACAATTACACGCGCAGATAAACCCAACTAAACCAGAAATAGGTAGAATTAGCAAAACAATACTTTCTAGAGTAAACAAACAAATCAAACAAGACCTAGAGTTAAACCAGTGGGCAAATACTACCGAAGCAATCACCTGGTTTAAAAATATAGAAAACAAAGATTAATGTACGTTTATACAGTTTGACATCATAGACTTTTATCCATCGATATCCGAAGAACTTTTTAACATTGCCCTAGAATTTGCTGAGGCATACACTGATATATCCTCGGAAGAAATCAACATCATTAAAAAATGTAGAAAATCAGTTCTAATAAATAACACTAAGCAATGGATAAAAACTAAAATGAAAAATTCGTTTGATTTGGCGATGGGTGCCAGGGACTCTGCAGAGACATCAGATCTTGTGGTATTATTCATTCTAGATACCCTCACAAGCATATTTGATACTACGGATATCGGCCTATATAGAGATGACGGACTAGCTATAATAAAAAAACTCCAACAAAGTCAAGGGAGATCACTTTAAGAAAATCATACACAAGGAAATGAAAAAATTAGACCTAACAGCAGACGTATCAGCTAACATAAAAATAACAAACTTCCTGGACGTCAAACTTAGATAAAAACACATATGAACCCTACTTAAAAGATAACGCTACTCCAATATACGTAAACCCTAAGTCTAATCACCCACCATCAATTATAAAACACATTCCTAACTCGATCGTGAGTAGACGCAGTAATAACTCAAGCGATGAAAATGCATTTAACAGGTCAACCAATATCTACGAAACAGCCCTAAAATAGTGGATACAAAAATATCGATATCAAATATAAGCTACAAAACACCAATAACTATAATAAAATTAAAAATAGAAAAAAAGAACTATAATTTGGTATACGGCCTCATACAATACAAATGTTAAAAACAAAACTTGGCAAGAAATTTCTAGATTTTATTGAAAACTTTCCCGCAACCAACCCCTTACACAAAATCATCAATAAAAATACCTTAAAGTTATCCTACAGTTGTTGCGAAAATTTAGAGAGGATAATTAAAGCACATAATAACAAAATATTAAATTAAAACAATGTAAACAACAACAAAATAAACAATAAAAAAGTAGTCACCATGACAAAAATAAAACTAACACTAGCAGAAATAATAATAATAATAATAATAATAATAATAATAATAATAATAATAATAATAATAATAATAATAATAATAATAATAATAATAAACCCCGGACAAGCACAACCATACTATAAATAAAGATACTAATAACGAACAAGATAAATGCAACTGTAGACACCGCACACTTTGCGCAGGTCAAAATAAATGTCTAACCAAAAGCGTAGTTTATCAGGCAACAATATTTGCGAAAGAAAACTCGAATAACAAGAAATATTACGTAGGCATGACTTCCTTAGATTTCAAAACCCGATACTATGACCACAAAAGTACATTCAACAATAAAAAAAACACCGTATAAAAACAACACTAGCGAATACCCTCACAAGCATATTTGATACTACGGATATCGGCCTATATAGAGATACTGGGAACTCAAAGAAAGCGGACATTCGCCGGTAGTCAAATGGAAAATAATAAGACAAGCTACCACGTGTAGGCACCTAGACGGCCCATGTAAATTATGCCTTCATGAAAAATTTGCTATCCTTTACTTTAAAGAACCCCAACATCTATTAAACTGAAGAAGAGAAATAGCAAATAACTGTGTTCACAAAATAAAATTTACTCTAGGATAGCGATACAAAATAGTTTTAAAACTAACAAAAACAATAGAAAATAAACAAATCAATAAATGTAATAAACATGAATATACATAAACGATCACACATATATGTATGTGTATATATATGTGTATATATATGTGCATATATGTATGTACACATATATATATTTATATATAAACTAACAATAAAAAACACTAACCTAGTTTTAAAACAGATCCTTTGTCCGATAAAATGCATGCCCATTGGCTGATAGGAAGGGGCGCGGTGGATACTAGAAAGCTGATTGGCTAACTAAAATCTCAATAGAAGAGGAGCATATAAAAACGATAAACAACCATAGAATTCGCGCATAAACCTGAGGAGTCCCAGAGTGGATGAAACACCGAATATTCAGTGTAGCTTAATCGCCATATAAATTTTATAAATTACTAACTAACTCTACCCACGGATTGAGCACTTTTGAAGTAAATACTTAAAGTTTACGCATAAACGTATACTTTCGTATATTAATTTTATGTGAGTAAATTAAGTAGTTATATATATATATGTATATATATATATATATATATATATATATATATATATATGCAGAAGGTGGACCCTACTAAAATAACTTCATTATTTAGAAAAATTAATTTAGAAATATTAATATTTTTTTAAAATCATGTTCACCCCAAACACGGCATATTGCCACTTGGACGTTCGTCTTCAAACATCTAGAGGCTTTTAAAATGAATGAGTAGACTTTTGTTGATAAACATGTTTGTCGAGGGTACGCCCGTCGATGGGGTCCAAGTCAGATGAGTTCATCATATCGTATTGTAACATGGAGAAAAAAAGAGACATTTTTACTATTCTGTGCTTTTATCCAAAAATATAATAAACGAAAGATACAGTAACAATGAAATTTAACTTAATCATGCTATTTAAAGAAATTTAAATTACATATTAAAACAAGTATATCTTCTTTTCAGAACGTTGAATACTAGATAGGAAAAAGCAAATTCACACAATTTTTTTATTTCAATTCAAGCTAGGTTGAAAAGCCGCCGAAACAGCTTGCGATATCAACGAAGCGTTTGACCTAGGAACCACTACTGAACTCACAGATCAATGGTTGTTTAAGAACTCTCGTTGTGTAAGATAATAGTTGTGTAGAAGTAGTTAATTATCTATCTATCTATCTATCTATCTATCTATCTATCTATCTATCTATCTAATTATCTATCTATCTATCTATCTATCTAATTATCTATCTAATTATCTATCTATCTATCTATCTATCTAATTATCTATCTATCTATCTATCTATCTATCTAATTATCTATCTAATTATCTATCTATCTTAATTAGATCTATCTATCTATCTAATTATCCATCTATCTATCTGTCTATCTATATATCTATCTAATCATCTATCTATCTATCTAATCATCTATCTATCTATCTAATTATGTATGTATGTATCTATCTATCTATCTGTCTAATTATATATTTATCTATCTATCTATCTATCTATCTATTTAATTATCTATCTATCTAATTATCTATCAATCTATCTAATTATCTATCTATCTATCTATTTAATTATCTATCTAATTATCTATCTATCTATCTAATTATCTATCTATCTATCTATCAATCTAT
The DNA here is from genome assembly GCF_053919585.1 of Euprymna scolopes. Lineage (NCBI taxonomy): Eukaryota > Metazoa > Mollusca > Cephalopoda > Sepiida > Sepiolidae > Euprymna > Euprymna scolopes. The sequence goes on along the minus strand of NC_136491.1, from coordinate 14,367,991 downwards.
CTATCTAATTATCTATCTAATTATCTATCAATCTATCTAATTATCTATCTATCTATCTATGTAATTATCTATCTATCTAATTATCTATCTAATTATCTATCTAATTATCTATCTATCTATCTTATTATCTATCTATCAGTCTATCTATCTATCTATCTAATTATCTATCTATCTATCTAATTATCTATCTAATTTTCTATCTATCTATCTATCTATCTATCTATCTAATTATATGTCTATCTATCTATCTAATTATCTATCTATCTATCTAATTATCTATCTATCTATATAATTATCTAATTATCTATCTATCTATCTATCTATCTATCTATTTATCCAGCGACGAGTGGACAACAGTAATCTAAAATCATGTTTTGACAAGCATATCAAACTCTCTGAACCGGACCAGAGTTACGTATCACATGTCACGTGTTCCAGTTTTTACAAAGCATAGGTTGAGTTGGGTCCGAGATGCCGAGAAAGACGAATGCACTAAACGGGTCTCCCCTCAAAACAGAGACATAGAAACACCAACAAGCCGAGACGCCATCGATCATTCCCTTCTGCTATGACGACTATCTGGTAGTGAATAAAATATATAAAATGTTACAATGTCATGATCTCCCCAAGATGGTTGAAAAATCCCGCAGAAGGGATCAGCAGCAGAAACATGTATGTAGTCATGGTACGTCTATTATTTGTTGTGAAAAAAGCACCAAAACCACTAGATGGCTCGCGGGCCATTAATATAGACATTTAGGACAACAGTCCGTTATACAACAAACGCCAAGTACATAGATACATGCATATGATCCGTTTATTAAGATATATACTATACAATTTAGTGATAAACATATGTTAATTTGGTTTCAGTATATACACATCTACCCCCCCCCAATACACAACCTATGTTAATTTGGTCACCATGAACTTCTGTGACCTCAAATCGCAGATTTAAAAAAGAACTGGGTTACCAAGAGAAATAGACAAACAAACAAACAAACAAACAAACTAAAAAAACAAAAAAAAAAACAAACAAACAAACTAAAAACAAACAAACAAACAAACTAAAAAAGTAGAATAGATAGCTTTTGAATTAGACTTTTAAAAGAAAGGGGAAAAAAGACAAAGAAATTCATGATAAAAAAGGCTATAAAAATGTTATATGTGCAAACTCTTGGAAAAAATGCGATATGTCGGCACAAAAAAGAAAAAGATAAAATTAAATGTCGAGAAAAAAAAAAAAGAAAATGTTGAATTAAAATTGGCAAATAATTATTGCTAACCGCCAATCACGAAAATTGTTATGAAAATATTTAGAGTAAATAAGGCCTTAGCATATGTAAGTGTTGCCATTTTCTTTTTACATGGAGGTCACCACTTATCAAGGCCCGGAAGCCACTCGGGGATAAGGGTTATTGTGTATACAGTAATCAATGGGATAGTATCGTAGTAACCGTTAGTATTGGGTATTTGATAAAGTGTCTTACTTAAGGGGGCGATTCATCAGGAATTTGTTTATGTTGGACTTGAAGACATCCAAGTTGTTGTCAGGTGGGAAACAGGCAAACGGAAACAGACGTGAACTTCTAAGAAAGAAGCTTTGTTCATGGAATCTACGTTTTGATTTAGGCACAGATAAAGAGTGGGGAAAATTACTGACAGTGATTTCAGCTAGACGGGATGTTTTTCGTGAAAGATTGGCGAGGGGGGACCAGAGACTGGAGCTCGAACGAGCACTTGCCACGGAAATAACGATAAAACAAAGACAGGCTCGCAGCGTCTCTTCTGTGGGATAAAGGTTGCAGGAAAGAGAAAAGGGCATCCCCCACTAAGCCACAAAATCTATTTTGTACTCTGCCAACGCAGGATAGGCTGTCTTTAGCAGCTTCAGCCCAGATGTGGCAGCAGTACTCCATCCTTGGACGTACTTGGCTTTTATATAGATAATTGCAGCAGTAGTGAGATATCTTTGTATAATTTGTATTATTATTAATACTTGACGTTCGTTTTTGAGAGAAACAATGGAAAGTTTCTGCCAATGTGAAATTTTCTTTTCTTTCCAGCTTAATTGTGCTTGTGTTTTTTTTTTGAAGAATTATTTTTTGATGACAGAAAAATATATTGTTAATTATATGTCAACAGATATAAAGTGCGTAATGAAATTTTTATATGTATAGTAATGTAGAATAGAAAAATGAATTTTTTTTTTAGATTAAGAACAAAAATAAACAAATGTATAATGTTTTACATGGAATTGTAAAGAAAAGGAGAAATTACCTCAAGAAAAAGTTAGCGTAAACAAAAACAAACACAAAATTCAAGTTTTTTGTTTGTTTGTGTATTGTACAGTTTTCATAACGTTTGACCAATCGTCCCCAAAGTGCGTCAAATATCAGCAGTGAATTTAGACTAGAACATCTAGATCAATGGTCAACTCCTCACATTAAAAATTGGCCTTGTGCCTAATTTGCTCGGTGGGGGAGCAAATAAATACCATCTAGATCAATGGTCAAGTTCAAGATAACGTAAAAGGTGAAATCCACACTTTTGGTGATAGAGACTCACTATAAGGACCATATTGTAATCAATGAAGTCCCGCATCTTATATGTCCATTATCTCAGAAATAACACTAAAAGGTTCAGTCACAGTCTAAATATTAGCCGTATTTTAACCTCACATTTTTCAAGATTTGATATAGAGCACTGCTGCTCATCGACGACAGTAATCACCATTAAAAAATTCAATTTGATCAGTAAAAAAATAAATAGTCTTGGAGTTATTAACATTTCCGTGTCATAACTTTCTGAATATTTTGGTCAATCCTTACGTTTCCAGGTGGAGGTTTGTAGTTTTACAACTGAGATGTATTCTTGTTGCAAATGTAAAATCTTTTTATTTAATGCTTTCTTTGGTGGATAATAAGTTTAGACAAACCACATAATACTTTTTGTTAATAAACTATTTTACTCTAATGTATATGCCCTTATATAAATAAGACAGATTCAATAATTGTATTGTATGCATTGTACAATAACATTTTATAATGGAAAGACAGTTATTTCTCCTTTGTTTATTTTCTCTGCGTCTGTCGCAAACATCGTAATTTTTAGTTTGGCTTTGTGAAATATTTTCTGAGTGCTTAGTAATCATAAAATCTATTCGTTATGACATATTTAAGATGTTTCGCTGTTTGACAGAAGGTAAATTTCTATTTAAGTGTATAACATTATGTGTAATGGTTATTTAGACAGGAAACAATTTCAGAAAATTAGCTTCATGACGTAAAAATTTATATATATATATATATGCATATATATATATATATATATATATATATATATATATATATATATATGGGGAGAGAGATGGGGAAGGAAAGAGAGAAAGAGAAATATGAGCTAGAAAGGCGTAATATGGCAGTGTGAAACAAACGTTTGAAACAGCTGCGGCGGTCTTAAAATAGTAATTTAGGCTTCCATAAGTAATAGTGAGTTATTGACCAGGGAAATATTTTAGAGGCAGTTTATTTATCAATGAAAATGAAATTACCCGTTTCTTAATGAAACTTTCAATTTTTAACTATTCCAAATTCAATGGATAACGAGCATAGGTTTCATCAATAATGATTATCTTTGACATCTATTATAAAAATTAGTCGTGTGTGTGTGCGCGTATGTGTGTGTGTGTATGTGCGTGTGTGTGTGTTTGTCCAGTAGAAAGTACAACCTACACAAAACACAGACAAATATTATAATTCTTTTTCCTATTGCGTAGAATACAATATACAACGTTTTTCCAAGTCACATTTAGCAACAACTAAAGTCTCTCTCTCTCCTAAGATTTTGAGTACGCTATGTAATGCGGCAAAAAGTGGTTGGTTAATTTCAATGCATACAAAATCAACCTTCTGTCTTTACACCACTAACGCTATGACCTCCATATTGCCACAATTAATATAAATTACTCCCGTCTATACAAAAAAAGGAACACTCTGCTCCGACAAGGTTTCGGGGGCGACCTTCACCCCAGATCTAAAATGGAAGACGTACATTAAATCTATTATCCTTCTACATCTCCAGAAGCTATCTCACTCCCGAGACGATCTTCTACATGTATAAGCGTCAAATACGCCCTAAAATTGAGTGTTATTGCCACATCTTGGGAGGAGCTACCCGGGGTACCCCATCCTACCTTGACATAGTTCAAAACCAGCTTCAAAACTTGGTAAACGATGCCTTTTTCTCTTCCCTGCAGCCTATGTCCCTTGTCAAGTGCTCATCTGAGCTTCAGTCAACCTCTCCCCTTCCCTCCAAACTTTCGCATAAATCACTCGTACAGCTACGACCACTGCCAACAAATTCCCTCTTTATCAACATCCAAATCTAAACGAAAATTTTATGAACAAAGCTTCTTTCTTAGAACTGCCCGCCTTTCGAACTCTGTTCCACTGACGTGTTTTCCAGCTGATTACAAGTTAATGTGAACACATTCTTGCTATGATATTCTCTTGAATAGACCAATGCTACCTAATTCCCCCCAAAATCTATGACCGAACTATTGTAGTACCGATTATTTTATATTCATTAACCCTTATTCTTGAGTGGCCTCCATATCTTGATAAATGGTGACAGGCAGATATATCAAAGGCCTTTGATAAGGTATGGCATAAAGCCCTACTTCACAAGATTTCCAGCTACCGTATAACTGGAAAGGTTTTCTCAATTATTAAATCATTTCTCTCTGATAGACTCATAAGAGTAGCGGTTGCTGGGCAGACATCAGAAGCCCACAGTATTAATGCTGCAGTCCCTCAAGGGTCCATCCTGGGCCCAACTCTCCTTCTGATCTACATCAATGATCTCTCAAAACACATACTTAAATCATTCGTTGACATCTATGCTGATGACACGACCATTTATGGCAACACATCAAAGGCCGTAAATGACCAAGTTCCCCCGGATTCTCTCTCTGATCTTGAGCGCGTTGTAAAATGGAGGAGAGGTGTCTGGTTACTTTTAATGCATCAAAAACCAAGCTTATATCTTTACATCATCAACGCTCTGATCCACATCTGGGATCAATTGAAATGGATGGCTCTTGTCTTGGGGAGGCTCCATGTTTTGACAAGCTTCTGGGATTGGCCTTTACTCCTGACATGAAATGGAACACGTACATCAAATCTGTTGCCAAGGTCGCTGGAAAAATGGTGTGATCCTTCTACCGTCCCAATAGAAATCTCACTGCTGATGCAATTCTCTATCTATATAAAAGCCAAGTACGTCCAAGGATGGAGTACTGCTGCCACATCTCTTTGACAGGGTACAAAATAGACTTCGTAGCTTAGTGCGGGAATGCCCTTTTCTTTTCTCTGCAACCTCTCTCCCACAGAAGAGACGTTGCGAGCCTGTCTTTGTTTTATCGTTATTTCCATGGCAAGTGCTCGTCGGAGCTCCAATCTTTGCCCCTAAATCTTTTACGAAAAACACCCGTCTAGCTAAAACCACTGTCAATTATTTTCCCTACTCTTTATCTGTGTCTAAATCAAAACGTATGTTCCACGAACAAAGCTTCGCCTGTGGAACACTATTAAGTTTCCCACCTGACTACATCTAAGTCGTCTTCTAATCCAACACGAACAAATTCCTGATAAACTGCCCCCTTAAGTAATCCAATTGATCAAATCTCCATTACTAAGGATTATGACGATATTATCCCATTGATTACTGTACACGCAATAACCCTTATCCCTGAGTGGCCTCCGGGCTTGATAAGTTGTGACCACCATGTAAAAAATAAAACAAAATAAGAACTTGATTACCGATACTGAATGGCAAAATGAAAACAATATACTCCAGTGAAATGAATACCGTGTTCCAAATTTCGAGCAGATTCATTCCCTAATTCAACAAGATACAACCGCAGAAGGTCGGAGATTACATCGGTCGAAATATTGCGAGCATAACATTCATAGAGTAGTCCAAAGTAATCCAGATTTAGGACGATGTTAGAAAGATTTGAGTTCATATATTTCGTTCTCAATATGAAGAAAATATACACTAATCAAAGCGTTTAGTGCTATTTTTTATGGAAATCGCGATGTTAGAGAGTGGCCGAACTAAAGCAGTAAATTATCTATCTATCTATCTATCTATCTATCTATCTATCTATCTATCTATCTATCTATCTATCTAGAATTGAGCGGACAACAGAAATTTGAATCGCCATGCTTTTACAGGTTGTCAAACATGGCAATCTATGGCCTGGACAAGTTTGCACCGAAAAGTATCCGAGCAGGTGACCGGACGTGACATGTCGCATGTCACGTGTTCCGGTTTGCTCAATCATTGTTGAGTTGGATTTGAGATGTCAAGAGTGATAGACGGTGAAAATGGGTCTCCACATGAAGGGGAAGAAGTCTCTGAATGGAGGCGTAAAAGAACTACCCCAAGCCACGATCGTCGATCACTCCTCTGCTATGATAAATACCTGGCTGGGAGTAAATAAAGTACACACACACACACACACACACACACACACACACACACACATATATATATATATATATATATATATATATATATATATAACGCCTTGTGTCTATCTTGAAGCGTTCTCTCTGAGCAGAATCCAGCTCCATAATGCGTGCCACATTAGTACAGTCGTAACGTCATCAGCTTTAAAATGTTGGTTTTTATTCTAACCGATGGCAACTAAATACATTTTTCACTTTTGAAATCACGACTCTATGATAATATATACGAAATCGGAAAAAAATTAAATTATCATATTTAAGCGTATTTTACGCCCGGGTAAGGTAGGGTCCCCCAACGCTAGTCTAATACATAAAATGCACTATGTCTCTCTGTCTCCATGTTTTCAAACTCAATCTCTACCGAAGTTAACAGTTGCAGAGCGGCGTTAGGGGCCTTAAATGATTGGATTTTTTAAGGATCCTTCTTTTATGCGTCTTAAGCCAGTTAAAATAGTTTTCAACGGGTCAAAAGTGGTCGAAATTAAAAAATCGGTATACATTTTGTACATTTTTCTTAGTTCATTTTTAATCGGTTCGTATGTGTATCACGTTGGTACAGTGGTAACGTCGTCAGTTTTAGATGCTAGAGTTTTGGTTTCGATTCTAGCTAATGGCACCCAATTACTTTTTATTCTTTTGAAATCATGACTCTGGACGAATTAAAATATCATATTTAAGCGTATTTTACAACCGGGCAACCTCCTGCTAGTTATTTAAAACTAGTTTATTATATAAATGTTACCTGTCTGTTTAAATGTATGTATGTAAGCATGTTTGTATGTCTGTTTAAAACTTTCGACAGAGGCGATGGTTTTCACAAGATCGGTATCCTTTTGAAGATCGACCCTTCAAACAACAAATATCGAAAAATGGACCAAAAACATTAATTCTTTCACCCTCAACTGGGCACTTTTCTACAAGAACGGTCGGTTTTTCGTTGACATTTTTGCAAAGTCATTCAGATCCGGCGTTGGATAAAATACAGTATTTCGACCCCAAGTAACATCACAATCGCGGTAAGCGCATCGATAAAACTGATTATTTTTTTCACCTCTTTTTCCTATGGCGCGTTACGGGTTCGAGCTTGCTTACTTCTCCTATTTTTTGGGGGGGGACTCGCAATTTTTTTTTCTTTTTGCTCAACCAACACCCTTACACACACCTCCGCTTTCCAGCTAGTTATTATATATTTGATAAAAATCAATAGAGAATTGTCTATCTATAATATTAATCTTATCTGTCTGTTTAAATATATGTATGCATGCATGTATGTATGTCTGCCTAAAACTTTCGACAAAGGCGACGGATTTTCACGAGATCGATATCGTTTTGAAGCTCGACCCCTCGGACGACAAATATCGAAAAATGGGTCAAAAATGTTAATTCCCTCACCCTCAACTGAATACTTTTTTACAAGGAAGGTCGTTTTTTTTGCGTTGTCATTTTTGCAAATCATCGTATCGATTGGAATGACTTTACTTAATTTTAACGTTCCGGACTCCCGGTCGCGTCATGGAGTTAGCGGTAAGATTTCAGTTTTTTACACTTTCTCTTCCGCCTTTAAGTCACGGGTTCGAGCCTGCCTGCCTACTACCACTTTTTGTGTGTGGGAGAGGCCCAACATACACCTCCAAACACCTGGGAAGCGTCAGGCACCCAGGCTAGTATAATCATAAATAAGAAATATGCACGAAGTAAAATATTCATGCGTATTTTACGACCGGGCAACGCCGGGCAGCCTGCTAGAATTATTTATAGAAAAGACTGTGACTGAGATTCGTAATTGATGTGACCCAACAAAATATAATGGCTTATCGACTATTCAAGCAAAAGTATAGCTTTTTCTTGTTATTCGACTGTTTCTTCAAGGCTTTGGAATGAATTTAGTTTTATAACCTCATCTAAAAGAATGAAAAAAAAAAAAATTAAAGAGTGACTCGTACATTAGAAAATACCGTTTATGTTGTCCGCCATATTGTATGTTGTAATCTTCCCTAATGCCTTTCTCCGCTAACGACCACGTGACATTTCCTGTTTCCTTTCCGTCGGTTCTGCCCTTGTTTTCCTTTCCTCTCTTTCTCTCTCTCTCTCTCTCAGCTTGGACAGTGACAAATAAATAGTCGATAACACGGCTTGCGAAGGTAAAACATACTTTGTGTCACAGAAATAACGCTTCTGTTTCCATAATATTCCAGAGTTAAGTGTGCATCTTTCTGGAGCATCTTCTCAAAGAATGACGCCAGCGCATCCGGAATAGGATCTATCACGACCGGAAGTGTTCAAGGCGCATGTGAAAGAAACCCAATTTGATGCCGATGTCACTTCCGGTGGTTTTCATGCCTGGAGATCCAGTTGCTATGTGTAATATAACCAGGGGCGATGAATTAGAGGAGAATTATATAGCCTTCTGCAGGCTTCGTCCAGTTGAAAGCCCTGGCTGCTGCCTTTTAAAATACTATTTCAAATCATTTATCCGTTGGCTGATGTGGTTTTGCAAAAAGAGCTCACACAGCGCAAACTCTCTCTCTCTCTCTCTCTCTCTCTCTCTCTCTCTCTATATATATATATATATATATATATATATAGAGAGAGAGAGAGAGAGAGAGAGGGAGAGTATATATACATATATATATGTATATATATATTTATATATATATATATAAAATATTCCAAGCTTCCTTATATATATATATATATATATATATATATATATATATATATATATATATATAAAATATTCCAAGCTTCCTTATATATATATATATATATATATATATATATATGTGTGTGTGTGTGTGTGTGTGTGTGTTTGTGTGTGTGTGTGTGTGTGTGAGCCTCTTTAAGAAACCCGTTTCTTATCGTTGAGCACTTTCAGTTAAATTAAGTCAGTCAATTTAGCTCTTATGCATAGATTATCATATAATGATTAGATTACTCTGACTAACGTAAAAAAACATTTAAAAATAAAATATTTAAATTTCAACGTTATTTCACGTAGTTAACGATAGTCGAATGGATACGGTCCTTGCTAATAAAGCCAGAGATGGTTTTTTTTGCTGGGTTAGAAGCTTTCGACTGGTGTTAATCGCGACACCCTGCACTGAAAATTTCTGAAAGGATGAAACACTAGTGTCTCTAGGTAATTATATATATATATATATATATATATATATATATATATATATATATATATATAGAGAGAGAGAGAGAGAGAGAGAGAGAGAGAGAGAAAGAGAAAGGCAGAGAGAGACAGAGGGAGAGAGAGACAGACTGAGAAACTTAATTTTGTATTAATTTAATTTAATTATTGACAATTACGATATAAAAAAACATTTCAGATTATTTTAAAACTTAACAAAACATACGTTCTGAACGTATATACCGTTCATTGGATAAAACACGGGAGGGTAGAGCGGTGGCCCTTGATATATCTAAGGCTTTTGACAGGGTATGGCACAATTGTCTTCTTAGGAAAATTAGATCATATGGAATCACTGGAAGAATTCATAATGTAATTAAATCCTTCTTAAGTAATAGAAAAATCAAAGTTGTCCTCGACGGACATACATCCAAACAATACGACATAAATGCGGGAGTACCTCAGGGGTCTATCCTTGGAGCTCTATTGTTCCTGATATTCATAAACGACCTCCCTGATAAAATTGATGGGTGTATTTGCCGATGACACCACTCTCTATAACAGATATGAGGGGAAAACAAATGAACACATATCCAAGGCAATGGCAGAAACACTAGAGGATGACCTCCAATCCATAGTGGAATGGGGACAAAAATGGTTGGTCACATTCAATGCTGCTAAGACTAAGCTTGTTTCCTTCAATAACTACAAGAAACCTTCTCTACCACCAATAGCAATGGCCAAGAACACATTGCCTGAAAGTACTTCTTTTAAACTCCTCGGCCTAACGTTTACAGGGAATATGAACTGGAATAGATACATTGAGAGCATTGCCAAGGCTGCTGCAAGGAAGGTTGGCTCCCTCTACCGTGCTAGAAAACTACTTACGCCTGACAGTATCCTATACCTCTATAAGGCAACCATTCGCCCATGTATGGAGTACTGTTGTCACATCTGGGCTGGTGCATCTGCTGCTTGTCTCTCGCTCCTGGACAGGGTTCAAAAGAGAGTCGCCAACCTGATAGGTCCTGAACTGTCATCTAGGCTTCAACCTCTGTCCCATCGACGAGATGTTGCATCCCTCTGCCTGTTCTACAAATACTTTAATGGTGAATGCTCTGACGAACTGCAAACACTTGTACCTCCCCGACGTAACTACCCTCGACAAACCCGACAAGCTACTAAGTCTCATCCCTTTACAGTAGAGATCCCTAGGTGCAAGAAAGCCTTTTACTTCAATAGTTTCTTCCCCAGAACTGCGGGTCTTTGGAACTCCCTTCCGGGATTCTGCTTTCCCAACTGCAATGATATGCAGAAGTTCAAGTGTAATGTTAACAAACATCTTTCTACTCTTCTCCCTTCATAATGACCCCGCTAATTAAGTCCCTGATAGTAGCCCCCTGTTTCAAAGTGGCACTGTGCCTTGTTTGGGGTGAAAATTGAATAAAAAAAAATATAGTTTTTGAATTGTATGATTTTAAAAATTATAATTGGAAGGATTGATGAGTTTGATTGTAATAGCTAATAGATTTTAATTATGTATGGTTTTCAATTCGGGTCAATTGATTAGTTATGATAACTGGCCAAAATGATCAATCGTTTAGTTTTTTTTAAGCTTAGTTTAGTTTCGTATATACAAACATGTATAATAGTTTATAATTTGTTGATATTATTTTCATAAGTATATATACAAAAATTTCATAAGTATATATACAAAAATTAGAATGAATAAATTTACAAATTATTAAATAGACCATTTTGGTAGAAGATTCATATATTAGTTAAAATTGTTAGTACGAATAGTTGGGTTTAATGACTTTGTTTGATAAAAATTCAATATGGCGTAATGGAAAAATATAAAGATAACTGCAGCTTCTCTTCCAATTTTCGGATTTTTACCAAATCAAATCACATTTCAATTCCTTTTGACGGATTGATCGTTACTATTTCTTCTGATGAGTTAAGGTCATAATAGATTCACTGATTGATATAATAATTAAATGATTCATTTTGTGCTACGAAACAGATACTGTCAAAAATTGTATAAGTCAACTGAATTAAAGGAATAAATTATAAGATGGTCAACATCATGAATTTTGGAATATAACTTTTTGTCATTTATTCTCTATATTGCTCTGTAATTACACTGGGCTTCTTATATAAGGATTTATATATAAATAGAAAATATATTTCTACAGAAATATATATATATATAAGGAAGCTTTCAGTATTTTGTAAAATATATAAAAGAAAAGCAGTTAAAATTCCTAGGAATATTAACTAAGTTCAGTATATTGCAGAATTACTACTTGTATAGTCCAACTCACTGCTATAAAATTCACAACTGAAAAGGAAATCCAGCAACATAATGGCCGTAAAATACGCATAGATATTTAAATTCATGCAGATGTCTAATTTATTATTATAGATGATATTATTATATATTATATATTATGTATTATATATTATATATTATATATTATATATTATATATTATGTATTATATATTATATATTATATATTATATATTATGTATTATGTATTATGTATTATATATTATATATTATATATTATATATTATATATTATGTATTATGTATTATATATTATATATTATATATTATATATTATATATTGTATATTATATATTATATATTATATATTATATATTGTATATTATATATTATATATTATATATTGTATATTATATATTATATATTATATATTATATATTATATATTGTATATTATATATTATATATTATATATTATATATTGTATATTATATATTATATATTGTATATTGTATATTATATATAATATATTATATATTATATATTATATATTATATATTATATATTGTATATTATATATTATATATTATATATTATATATTGTATATTATATATTGTATATTATATATTATATATTATATATTATATATTGTATATTATATATTATATATTGTATATTATATATTATATTATTATATATTATATATTATATATTATATATTATATTATTATATATTATATATTATATATTATATATTATTCTCTTTTAATTTTTACCAAATACAGTATAGAACGATAAAATTGTCGCATTTTCGTTTGATAAAAACAAGTTTTCCTCATTTGTTGCAAACCACCTACTAGTATGTTGTGTATAAATCCCAAGACCAAGTAAAACCTTCTATCATGTCTTAAAGTGACACAATGTTTAACGAGCGAGATCGGTGATGTGCCACTGTACAACTCATGCTCTCTACCGATCCAAGTTATGACAACAGGCACCCTCAAAACGCAAATCCGGACGGTTTCAAGTGAGGACCACACCATGTCACCTTACATATTCGAAGTAAACACTTAAGTATACCTGGATGTGCTGAAGAGTGTGGTGATCCCCAGGTGCAATCAGGGGATCGGTGGCAGATTCTGGGTATGGCAGCAGAACGAGGTGCCGGCTCACAAGTCTAAATAGATCCAGATTCAGCTGTAAGAAATTCTGCAGAAATAAGCAGGCTTCTCATTGCTCGGTTTGACCGCCCACTTCATTTTTAAGCCTATCAGTTTGCTTGTTCTTACTAACTACCGAAGTTATTCTTGGCGCTAAATTTATCTTTCGATACCGCCAATTTTCACACAGGCAACAGGTTGAGATGGACGTACGAAAACTCACTCGAGGCTTGTAGCCTCAAAACAACTTTGTCTAATTGAGACGTTCTAACGCCCTAATGTGGGGCGAAATGGTATTTTAATTTGCAAACACTAATGCCGTTATGTTGGGCGAAATATTATATTTAGTAATTTATTTGCTTCCCCACTGAGCAAATTAGGCGCAAGGCCGTTTTTTTTAAATGTGGAGAGTGATGGGAGGGTGGAATAGTTCCCCCGAGAGGGAACTAGATAGTGACAATTGGTATGAAGGGTTACCCCTACATTGACCAAAACTGATTGCTCAAGAGCAATAGTCTGATATGTGGGGTTGCCCACCACATATAATTTTGATTGTAGTGTCTGTTGGTACTACACTTTTATAACAGAAAAAAGATCTTGGAGCCAAATCCAAGAAGGAAAAAGGCGAATCATTTTTCTGTTTATTTGTGAAATATTATATTAAAGGTTCACTGTTGTTCTCTGTGAATTGTCTTTCATCATTACATAATGTCTCTCAGAGACTTTCATCATTTCATATGTCTTTCATCATTTCATATGTCTTTCATCATTTTATAATGTCTCTCAGAGACGAAATTAAGGTCTACATTTTGACCTGCCCTTTGTCCGCCACTCGGACGGTTATGTACAGTGAACCACATGAGGACTGCCGGTTTAGCAGCATTAATCTTTAGAAACTCATCGACCTGTTGCAGCTTTTCTTCGTCAGCGGAGTTTTGTATCCAGCATTACGCGGAGGTAAACTATGAACTGACCAGGTTCAACGTTGCTTAACTCCAGTGATCCAGCGGGAACCGGTGTGTCAACGTGATTATGCTGTATGCCAGACAGTACTAAATGGGTGACCATTTGTAACTTTTAATTGCTGTATGTGCTCTCCGCTTATCTCGGCATTGTTTCCAGTCGTCCTGGTCTGCTCCTTGTGCCGATTTAGGAGAGGTGTGGTTACAGATTGCGCAATCCTTGCCTCACAATTACACGCGCTACTGCCCCTACAGGAAGTATCCTTTGTCTTTCAAAACTGAACGGCAGCATGGATGGATAAACTATGAACTATTACCCTCTCCGGATGTTACCAGATCAGCCCGGCAGATAGCTAAAGATGACATATCTTTTGCAATTTAGATCTTTTTACTTTAATAAAATTTACGTTGAAGTTTTAAAGTGAGCCTGTCGTAATTTCTGATTGCTTTCTTTCATTCTGCCAAGGGCAAAACCGCTGTGAGAGAATATTTCACACAGCTTTAGAAGGAGTGCTACAGCTTCAGAAGGAGTACCCTCCTCTTACTGGCTCCCATCCTATTCCGACCTGAACCCGCTGGACGACTTCGTTTAGTCAAACGACGACAATATCACCAACATGACCTCCCACAACACCAAAGCCAGTCTGATCGCCGCCATCCGCCGAGTATTCGCTGAGCTTCCGCCGGCGCTTGTGAAAATGGACTGCTCCCTGTCCAAAACTCGTATCGAGGCGGTGATTGAGGCTGAAGGCGGCTACATTGAATAGATGTCAGCTTTACTACCTAATCAAGTTACCTGAATTGATTTTTTCAATAAAAGTTTTGAAATAAAGTTTTAGTGTTGTTTTCTTTAGGGTGACACTTTTATCACCCCACTCTGTATATAATAATGATTTCAAAAGTTATAAAAAATATATGGGTACTTTCCGCTAGAATCGAAACCAGAATGTTTGGTGCTCCGGCCTTCGTCGTTTACGTAAATTGTTAAATAGAAACGGATGATCACTTGTTTATGATGTAGCTGTTTTGTAAATAAAAACATATTGATCTGCCGTGGAAACTACGACTTCCCGAATGACAAAATATTGGCACAATCAAGAGTGACAAATAGATAAGAGGAAGGAAACCATATTATAGAAACTCAAAAATTAAACAAAAACAAACAATACATAGCCTATATAAGCTTTATTGTATTTAAAAAAAAAATAATAAAAAGAAAATGAAGAGTTTAAATTACTAGGGATACCAAATTAAATTACTAGGGATACCAAATTAAATTACTAGGAATACCAAATTATTCATATAGACTTAGCATTTGCATAAGCGGAATCATCTCGATTAAAAATAAGAATTCATTTACATAAACAATAAAAAACTTAACTTAAATTGCTAAATATTAGATTGACGAGAGAGTTGTTGCGGAGTTTAAAATTTTAATTTCGAATCATGTATTTCCAAATAAGTTTTCGTTATAATACCTTTACTTTATATATTATTTTAAAAGAGCGTTTTTAGCTCTATCTAATCCTTTAAATTACGATCGTTTAAAAACAATTATGTCTTTTAAGGACGTTAAATACAAGATGGAAAAAAGCAGACACACCGCCCGGAGTTATTAGCTTGCGGAACTAACCTATGTTATATACTAATAGACTATTCAAATCTCAATAAATACCGGAATACTAAGCCAAAAGATGTCAGCCAATCTATGGTACTCATAATGGCCTGGTGGCTGAAGTGTGGTGTCTGCTTAGATACTGCACTCAAATTAATTGTCCTTAGTCAATAGGAAACCTTTCTTTACTAAGACAATTTTATTTTTACAGAATACCCCTTTTGAGGGAAGCTGGTTATCCCCCACATTAAACCGATCTTGTGTCACATTTTGTTTCGTGGGAAACAAATAAATAACTAGTTTGCGTCTGTTACAACGCTCGGCTTAAACCGATGATCGGCGGCCTGATCCATGCTTGACGGGAATTCCCAAGAATCCGGGTCAAATTATGCAAGAGTACCGAGATTTTAATTCATGCGGGTTTCGTATTTATTATAGAACCAATTCTTTATTGATTATTATATTGTACCCAATATATAGTAGTGATTTTGAAATTAATAAAAATATTACTTGGGTGCCATAGGCTAGAATCGAAACCCAAATATACAGCTGTCTTTATTATTGTCAGAGTCACCTCCACACTTATATAAAAGGTAAAAATAAAACGTCGTTTAACCTATAAATATATATTTGCGCACGTGCAGAGAAGCACTTACGTTTGCCATATTCCAATTTTATAAATTTTGACCCTTAGCAGTTATTTCTACCGGCTAAAAACCAAAAATATGGCCTCTGTATATCAAGTTTCAAGCCTGTATATTAAAGATTGATTGAAGTGTTTGGAAAATACCATTCTTCAAACTGACCAAATAGCTAATATCACTTATATATATATATATATATATATATATATATATATATATATATATATATATATATATATATATATATATAGGAAGAAAGCTACGTTGATTTCTACTGTTCTTTTGATGATGTAGGCGCACATCGGCCGATTTATCATTCAAGTAGAATCTCTATGAATAAGAGATCTGCATTATGCAATGTTTCTCTTTCCAATAATACGACGTCTTTTTAAGTAGGTAAATATATGAATATGATATTGAAATTCGAATTGAAACAGCTGATCAACCGCCAGAAATAATAATAATCAGCAGAAGTACTTGAAAATCACAACATCTTAAGGGACATGAACGTACAAACAGATAAACCCAACCAAGCAAAAAGACCAGATGCCATAATAGTTAACAAGTCGGAAAAGTCCAGCCAGATTGTAGATTTCACCATGCCAACAGGCCACAGCGTGTATATGAAGGTGATATAAGAGCGGAACAGATACACGAAACTGGCATAAAAAGTTGAAAAGGCTGTGGACGAAAATGAAGACAAGACCAATAAGACTAGGAGCGTTTGAAACAATTCCGAAAACTTTGAAAAAAGAATGGGAGAAATTGGAATTAGAGGGATGACTGAGAAGATACAACGGATAACGATTAAGAAAAAGAACCCCTTTAATACGGAGACTAATACACATGAGCTACAGGTGCTGGAAATATAGAAACTACTATAAGAGCAAAACAATGGAAACACCACATGGAATCAATAAAACTGAAACTGTAAAATTTTGAGTTACCCTCACCCATCCAAAGTGTGAAAATAAACTGACACCACACCAATTAGTCGCGGACAGTCAAGGAGAATGGAAATACCGGGGAAAGAAAGCACTAACGAGATTTTTTACTGGATGAGTGCGAAGAGTGCTCGGCCCTTGGGGAGACTTATTGACACTTAAATTCCAGTGAGAACCATTAGTCGCTGCCAACGAGGAATCAATGTTAAACAGCTGTTGTGATAACGCAAATTTATTTGCAAATATTTTCAGAAGAGGTGGAGAGTACTGGAAATATGAGGATATTTCTTTTCACTCACCCTCCAGGGGGACACTACAGGTTTTTCTCAAAGAAATCTTTGATGATGACCTGTGTTAAAACTCGTAGTGAGCTATACTACTACTACTACTACTACTACTACTACTACTACTACTACTACTAATACTAATAATAATAATAATAAGCAGCAGGAGGAGGAGAAAAAGAAGAAATAAAAGAAGAAAAAGATAGATGAAATATAAGACAAAGAACAACAAGAACAAGTAACGCCATACAAAAAAAAAAAAATAAAAATACATAACGCACACCACAGAAAAGCTAATCAGTCACTACAAAAAATGAACAAGGCAGAATAGAGAAGCTAGTGATAAGACAAGAGAAGAAAAAAAATGTGAAGAGAAACAGCTACACGAACAATTCAGAAATATGCCAAAGCATGAGACTCACAAAAAGCTTTGAAATGGCTACGAAAAAAACCCACCTAAACAGAGTATTTGAATCACTAATAACACCTGCACAAGATAACGCGATTAGAATCAACTATATCAAAGCAAAGATCGCCAAAAACACAAGAAAACAGCAAATGATGACTTTGTGGAGAAAGAGACGAAACGATAAAATCACATAATAAATGAATGCAACTAAATTACCTAAAGAGAATATAAGAATAGACAATATTTAGTAGGGAAGGCATTACATTAGGAACTATGCAAACAACCGCATCTTGAACACCAGGACAAATGGTACAAGCACAAACCAGCAGCAGTACTTGCAAACAGAAATCACAAAATCCTAATGAACATTAAAAGTAACCAGCCACCTCTTTCTCCATTGTACCACGTTGCTCAAGATCAGAAGAGAAAATAAGAGAGAACTTGGTCGTTTACGGTCTTTGATGTGCTACCATAGATGGTAGTGTGGTCAGCATAAATGTCTACTAATGATGTAAGGATGTGATTTGGAAGATTATTAATGTAGATCAGGAAGAGAGTTGTGCCCAGGTTGGACTCCTGAGGGACCCAAGCATTCTGATTTCTTCCCCTCAATAACTTATCTTATGAACCTATCAGAGAGAAATGATTTAATAATTGAGAAGACATTTCCAGCTATACCATAGCTGGAGATCTTGTGAAGTAACCTTTATGCCATACCTTATCAAAGGCCTTAAATATGTCAAGAGCAATTGCCCTAGAGAGGAAGCCTCCGTCGAGAGATTCACTAATCCTATGCACTTATGAAACAAACACATGAATGCAACACTGATGCGATTCGATAGGGGCTGAACGTTGGCTGACAGTGCGGTCTACCAAAGATGGAAAATCAAGTACACTAGCCCATATGTGGCAGCCGTTATAAAGATTCATTATTAAAATAAGTTAATATATCACCCGTAGGTAAGCGTGTCGGTTCATCGTGCGTAAATGAACACAGTCCATCTGATACGACTCTATCTCAATGGCCGATTCAATTATGACATCTGGTTGTGAATTCCATACTTGAATTTAGAGCCATGTTTCATTTCAGAAGAGTTTATAATGTGTAGGTATTCTTTATAAGTCCTGGAGATGGGTAGCTCTTCTGTACAAGTCTTAGAGATAAAGAGTTTTAATTAGGTAGCTGTTCCGCACAAGTCCTGGACATGAAGAGTTTTTGGTGAGTAGCTGTTCTGTACAAGTCTTAGAGATAAAGAGTTTTCATTAGGTAGCTGTTCCGATCCGATGCGTGTGTGCTGGTGATTCTGCGAACACTCGCAGCTTTCGGTTCTCACAAACAAGGAGGTCGACTCCCCCCGTGACCCTTCGTCTGGCCCCAGAAACGAAATCATGTTCATTATGTTCTGAAAACAACAACAAATTATCACTTTTCCACCAACAATAAAATGTATATGTCGGTTTTACAAAAACATAATTAAATTCATAACTTAACTCTTCCTTTCAGCAAGGTTGGCCGCCGCTGCCCGAACACGCAATAATGCTTAACTAATACAAACATAGTTGCCCGGCCTTCTTCAGTGTTTCGGGAGTCTTACTCTCCCCCCAATGGGGAGCGTCTACCGCTCCCGGAGGCGGTCACGCCACACACATCTTATAGATAAAGAGTTTTCATTAGGTAGTTGTTCCGTACAAGTCCTGGACATGAAGAGTTTTCTGTGGGTAGCTGTTATGTACAAGCCCCGAATCGTTTTAATTTCGCAGGCAAATAGCAAAAGGTCCTTCTAGTGTTAACATAAAAATTTATGCCAGAATGCTAAAAGATTCACTATTTTAATGGAGTAATTCTGGTTTCTGATTGGTTGCTAGCAGAACGTGCTCAATTTAAATAGTACGTTTTTATCGCCAGTGTCTATAAGTAGAACAATCCAACTTTCAGTGATCATACCCTTATATTATATCAAAAAGTATTGCAACGCACATATTAGAGAGTTTCGGGTTATATGGAGTCAAATTTTAGTTACTGCTTTTACCAGGTTCATTGTGACTGGAAATGGTAGTATACATCAATACCCCATTCATGGGTTAAATTTACAGTAAAATTACACCGACGGGTGCAGGATGGCGTAATCTCAAAAGACCTTGTTTAAAGAGTACTGAAAACCAACAAGAGAAAAAGGTCTCTTCATCTTCGATTCGAAAACTCGTGCAAGATGAGACATAAAAGAATTTGGCATAGATCTTTGAAGTTAAGAGACACTTGCTTACCAGTGAAGCATGTAAAGGCACAAGGTCACCAGCTGCCTCAAAAGAGACGAGGATAAGCTCTGATGATCGTGGCAAGAGAAGCGAGATAGACTCAAAGAACGA
Organism: Euprymna scolopes; assembly: GCF_053919585.1. Taxonomy (NCBI): domain Eukaryota; kingdom Metazoa; phylum Mollusca; class Cephalopoda; order Sepiida; family Sepiolidae; genus Euprymna; species Euprymna scolopes. The sequence goes on along the minus strand of NC_136491.1, from coordinate 14,347,638 downwards.
CTGCGCCATCTGCCGTCAGCTTCTCTCTTCAGGGCTCAGAACCAAGACTAAACGTGATCGATGGAAGCCCATTTACTGCACTTAACTACTTCGGACAATTTTGGTAAGATTTTATCCCCAACAGACCTCAGCTTCCCCCCCTTTCTTTCTTATCTCCCAAACTTATCAACTACACAATCATTCTTACCTTTCTGTGTGTGCCTCTTACCAATCTGGTATAAGACCAAATTGCATACATTAGGTAAGTCCCCAAAATGACTTCGTATTAGCCATTACTCTCTGGTCAACTTTGAACCCGGAATGGTGATATATATATATATATATATATATATATATATATATATATATATATATATATATATATTCTCATGTATGGCTTAATAGAATTTTCTCCGTTAGAAATTACTTCTTCCCTCTCTCACCGCTTAAGGTGTGGCACAAGCTCGGAATTTAAAAGCCAGCGCGTAATAGAAAGAGCATTAGCCTACAACAGATTCTTGAATAGCCCAGTCAGTAACTATAAGTAGGGGCGCCTCAGGTGATTAGCGATTACTTAACCTCTTTCTTAGAGAGAGAGAGAGAGAGAGAGAGAGAGAGATAGAGAGAGAGAGAGAGAGAGAGAAAGTAAAATCGCGCAGATAAGCCATCTCAGAACAGCACATGATCATGCGTGTATCCGACAGCAAAAAATCCAATTATATTGATCTGCTTAGGATATGGGATACAAAACGGAATCGATGAAATATTTGGAAATATTTAGAACAAAAAGTATAAAAATAATTATTCAACATCGTTGATATTTTGGGGTCCTTGATATGACCTTAAACTATATCCAGTGGTGAGGCCCCAGCTTGTGGGCTTTGGGGAGTGTGGAGCCACCCTAATTGCCACTGCTCCCAGGTCAACTTTGACCCGGAGTGGTAGTACCTGTTAGGGTCCCAACTATGCCTTAAATAGAAACCGACTTGAAAACAACAAATATATTCTATTAAAAAATTTTCTCCAAAATCTTTGGATTCGGCATTAAATAACCTGAAAAGGGTTTATATGCAGTAAAACAAAAACAAAAGTAAAAGTAAATGATATTTTGGAGTTTCGATACTAAACTTCATCTTTTTCTGTCTTCAGTCAATGAATGAGAAATATTACCTTTATTCTAATCCAATTTAAAAAGAGATGGGTTTTTTGCTACATTAAAAACCAACCTTATATGTAATTCGCCCCCGTGAGGAGGAAAATAAATAGAAACTTAATTTGATATCCTTGCGCTTTTGGCTTGAAGTAAGTGTAGTATCTGTTCTAATATTAACCGTTATATTTTCCGTCATTGGTTTATGAAAGATAAATTCTTATAGATTAAGGCATTTTAATTTCTAACCCTATTTATGGTTTCTTTTCTTTTTTTTTATAAAAAAAGAGTTTGTGTCGAACACTGCCCTCACGAGGAAGTAAGTAATTACGTACTTCGAAAAGTATTGATAAAACAAAACAAGAAACCTGTGGGGAAAATTGCTTTCCGTACAAACGTCCTCGTGTCTGTCTGTCCTGTGAGTCGCACGCGTCGAGAAAGAAAGAAAGAGTCCATCATGGCGGCTGTGACGGTTTGTAGTGGAAGAACTCTCGCGGGATCACTGTGCGTGCCTCATAAAAACAGGTCACTTGTGGGTTGATGAAGAAGGAGAAATCATTTGACGTTTGAGAAGCGGCAAAGTCAGTTGGAAAAATTTGTGTGAGCAGTGATTTTTGCCTGTTGATTGACTGCAAGCTATTTCGGCCCCCCCTTTTTTTTGCAATGGACAAGTTTGATTTGAGATTGATACCGGAGTTCGACGACTCCTCCGCCGGACCTTCGGTAGTTGAGTGGTGGGAAAAGGCTGAGCTGGTCTGCCAGCTTTGCAAAATAAAGGATCCCGCGCTTGTCATCTATTGAGGCTGACCAAGGTTAAGGAGGCACTATACGCAGCCTTTGCTACGGACCCTTTTATTACCTGGAGGCAGTTCACCGAACGGCGACTTTGGTTGGATGAGACGGTGGACGTCTACTTGGAGGATTTAAAGAGATTAGCTGCGCCGTTTGGTGGAGTGACTGAACGCATATTAAGTTGCGCCTTTCTCACTCCCGGACGACACCAGCCGACTACTGCGAGCATCGTCAAGGCTTAGCGAGGTTAGGCTTCAGAAATTGTAGGCTAGAGCCCGCAATATTTTAAAAGAAAATGATGCGAAGCCAGTGCTAGCAGCCGCAGAAGCATCTAATTCATTAGAAGATGGCGTAAACTGTTATAAATGTGGCGGGCACAACCACTTTTCTAGGGACTGCCGAAGCCGAAGCAGTGTAAAGGACACGTATGCTCAGGAATCACTAAGACGCATGCGTTGCTACCGGTACAGCAAGCTAGGTCACGTAGCAAGGAGTTGTCCGGGAAACGGACAAGGGGAGTAAACTATAGCGCCAGTATTCTCCACAGATCATTAACAAATAGAGCGCTACCCGCAGTGAGAGTGCGCGTGAACGGGCGTGAATGCTTTGCGCTTGTAGACACAGGGTGCACGCAGACTCTCGTGCGCAAGGCATGCTGTGACGCATGGGACAAGAAGAGGATTCCAGTACTGACAGTCGGCGGGGGCACGCTAGCCTCTTTTGCGAGTTAGTGTCATTCGTACACGTGTCTGTGATGGGCCTACAATAACCGTACGAGCCCTGGTTGTGAGTGGGGACCTTCTTAGTTACGACCTGCTGTTAGGAATGGACGTTATCAAAGAATTGGATGGTGTCCGTATTGATAGTGAGGGTAAGGCACATTTCTCTAACGCTTGCCTTGCATCCATGAAACTGGAACAGTCTGACTTTCATGCGGAATTCGACCAGCGTACGAGATCCTGGACAGTTTCTTGGAAATGGTTGGACGAGCAGCCACCTGGGAAGTTGTACGATAGGGTTCCGGAATATAAAATTCACCGGGTGTTCGTGGAGAATACGATAAGGAACTACAGACTTGGATAAAAAATGGATGGCTAGTTCCCTATCCAGAGAAGGAATTGGGCCCTCCGAAGTGTCTGATCCCATTAATGGCGGTTATCAAGTATAATAAGCAGAAGGTGAGGCCGTTACTCGACTATCGGGAACCAAACAAGCACGTAAATCCTTTTACAGCCCGTGCGGATGTCTGTACCGAGAAGTTGAGGGAATGGCGGCAAGCAGGATCTAATGTATCTGCTGGATCTTCGTAAAGCGTACCTTTAAGTGCATGCCCATCAGACGCTATGGCCCTATCAAACGGTGCTCATCAAGGGTGAAAGGTATTACTTAACCCGCATGGGATTTGGAATTAATGTGGCACCATCAATTATGCAAAGGATTGTTAAAGCTATATTAACTAAGGATGAGCGCATTCAGTGGGCAACATCTGCATATATTGACGATGTGTATGTGGCTGAAGAAATTGTGCCTGCAACGCGTGTAAAAGAACATCTTCACAACTTTGGCCTTCTCAGAAAGAAACCAGAAAGGCTACGGGACGGTGCAAGAATTCTCGGTTTGCAGGGCTGGGAAGAAGATAATGTCCTGTGTTGGAAACGAGGCAATGAAATCCCAGGTATGCCCTGTGTTTTCACGCGACGGAACGTATTTTCATTGTGCGGAAAGTTGGTTGGACACATTCCTGTGGATGGTTGGCTTTGTATTGCAGTGACATTCATCAAACGGAGAGCCTCTGGCGTCACCACCGGATGGGATGACAAAATTTATGACACCCCTCTCAATACAATGGTCAGAGAGGTCCTCACCAGAGTGCACAAAGAACAGCCAGAACCGTAGTGTATGGGTTGATGCAAGCTCTCTTGCCATTGGTGTGTCATTAGTCCATGATGGAGCCGTAGTGGAAGACGCTTGCTGGTTGCGCCCAGAAAAGGACTCCCAGCACATAAACCTGGCAGAAATCGATGCAGTGATCAAGGGAATAAACTTGGTAATCCTTTGGAAGACAACCACTTTGCGACTATTCACAGATCCTGCTTGCGTCCATAAGTGGATTTCAGACACTCTTACCGGACGGGCTAGAGTGCGAACCAAAGCAACGAGCGAGATGCTCATCCGTCGGCGGCTCAACACGATCATGAGCCTGGTGAACGAATATGCACTATCAATGGAGGTGTCCCTGGCCAGATCCAGCATAAATAAGGCAGATTGTTTTACAAGGGTACCTCAAAGATGGATTGATGCTATAAAAAGAACTGTTGAACTTAGGCGACTTCCCTATGCCGCATCTATGATCCCTTGTCAATCTAATCGGATTAAGGAAATCCACCAACAAAGCGGGCATCCTGGAGTCAAGTGGACCCTATATTTCGCTAAGTTGAAAGTTAGGAGCCACTGGAGCCGGCTAGCGATAGACATTACTCACCACAATGACGAGGATTTCCTGACTCTCATTGATTGCGGTCCGTCAAGGTTTTCCATATGGCGTATGCTGCGTCGACAAGATACAGTCACTATTGTCCGTCAACTAAACAATATTTTCCTTGAACATGGACCTCCAACAGAGATATTGCTTAACAATGGTGCTGCATTTACCAGTAAGCAGTTTAGGAAGTTTACTGACAGCTGGGGAATACATCTGAGGAAATGGGATCATTGAACGGAATCATCGAACTGGCAAAACAATCGCGGCTAGATCAGAGTGCACAGTAGTTGAGGCAGTTTATTTGTACAATGTTACCCCGAAAGATGATGTTTCGACATCTACGGCGTCGGCTGATACATTGCATAGGTATCACGTCAGGGTGAAGGGCATAGAGACGAACCCGCTACCTGAACTGGAAGTAGCCGGAGAGAGAGTGATGAAAGGGGATGTTGTGTGGATCAAAAATCCGCGAGGCAAGTGCACGACAAGGTATGGAGTTGGGCGGGTCACTGAAATAATCAGCCCACATGTTAAAGACATAAGGTTAGTAACGCAACCATCACTAGACAACATGAGCGAATCAGAGTCAGAATCTAGCGAGGCATCTCACTGGACCTAATTGAGAATAGCACACATCCACGTCTTTTCTACTTGAAGTCGCGTAAGCCAAAGAGTGAGAAATAGAGAATCCCGGAAGCCAGGCTAGTCTCACTTCTAACCTTTAAGATTTAACTCCAACTTTTCCATTTAAACACGACTCTCCTCATGTAACATATACGACGATGTGTATTAAAATCTCGCTGAACAACAAACGAAAAAAAATCTGCACGAGTTTTTTTTCAGTTTAAACCGGTATTTTCCACATTAAACCGCCTGTCACGTATTTTCCAAGTCAACCACAATATGGTTGTCCTAAAATCTTGTGAAAAGTTCGGAAGATAAATGAGTCCTGGATCCTGTTTAAACGTTTCTGTCCGACCGGCACGTAGTTAAAATAACTCTGCCGTATCGACACGTGCTTTTTCCTCTCCTGCTTGGTCATTTGATTACGTATCAATGGCTTCGTTACACGTAATTCTGCTATACATTGGGATCCTACGACAGTAAGTAGAGACTGTTGACAAGCATGAATATTGGCGAGGGTTACATTATGCGTGTAAAGATAACTTCGCGTAGGCAGAAATGGACCCAGCTGTAAGCGGCGTGATTAAAGCAGGGACAAAAGATTAGCACTATAGAGAAAACTTTTAAGAAATGTAGGTGTTGAAATATAGGAGGTGATGACTTTACACCTTTGAGGAGAAAAGCAATCAAATTTTAAAAGGAGGGTTTGAATCGGGAAACGGGATAGACAAGATATGCTCCACAATGTATTAATTTAAGTGGATGTTGGTTCGAGACTCTTCCCGAGACTCTTAACTAAGTTAGAAAAACATGTTAAGAAAATTAAATAATGCATAATTTATCTAGTCTCTCTTCCAAAAAGTAAACTTCCTGCAAAAAAAAGCCTCGAAAAAAATTAAGTCTTCATTGTATTTTCACGCATAGATTCGTCCTTTTTATTCTATGGTCAGTCTAAAAACGGCACAGTGCCACTGTGATGTAGGGGCCTGCTATTGGGGACATACGTTTCAGGCATACTATGTAGAGAGTTGAGCAGCAAGACGTCTGTTCAAATTACATTTGAACTTCTGCTTGTGAGTACAATTGGGAAAGTATGAACCCGGAATGAGTTCCAAACTCTAGCAGTTCTGGGAAAGAAACTATTAGAGTAGAAGGCTTTCTTACATGTAGAGATCTCTACTGTGTAGGGGTGGGATTTTGCTGATTGTCGGGTTTGTCGGGGATATTTACGTCGAGAGGATACAAGGGCTTGTAGTTCGTCGAAGCATCCACCATTAAAATACTTGTAGAACAAAGGGATGCAACATTTTGTCGATGGGACAGAGACTGAAGCTTAAATGACAGTTCAGGACCTATCAGGTTGGCGACTCTCTTTTGAACTCTGTACAAGGCTCACAAATGAAGACACGACGATTAGAAAAAAAACAGCGACCGTGCACGTATGTAAAAGGATTGTTTTGTTTCCTGATGACTCACTGATGAAAAGGTAGATATGCACTACTACGTGTTTATTGTGAACGACAAAAAACAAAAAAAACAAAAACAAATAGATAAAGCATATTTCTTCTACATTAAGTTTATGGAAATTTGTAAGATTTAAAGAATAGGTAATCTATGGAGTACTGTTGTCACGTTTGAACTGGTGTATCTGCTACTTGTCTCTCACTCCTGGACAGGGTTCAAAAGAGAGTTGCCAACCTGATAGGTCCTGAACTGTCATTTAAGCTTCAGTCTCTGTCCCATAGACGAAATATTGCATCCCTCTGCCTGTTCTACAAGTACTTTAATAGTTAATGCTCTGACGAACTACAAGCACTTGTACCCCCTCGACGTGAATACCTCCAACAAACCCGACAAGTAGCTCGATCCGACCCATTCACAGTAGAGCTCCCTAGGTGTAAGAAAACCTTCTGCCCCAATTGTTTCTTTCCCAGAACTGCTAAACTTTGGAAGTCCCTTCTGGGATTCTGCGTTCCCAACTGTACTGACATGCAGAAGTTCAATTATAATGTGAACAGACATCTTGCTGCTCATATCCCTTCATAATATCCCTGCAACTTATGTCCCCGATATTAGCCCCCTATTTCAAAGTGGCACTGTGTCTTGTTTAGGGTAAAAATAAACTTCGTGGTTTAGTGGGGGATTTTTTTTTTTTTTTACACAGTGATCACCACTTATCAAGGCCCGGAAGCCACTCAGGGATAAGGGTTATTGTGAGTACATCACGTTAGTGAGGAGATTTTATGAAGTGTTTAATTAGGGGGGCAGTTCATTAGGAATTTGTTAACATTAGACTTGAAGACATCCAAGTTGTAGTCCGGAGGGAAGCAGGCAGACGGAACAGAGTTCCACAGGCGTGCAGTTCTAAGAAAGAAGCTTTGTTCATGAAATCCGCGTTTTGATTTAGGCACAGATATAGAGTGGGGGAAATTTTTCACAGTGGATTCAGCTAGACGGGTGTTTTTCGTGAAAGATTGGCGAGGGGGACCAGGGATTGGAGTTCAGACGAGCACCTGCCATGAAAATAACGATAAAACAAGGATAGGCTCGCAACGTCTCTTCTGTGGGAGAGGGGTTGCAGGGTAGAGAAAAGGGCATCCCCCACTAAACCACGAAGTCTATTTTGTACTCTGTCAAGGCATGATAGGCTGTTTTTGGCAGCTCCTGCCCAGATATGGCAACAGTATTCCATCCTTGGCCGTACTTGGCTTTTATAGAGATAGAAAATTGCATCAGTAGTGAGATATCTTCTGGAGCGGTAGAAGGATCCCACCATCTTTCCTGCGACCTTGGCAACAGACTTGATGTACGTATTCCATTTCAGATCAGGAGTAAAGGTCAAGCCCAGAAGCTTGTCAAAACACGGGGCCTCACCCAGACGAGAGCCATCCATCACAATTGATGCCAGCTGGGGATCAGAGCGTTGATGATGTAAGGATAGGAGTTTGGTTTTGGATGCATTAAAGGTAACTAGCCACATATTCCCCCACTGAACCACGCGCTCGAGATCAGAGGAGAGAGAATCCGAGAGAACTTCGTCATTTACAGCCTTTGATGTGTTGCCGTAGATGGTCGTGTCATCAGCATAGATGTCAACGAATGATTTAAGTATGTGTTTAGGGAGGTCATTGATGTAGATCAGGAAGAGAGTTGGGCCCAGGATTGACCCCTGGATGCCCTTTTCTCTTCCCTGCAATCTCTCTCCCACAGAAGAGACGTTGCGAGCCTGTATTTGTTTTATCGTTATTTCCATGGCACGTCCCCCTTCGCCAATCTTTCACGAGAAACACCCGTCTGGCTGAAACTACTGTCTATAATTTTTCCCACTCTTTATCTGTGCCTAAATCCAAACGTAGATTCCATGATCAAAGCTTCTTTCTTAGAACTTCACGCTAGTGGAACTCTCTGCCGCTTGCTTGTTTCCCACCTGACTACAACTTGGACGTCTTCAAGTCCAACATAAACAAACTCCTGACAAACCGCCCCCTTAAGTAAGACACTATCAAAACCCCCAATACTAATGATTACTACAATACTATCTCATTGATTACTGTACACGCAATAACCTTTATCCCTGAGTAGCCTTCGGGCCTTGATAAGTGGTGACCCCCATGTAAAAAAAAAATTGAATTTAAAAAATCATTTTATGTTGAATTTTTATAGGAACGTCATTCCCCATTGTAGAATCTAAAATATCGAATAAAAAATAATTAAATAAACCTAATTCTCTAGTAAGATTCACTTCCAAACGAATTAACGGATAATACTAGGTTATGTTCAGCATAAATATGGTTAATAGGAGTTACATTATGTTTAACTTCGAAGTGGGGTGTAGAATTGTTGAATCTTTTAGTAAAATTTTAAATATCTACAAATCTTACTTTTAGAATATATTTGTTTAAAATTATGTTATTTTTGTCGACCGGATGACATATTTTATTTGGAAACAATTCATTTTGTTACACATTCAACTTAATGATGTTTTAAAAAGTTTATTTAAAAAGAGATACAATTACATAAACGATCAGAGCTACAGGCAACTTGTGCCTGCGTAGGAGAGAGGACATATATATATATATATATATATATATATATATATATATATATATATATATATATATATATAGAGAGAGAGAGAGAGAGAGAGAAAGAGAGAGAGAGAGAGAAAGAGATAGATAGATAGATAGATAGATAGATAGATAGACAAACAGACAGCTCGGCTCGCTACACTCGCTCGCACTGTGTACTAGCTCCTATTGTGAATAGCACACACCCACGTGTTTTTCTTTGAAATCTCGTCAGCGAAATAGAGAGAGGGAGCGATGGAGAGAAAGAGAGAAATAGATAAATAGAGAGAGAGAGAGAGAGAGAGAGAGAGAGAGAGAGAGAGAGAGAGAGAGAGAATCCAGAGAGTCTCACTGGACTCATCTCTGACTTGAAAAGTTTAACTCAAACTTTTCTATTCAAACGCGGGTCCTATTATGTAAAATAATTTTTGTGGTATATAGAGACCATACGCTAATAAATAACGATAATGTTGACTAGTATGACTATTAGCGTGGGTTACATCGTATATATAAGAGTAATATGACTGCAAGTAGAAACGTATCCAGATGCAGGCCGAGTGATTGAAACGGTAGGTTAGCACCCTAGACACAATGTGTTAGAAATTCAGATGTATATATAATGATAAGGTGATAATTTAACGCCCTCGAGGAGAGAAGCAATCGGATTTTAAAAATTCAGTCCTAGTCGGGAAGCAGGATAAACAAGATGTGCCCGACAATGTAGATATCTAAGTGAATGTTGCCTCGAAATTCTGCCCGTGCGTCGCCATCATTAAGACTACGTTAAGAGAAACAAGCAAAGATAATTAAGAAATAATTTACCACGTATCTCTCCATGTTTAAGTTAAAAATATAATTTTCTTCTCATTGTTTACTAAGAGGTAATTACATATCAAGATCCGGAGGCCACTCGAGGATAAAGGTTAATGTGTGCATTGTAGTCATTGGGACAGTTGTGTAATAATCTTTTGTAAGGTAATTTGTTATAATATGATTATTTACGAGGGCGGCTAAACAAGAACTTGTTTACGTTGGACTTGAAGATAATGATATTGTAGTCAGCTGGAAAGCAGAACAGTGAAACAGAGTTCCATAGGCGGCCAGTTCTATGAAAGGAGATTTGTTTATGGAACCAATGTTTACGTTTAGGTAACGATGGAGAGTGGAGGAATTCATTGATAGTGATTTTCGTCTGTCATGATTAAGTCTGAATATTAGTTTCATTGTTATACGCGTAAACTAAATGGGCCTATCTTCAGGCTATCAATGCTCATTCACTAGGACGCTTTTCAAACTGTTGCGTTCCCTGATTGGACGATTGTCACGCATTTTGTTGCTTTAAAAACCGATACGTCTTATAGCAAAACTTGCCTACATGAATATTATAACCTGATATCTCTATATCGATTAGGTAGGCGTAAGAACGTGAAAAATGCACCCCAGCTGTACTTCGTATGTTTCTTTGATGCTCTTTTCGGGGGAGAAAGCAGCTTACCACCCTTCGACCCGCGGGGACGTACAAGGAGACGGTCATATTCAATAATGAAGCCAATGGACGCCATCAAAGGCTTGGGGGGTTGGGCAAGGCGACACGGCGACAACGCCGGGCGGCGGTCACATAGCGTCAATTATTTTGTTGATGAGAGGTGCTAAAGTGACGGCGACATCTTCAGAATTGATGCAATTCAAGCTAAAAGCAGACGTTGGTGTCGGTGATGGACTGATATTCCGATAAAAGTGCTTAAGCTTGACAGGCGCCGATAAAATGCGTTTGATAAAAGTTTTCGATGTACGGAAAACGTTTATTCCCACTTCGACTAGTGAAAATTATAAAAGTTTTTTTTTTTATCCTTACAGATTCGACTTATCTTTATTTGACTGACAAACTTTTAATTCGAGGCTTTAACAAATACGAGATTGAAAAAACTTTCTTGAGATATGAAATTACCAAATTATCAACTTATCAATATATCTATATTTTTATCTATCTGTCTCTGTCTCTGTGTATGTCTGTTTATCTGTCTGTCTGTCCGTCTGTCCGTCTCTCGCTCTCTCTTTCTCTCTCTCTCTCTTTCTCCCTCTCTCTCTCTCTTTATCTCTCTCTCTTTCTATATATATAAACGTGTTCACAACGGATTGAAGAACTTGTTGGGAATAGTTGTAAGCGTCTCTGAGGAGTGACTGGATGGAAGATTTACAGTTCTGTGGACGAGAGGTAATTGTCCATCCTTTCACGAAACAGCTGTAAGAGCTTAATGCCAAAAAAAGTGAATTTCTATTCATGTAGGTTGTGATTTTATTCAATTTACATATATATATATATACACACACATATATATATATATATATATATATATATATATATATATCGTTTCAAAACGAAAGACAAACAAAGTCAACTTGAGTGTATTATCGTTTCGGAAACGATATTCATTTTATTAAATTGACAATAATTGATAAAGGTTTTGTCTTCGAATATAATCTCCTCATCAGCAAAAATGGAGGGAGGGGGGGAGTTTAAGACACCAAAATAAAATTAGAATTTTTGTAGGAAGTAAAGTGGATATTCCTTATTGATTTTCATTACAAAACTTGTTTTAAGTTCAGTCAGTAATAACTGAACTTGGACATGGGCATCCTGCTGTATCTTGTCTCTGGATGGGCACTGTTCTTTAAAAATATTAATACATTTATTAATACATTAAAATAAACTCTGCTCTTTAGACTCTAGGTCTAATTCCTTCTTCTATATATATAAAAGCCAAACGTCTGTGTGTATGTATGTATGTTTGTGTGTCCGCTAAAAACTTTCGACAGACAGAACAAAAATTCACAAACTCGGGATCATATTGAAGCTCCATCCTTCGCCCGAAAAATATCGAAAAATTGGCCAAAAACCTTCATTTTTCACCCTGAAATCGACAATTTTCTACAGGGGGGGGTCAACAAAAACCATCCTCTCATGACAACGACCGGTTCTACGCATGCGTCAGATGATGTCATGACCTGATTTAGTTTAAATAGTTGAAAAATGTACGTCGTGTTAGCTCAGTTGGTTAGCACGTTGGTTCATTACCTAAATGTTTTAGGTTCGAATCGTGGTGTGAGATTAAAAAAAAATTTTTTTTTCGATTTTTAAAATTGAAATATTGAAACAGGGTTATTTAAGCCATTTTTCACGTAACGTTCGTTTTTCTGTTTTTTTTTTTACTTCGCTTATTCTTAGATTTTCATTAACACCCCCGACCGACCACACACACCCAAAAAACCCCGGGTACCCACCGAGTTTTTAAATTTTAATATCGAAACAGGCCATTTTTCATGTGTTTTTGTTTTGTTTTTGTTTTAACGTTCGTTTTTCTGTTTTCTTTTTTGTTTTTTCGATTTTTACATTTAACATCGTTCGTTTGCCTTACGTTAGTTTTTTTTGGTGTTTTTTTTTTTCGATGTTTTGATTATCCCCTCCCCCCTTCGTGTACCCTACGCTTTCTGTTTTCTTTTTTACTTCGCTTATTCTTAGGTTTTCATTAACACATCCACCCCCTCCAAACACTCTGGCAACGCCGGGTAACCCCCCCCCCCGCTAAGCAGGGTTTTTTAACGTTCGTTTTTCTTAGGTTTTCATTAACACCCCCACCCCCGCCCGACCACACACACCGAAAAACACCCGGGCAACGCCGGGTACCCCTCGCTAGTTAAAATATAAAAGACACACACACATACGCACACACACACATACACACACACACACACACACACACACATATATATATACAATTATATGAAAGTCACTTTGCATGTGTGTGGGTGTGTGAGTTCCTTCCCCATAGGTTCCGAAACGGCTGAGCCTATCTTTTGCAAATTTCACACAAAGTTAATTTATTTATTTGTTTGGCAGTATTTTTTTAGATATGTTTGTGCATAAATTTATCCGATAAGTATCGAAAATCAAAAGATAAAAAAAAAAATTCAATTCTCCAATATCTTGACTTTTTCTGCTTATGTATATATACTAGCCTGGGTGCCCGCCGTTGCCAAGGTGTTTGGACCTGGGCCAACCGGAAGTAGCAAAGGTTTAAATTTTGGCTAGTCAATCGAAAAAAGGACGACAAAAGCGACCCCTCCCAGTAGAAAGGTGCCCACTTGAGGGCGAATGAATTAATTTTTTAGTCAATTTTTCGTTATTTGTCGTCCGAAGGGTCGAGCGTCAAAACGATACCGATACCGTAAAAATCCATCACCTCTGTCGCAAGTTTTAGGCATACATACATACATACATACATACATGCACACGTTTAAACAGACAGATGAGATTTATATTATAGACCAGCTTGAGTGCCAGGCGTTGCCCGGGTATTTGGAGATGTGTGTTGAGCAAAAGAAAAAGAAAGAAAGAAAACATGTGGAAGTAGGCAGGCTCCAACCCGTACCGCGAAGGAGGAAAAGAATGTGTAGAAATAACGTGACGTGTTTGCTGTTGCGCTCATCGCCAAACCAGCATTGACGTAGGTTTAAATTACCGATGTCGAGAAAATCAGTCGCCTCTGTCGAAAGTTTTAGGCATACATAAATACATACATACATACATACATACATACATACATACATACATACATACATAAAGGTGAGATTGATATTATAGATGATTGGATTTTACACGAACCGTTCTTTTATTAATATTTAGCCGGTTGAAATAGATGTAAAGAGGCCAGAAATGGGTAAAAATGGAAAAATTCGTTATCAGTTTTGTACATTCATCATATTGTATTTTCATGTTTTATTTTGAGAAGGTTTATCTGCGTGTCACGTTGATACAGTGGTAACCTCCTCAGCTTTGAATGCTACAGTTTCGATTTCGGTTCTGGCTGATGGCACCCCAATTTTTTTTTACTTTGGAAATCACGACTCTATAGTCATAAAATAATATATACGACATCTGGACGAATTAAAATATCATATTTAAGCGTATCTGACGCCCGGGCAAAGATGGGCGCCTTCGCTAGTCTTTGTCTCTCTCTCTCTCTTTCTCTCTCCCTCTCTCTCTCTCTTTCTCTCTCTCTCTATATATATATATACATGAGTCACCACTTATCAAGGCCCGGATGTCACTCGAGGATAAGAGTTTTTTTAATAATATATATATATATATATATGCGTGTATATATATATATATATATGTATTTTGTCAATGTGTGTGTATTAATATATGTATCGTATATCTACCTTCTAACTCATATCGTTTGCTCATTGGTCTGCATCTATTTATATGTTCGTATTATAATTTCATCTCTAAGTTTACCGTAATGTATCATGTGGATGTTTTATTTTCTATATACCTCGTAGTCTATGCGTATGTTACTGTGTGTGGTCATTTTCTTTTTCTTTTTTATATTTCTTTTTTATTAGATTATATATTATTTTATTTCTATATTTATTTTTTATATTTTATAATTTGTATATTGTTGCTACTATGGGTTCTCTTTTTATTAAAGGTCAAAAGATAAAGGAAGAGCTCAGTTTCAGCCTGTTATTCAGGGAAGGTTTGTGTTTGGAAATGAGGAGTGCTTCAATAATGCTAAGATTTCCAAGGTTTCTGACTCAGGCAAGGGTCGTAACGCAAATGTTACGCTGTGTGCTGTTGCATGAAATTATATGTTTGTAGAATGAGGAGATTCTAGTGTTTATATGTTCTTTAATTCGTAGGTGTAGTGGTCTAGCCGTACTCCTTATGTAGGATTTGTTGCATTTAGTGTATTGCAGGTCCTATACCACATGGGCGCGCAAACATAAGCCTGTATCTGGGATGGGGCAGTTGGATAGGGAGCAAGCGTCCGGTGTATGTGGTGAGTGTTTCCGGGTTAGGTGCTGTCGTAAGGTGGTGCTGGATTGGATAAGTTGTTTGTCTAGCTTCTCATGGTGTATGGCTCTACGGATAGCTGAGGAGATTTTATCGTTGAAGAAGGGGAGCTTGAGAAAACAGGTATTTGAGAGAGTTTGGCGTTGGCATTTTTTTCTTTTTTTTGAGTGAATATGAAGTGGAATTGGGATAGCCGTTTATGGAGAGGGTGTGTAGGAAGTTGTTAGTGTGCAAATTTTGTCGGATGTGTTAGTGCACTTGTTGCGTATGCGTGAAATCTCTGTATGTGCGTAGCTCAGTTTGTCTTTGAGGGGTAAGGCGGATCTAAAGTGTACAAACAGACGTCTGCAGGCTGGTTTCCTGTAGAATTATGTACATATAGAGCCGTTTTCCTTGATGTATATATATATACACAAATTCAATATATATTATACTCATAGCACACTTTCTACGAGCATATTTGTTTTTTAGCCGGCAAAAATATGTTGCTAAGGGATCAAATGTGTATGGGTGTAACACAGAGGTTTAAGATTGGGCTGAAAATTTGGATGTTTTGGTTTCAATTCTAGCCAATGGCACCTAAATTTTTTTTTACTTTCCGAAGTCGCTACTATATATATATATATATATATATATATATATATATATATATATATATATATATATATATAAATTAATAGAAAACTGATTCTGTAGTAATAAATACGAAATCTGTGTAAATGAAAATATAATATTTAAACGTGTTTTACGACCGGGAAACGCCGAGTGGCTTGCTTGTTTTTAATAAAACGTATCTTAAACCCGTCCTACAGCTGTTTTTAACTATCGAACTGCTAAACTTTGGAATGCCATCTCTGTTTCCTGCATTTCTGACTCTAATAACCTGTAGAAGTTTAAGTGTAATGTGAACAGACATCTTGCTGCTCAACTCCTCACAGTTTACTCTTGTAAGACAATCCCAAATAGTAGCACTCTCCAAGTTTTTAATATGCCTTGTTTGAGGTGCACAGGATTAAAAAATAAAGTTTATAATAAAAAGAAAAAAAAACTGTAACTGTAGAACGCGTACACGTCGTCCAGTACAAAAATAACTGCATAATTAGAGACATAGTTTACCAAGCCACAATATGTAGAGTAGATAACCGAAATTACAAAAAAAAAATGTGTGCGAGAAACCGCCTTAATTATTAAAAATCAGATATAACAAGCATAAACGCACTTAACAACAACAACAACAACAACAACAACAACAACAACAACAACAACAACAAGATACAGCACATTCCAAACATCACTAGGCAACCACTAGATCAAAAGTTGTCGCGGTTGCGAAATTTCGTGCATCACAACTCGCAGCTCCAACTGTGGCACACATTTTCATCCGGAATTATGGATTCCGAGAAGCATTCTCCTTCAGAAGGTCGATATTCATGAAATACCTTCGGGGCAAGAATGGCACAGGCGGTTTGATCAATCAGATACACCTTATCAAGCTCTGCAATGACAAAATCGAATTCATTCTCGGTAGCAATTTGTTCTGAGCTCTAGATTATGACTATCTGCCCCATTTCCCTTGCAGGAACAGATATACAGCAGATATATATCATTTGTATCGGATTTGCTATCTGTAAACAGTTTCCTTACAACTGTCGGCCTTCCATACTTGGTTGGAAAACCGAAGATTTTTCATATTATGTATGGTTGTTTTTTGTATGTTTTTGTTGAGAAACAGCAAGGCCAAACAATCCGCCTATCGGAAAATATCCGTCTAATAACGACAACACTTAGCGTTAAAAAAACATGGCGGCGAAATCCTCTTTTTCACTGTACAGAACTGCAAAAAGAAAACTCTGCAATCACTTCCTATATCGCGTTAATTATCTGATTATCAATTCTGTATTTGATAAACGTATCAAATTGGTTTATATTAGAGTGTAGCTACTATTTTTTTAATCATATAATACATGAAGAGTAAGACAGCGTTGAACAGTATCTTCTTATAATATAAGCGGCACTTTTTCTGTTAATATATCTGTCCGTATTTTGAATCATTTCAAGGGAGATAATTATGTAGAAACTTCCTGAGTCAAATAACTCTGATGTTGTAGAGAAAAGATACTACCAATAATGTTGTAAAGTCTGCATTCGTGCTTGACATTTATAAAAAAATAGGTTTTATTTTTAATTTATTCATAAAAATCTTATTGTGGGGATCTATCTTCGCGCTTGATATTTTAAAACGGAAATACGTATTTATTCATATCAATAATATTATGAAACCTGCGTTCTTTCTTTACATTTATACGAAGAAAATACGTTTTACTTTAATTTATTCACATATATGTTACAAAAGTTCGACACCAATAAAGTTTTAGTGTTCATATAGCTGAGTTAATACCTGTAGTAATCAATGGTATCTGATGAAGTAGATTTGCTTTACTTTTTATTCATGTAAATTTCAGGTGTTGTCTTTCATTGTTTCGTCTCTCTCTATAAAACTCAATGCCCCTATATATGTGTGATAGTAATTTATTACCTATAGAAGGAAAGGCAGTGTATTCCTTATAGAAGGAAAGGTAGTGTATTCTTTTTAGAAGAAAAGATTAGAAAATGGACATAAAATCAAAAAGTGTATTCTTATGTAAAATTTATCAGGAGAGTCAATGAGAATGTCACCATCTCTTCAATCTCACCCTAAGGGAACTATAAGGACAGAGCATCCTTAAAGCTTCAAATATATTATATTTTGCTAAAATATAAATAATATGTGAGCAACTATCTGTAAAAAAATAATAGAAGTGCTCCCAAGCATCTACATATGCTTCTAATCTCAAAGAACTATGTAGGTCGGGATTTCTTTAAAAGTTTAAGTTTGAGGGTCGTCCCAAAAATAAAGCCTGTTTTTTTTTTAAACTCTAAAACTTGAAGATCTATGATAACTATGATGGTACCATTAAAACGAGCGATTTTTTGTAATGCAGAATTTAATTTGCTACCTAGTCACCACAATTCTCAATTCATTTTTGCCAAAAATACAATGACGCATCTCTGTTACTAACGTACGCCCATGACAATGGTTCACACCGTCAATATCTGCAACAAAGCTTTCAGGTGATGAATACATAAATTCAGTCATCACAACAATGCAATTAACAGTTCCTGTGATCCATTCGAGATGAAAAAAACAAATAGGAGGCATTACTTTTGAAACGTGTTTCGTATATTTTATTTTGATTAAGTTTTTATCGTCTGCATAACATTATCCTGGGTAGACAATGGAAGTTGCCTTGAGCCGCTACTCTACCTTCTGTGTGTCGAATATGTGTCCCCATATTTAAGGGATCTATGGGGACAAAACGCACTAAAACAGTTATCGAATTTAAATGAAATTAAAAACAATTTGAATAAGGCACGAATTCAGAGAGTTTCTAACACTTCAATTAGCGGATAATACCAGAGGAGGGCGACAGCAAAGAAAGTATTTAATGCTCTGAGTACAGTGATAAAGTAGATAGTGATACTCATTAAATACCGAACAACATGGTGTCTAGTATACTTATTATCTGTCTAGTATATATATATATATATATATATATATATATATATATATATATATATATATATATATATATATATATATATACAGGGAGACCCAAAAAACGGAACCCAACTATAATTAGGCCCCGTTTCTTAGTGTTTTGTCCGAATGAAATGAAACTTTGGTCATAATAGTTTATTATATTCAAAACATCACATCAAAACACTAGAGGCTTTGGCCTTTTTTTCTCCGTTCTACAGCATATGTTCTAGATGACCTCTATTTAGCTTTTTTTTGTCACCCTGTATATACTAGCATGGATGCCCGGCGTTGCCCAGGTGCTTGGAGGTGTATGTTGAGCAAAAAAGAGCGGTCAATTTTTTAAACTTTGACCCCTATTATGACCCCTTAAAATTTATTGTTTTGGGCTCAAATCGAGTTATTAAGTTAAATCCATGTCCAAGGACCTATATCTAAAATTTCAAGTGTTTAAACCCAAAATTGTCGGAGGAGTTTGGCAGAGTTCTCAAAGGTCAAATTGTTGAACTTTGACCCCTTAGCAGCCAAATTTCTGTCCGAAAACCGATCACAAAAGTTTTCCCAAATCTCAGTACCCTGTATATCAAATTTCGAGTCTGTAAACTTAAATTGACAGAGTTATTGTGTAGGGAAATACACACACACAGACACGTTCACTTATATATATATATATATATATATATATATATATATATATATATATATATATATATATATATATATATATGATAGGACGATAGCAATATTTTTTACCAATTGCGATACAATTACCGATTCCGTAGTAAATTCCCGATTCCGATACAATTACCGATTCCGAGTTCGATTTTTATAAATCTCTAAATATTTAACTGTACAATGGTTACTTTGTCCCGATTACCGTAAAGGCACAATTTAAATATGCATACATTTTTCAAACGTAAAAACACACTACTAAATTAACGTGATCTATAAATTTTCGTTTAATTGGAAGGTGAAAGCTCTATTTCATTGACTGCCCAAACACGCAAATATTTAAAATGTAATGTGAACCTGTAGATATTTCAAATATAATCTAAACAAACAACTGCTAGTATCCCTAGAAATATCGCTCTGCATTCAGAGTGACCCTTTACGTCTCAGAATCAACGTGCCTTTTTGAGGTGAATCAAATACTAAGGATAACTTTACGTAAAACTACGTGACTCGTGAATGAGGCGTTTAACAAACAACAAGTTGATTTTGCTCAGCCGAATATAGAAACCGTTTACTTGCGAAAGAAATTGAAGTATCGTAAATATTAAAGTGAGTTTGGCAATTTCCAACGATAGAATCAAGCCCACATGGTTTCATGGTTTCACTTGTCATAAACATTTGGATCTATCGTCCTTTTTTACTGATGAAAAATGCTATTCGTTCATCAATTGCATCTACAAGTATGTTCCTTATATTCTGACTCAAAGGATAAATCAATGAAGTACACAGACAAACGTGATAGTATTAACATAATTAATTCGCTCCTCTGGGATATATATTGTAACATATCTGGGATATATATTGTAACACAAGAAAGAAGCTTTCTATACAGTAGTAATGTTTTATCTTACATCGTATTTTATTTATTTTACAAAATATTTGCGTGTCGGATTCTGCTAATATTTAAGGTCCAGAAGCTTTAATCGGACCACGGCCACTGGTCTTACACACATCCGCATTTACATACCAATGCGTGCATATGCTACATTAGCATATAGTGATGACAAAAGACACAAACAACCACAAAATAGTAGATGCAGACAACGTAAAGCCTGATATTTTCTTTTAACTTAAAAAAATCTTGGAGAGCTACAAAGACGGGAGTGGTACCATCAAAAGGAGCGACCTTTTGCGATCCGATTTATTTCTATATATTCTTACTGCACTTTAGTTAACGATAAACGATGGCTGGACATGTGCATCGAAAGGGTGTTTTGTGATACGAGGATCGTTCCAAAAATAAAGCCTCCCATTTTTTTACTAAAAAAGTTGAAAGTCTATGAAGTCGAGTGTTGCACCATTAAAACGAGCGAAATTTTGTCCTCCACAATTTATTTTTCTACAGAGTCACCCCTATTCTTAATGCAATTTTGTTAGCGATGAGCGATGGCTGTGCATGGGAGTCTGATGCAAATTTGTTATAGAAGAGTCGTTCCAAACGTACAGGCTTCTATTTTTTTTTAACTAAAAAAATTGAAGAGCTACGAAGACGGGAATGATACCATTAAAACAAACGACGGTTTGTGCTTCAGAATTTGTTTTTCTACATAGTAACCACTATTCTCAGTCCACTGTTGGCAATAATTCAATGACGCATCTCTGCTTCTAACGGTCGTCTCTGTTGCTTTCTAAGAGATTCACACCGTCAATATTGACGACAGGGAAATGAAACCTCCAAGTCATGAATGTATAAGTTCATTCACCATAATAATACGATTTGTATTTTCTTCCGATCCATTCGGGCGGAATAAATTATAGGAGGCATTACGTTTTGTACGTATTCGTATATATATATATATATATATATATATATATATATATATATATATATATATATATATATGTATATATGTGTGTATATAATTTGTAAAAACCTTGAATTTGTTTAAATTGATATGGACGGTGTGTAAATAGAGAATAATATATAAATTAAAAAATCAGGAAAATGTAAAAAAATGTTTAACAGTATTAAAACATTTTTAGTCGTTTGCAAAGCATTATTTTAACAAAACGTTTCTTTGAATAAGTTTGTAGTAGGAAAAATGGAAGTGTTAATGCTAAATATTGGAATCGTAAAGACTTAACAAGGGAAATCTGTAAGTAAACATAGTGTATATGTAATAAAATAGTTTGCAATCACTTGCGCTTACATCATTACAGAATCACATCACAGTAAATAGTTAACTATTAGTAAGTAATTTTAAGAAATTAATTTAAGATAATCATGAAAAGGGATTTCATGTTTTAAATACATGTAATGGGTGTTTTATTTAATATGATGTGGTCGATGTTTCTTTTCCATGCATTAGTGAATATCTACTTTTTAGAAATCTGCTTGGCCCGAGTAATAAATTTATGAAAGAAGCCAAAAGTGAGTACACTTTTAAGATTTAATAACAGTAAAACAAAAAGAAAAAAAAACAAGAATTAGTTAATCAGAATGAAATATCGACCTCTCAGATGCATGGCTATATGGGTTTAAGTTGAAAATCTGACAAGATAACTTTATTTGTATGCGTGTTTTACATGTGATTTTATTTATAAAAGATATTTTAGCTGATACAAAAAAAATATTCGTTTTTGTTCTTCGTAACGCCAATCTACTTAGTCATCTAAAGCTGATTTTATATGAATCGCATTCTTGTTTTTGTCAATTAACTCCAATATTTTCACTTCCGGCATTTTTGTCTTTGAATCCTTCGTACTTTTTCCTCATCAAAAAGGTTATTCGTTTATCAATTGCATCTACAAGTACGGCCCTACATTCCGACTCACAGGGTAAATCAATGCAGTCCCCAGACAAACGTGATAGTATTAACACAATTGATTTGCCCCTCCGGGATATATATTGTAACACACGAAAAAAGTTTCCATTACAGGTGGATTGCTTTATCTTGCATTGTATTTTATTTATTTTAGAAAACATTTGCCTGGTTCACAGAATCTGATGCGTGGAGGACTCTACTAATATTCAAGGTTCAGAAGCTTTCATCGAATCCAGGCCACTGGCGCTAGTAATCTTACATATATCCACATACATTTATACGTTGCACCAGCATCAGGTGATAACAAAAGACCCAACCGACCACAAATACAGGCAACAGAAAAAAATATGCACGTCTTCATTTCTTGAAGGCATGAACTGACGAGAGATGTGCGAATAAAGAGAACAAAGCACTTATTCATCAAGTCAATAGGCCATAACTTTTTGTCATTTATTCTCTCCCTCTCTCTCTCTCTATATATATATATTTTTGTAGTCATCAACATACAGTCCTGTTTCGTTGTATCACAACTCATCAGTGCCGCTATACTAGCGCCTCTCTGAAGCCGAGGATTGAACCAAGAACCATCGCGATGACAGTTAGCTGTTCTCCAATCGACCCCCGGGAGCGGTGCCTGTAAATTATTTCGCCAAATGTCTATTTAAACAGACATTTGTCCACCACTTTGATAGTGCTCTAACTGCTTGTTTATAAACAAACAGTTCGCGTCGAATATATATATATATATATATATATATATATATATATATATATATATATATATATAAGTATAATTATTGCCCAGTCGTAAAATACGCTTACATATGATATTTTAATTTGTTCATATTTCGCATACAGCATTATAGAGTCGTGATTTCAAAAGTTAAGAAAAATGTATATGGGTGCCTAGAATCGATACTGAAAGCAAAACTGTAAGATTCAAAGCTGGTGACGTTACCACTGTATCAACATGGCACGCATATGAACTGATCAAAAATAAACTAAGATGAATGTACAAAATGTATAACGATTTTTTTCAATTTTGACCTCTTTAAAAACTGTTTAAACCGGCTAAAGACGCATAAAAGAACGGTTCATAAAAATCCAAACATTTGAGTCCCTTAGCTCCGCTCTGCGACTTTTAGTTTCAGCAGAGATAGAGTTTGAAAACATGGATACAGACAGACAGAAAAACAGACAAACAGACAGAAAACTTTTTTATGAATTAGATGTAAAGAAATTTATGTGTGTGTGTGCGTGTGTTCCTTCTGTATGGACTCGGAAACTTCTGGGCTGATTTTTTTTTCATTTCACACGAAGATACTTGATGCGTCTAGAAGTGATTTTAAGTAGGTTTTGCATGGGAATGCGTCTGATCAGCACTTTTTAAATCACGACTCTATAATAATATATACGGAATCTGAACAAATTAAAATAACATACTTAAGCGTATTTTACCACCGCGCAAATCCGAGCACCCCCTTCCTCGCTGGTATATATATATATATATATATATATATATATATATATATATATATATATATATATATATATATATATACATATATACACACAAACACACACACATATATATATATATATATATGTAAAACTCTGTG
This sequence comes from Euprymna scolopes, assembly GCF_053919585.1. NCBI lineage: Eukaryota > Metazoa > Mollusca > Cephalopoda > Sepiida > Sepiolidae > Euprymna > Euprymna scolopes. Next base: position 14,323,994 of record NC_136491.1, on the reverse strand, counting down.
GACTTTGCTTGCTTGCTTGCATCTTGTCTTCGACCCCCACCCAATCAAATAAAATTTAAACTAGTAATTTTAGCGTATGTTAAAAGCAAACTTTACTACTTAGGCGATACTACTACAATGACATTGAAGCTGTTATTTTGGTGATCTTTCATTTTGGATTTTTCTATTTGACTTAAAAAAAAAAAATACAACACTACCGCATGTTATATATTGTAAACAGTAAGATATTTACAAAATGAGTAATGATATAATAAATTTAAATATTTATTGTTTAGTGATTTGAAGTAGAAAATAAACCTATTTCACATGAATTATTATTATTTAAAGGTAATGCCTCCTATTTTTATTACGCCCGAATGCATCAGAGGGATTGCAAATTGCATTGTTATGATGACTAAATTTTTACATTCATAACCTGAAAGTGTCATTTCTTTGTTGCAGATATTGACGCTGTGGGACTCTAAGCAATCCCAGTCATGGACGTTCGTGAAAAGCAAAAAAGACGTTGTGGAATTTCTGACAAAAGTGCATTGAGAATGCTGGTGACCAGGTAGAAAAATAAATTCTGGAGAACGAAATGTCGCTTGTTTTCATGGTACCACTCCGTCTTCGTAGTTCTTGAACTTTTTGAGTTAAAGGATAGGACGCTTTACTTTTGGAACTACCGTCGGATTTTTATATAGTGCCTTTAATTATTATTAATATAAACAGGCTCTGATTATTTAAAATTTTCTTTAACGTTTAAGTTATATTAATCTGCGTTTTGATTTGGATAAAGTTTCCGATAGTCGATTAATTATAGATTTTTATCAGTTATTTTGCAGTTGTTTTATTAATGGTGTTTAATATCTGCTCATAATTTTCCAGATCGTTTCTAAAACCGCTTTACGCTGAAAAGAGAAATACACTTTTGTTCAAATATTTTCCAGCATTGTTTCTATGCTGCTCTTATCACTTTGCGGGCTTTTAATCTGTTTGGCTCATAGTATATCAATGTGAAAGTTGTTACTTTTTTCCCAATTCTTTAAAACTGATGCTCACATTCCGACAGCTTTGTTGCATTTCTTATCGAGCCATGGTCGAACGCGTTTGCTTGGTTGTGTTTGGTGTTATAGTGTGCTTTGTATATGTGAGATTTTATTCACATTTTCTTTTAAACATTTCCCGATTCACTTTTTGTAGCTTTCTATGAAATATTTTTTAACAATTACCCTTTCAATGCTTTCAAAGTCTGAAAAATAATCATTACAACAAGATTTATCATATAATATTTATGTCAATCCACACAGACTGTCAGGCTGCAGGATTGGTCGAGTAATTTACATCGTACTAATCATCATAGGCGCACTTGGCTCAATTCCAGACAATTTTGAGAAACAGCTGAACTCCTTGTTAATAAAGTACAACACAACCTCATGACTTAAGAAGTCAGTTCTACTTGACACATTAAACATCTTACGACAGGTGCTTTCCACCTAATTGACTGTTTGAATATGCTCACTAACCTTGGTTTAAAAACGCGCTATTAAGAGAAATTAACCGGTTTACAGCATCATAACACTTTGAAGTTAACGAGCACAACAACAACAACAATAATAATAATAATAATAATAATAATAATAATAATAACAACAGCAATAATACTACTAATAATAACAACAATAATAATAACAACAATAATAATAATAATAACAACAACAGTAATAATAATAATTATAATAATAATAATAACAATAATAATAATAACAGCAACAATAACAATAATAATAACAACAATAATAATAATAATAACAACAATAATAATGACAACAACAACAATAATAATAATAACAACAATAATAATAATAATAATAACAACAACAATAATAATAATAATAACAACAATAATAATAATAATAATAACAACAACAACAATAATAATAATAATAATAACAACAACAATAATAATAATAACAATAATAATAATAATAATAACAACAACAACAATAATAATAATTATAATAATAATAACAGCAACAATAATAATAATAACAACAACAATAATAATAATAACAACAACAATAATAATAATAATAACAACAACAACAATAATAATAATAATAATAATAATAACAACAACAATAATAATAATAATAACAATAATAATAATAATAACAACAACAACAACAATAATAATAATTATAATAATAATAACAGCAACAATAATAATAATAACAACAATAATAATAATAACAACAACAACAATAATAATAATAATAACAACAACAATAATAATAATAACAACAACAACAATAATAATAATAATTATAATAATAATAACAGCAACAATAATAATTATAACAACAACAATAATAATGATAATAATAATAATAACAACAACAATACTAATAATAACAATAATAATAATAATGATAACAACAACAATAATAATAATAATACTAATAATAATAATAATAATAACAACAACAATAATAATAACAACAACAATGATAATAATAATAATAATAATAGTAATAACAATAATAATAATAACAAGAATAATAATAATAATAATAACAGCAACAATAATAATAATAATAATAACCAGAACAATAATAATAATAGCAACAACAACAACAACAACAACAACAATAATAATAATAACAACAGCAACAACAACAACAATAATAATAATAATAATAATAATAATAATAATAATAATAACAAAAATAATAATAATAACAACAAAAACAACAATAATAATAATAATAATGATAATAATAATAATAACAATAATAATAATAATAATAATAATAATAATAAAAATAATAATAATAATAATAATAATAATAATAATAATAATAATAATAATAATAATAATAATAATAATAATACAGTAGAACCCTAGAACCTCGGGATACAGTGGTCCTAGGAAACGGTTTATTTTTTCAGATTACGATGTGAAATACGATGTTTTTCCGACCCATGGTTACAGTAATTGCCCCTTACGGTATTATGTATAATGTTATTTGATTATATACATGTCTATTACATACTCTACTGTGTTTTGTTACCAATTTTTAATGCCTTATCCCGGGGTTGTACTGTAATAATTTTAATAAGTCGTGTAACGTTGGTGTCGAATGAGACCACGCCAAATAATCGAGAAAGGTCAAGCAATATGAAAAGATAAAGGAGAAATATTACGGACAAAACCCTCACTGGATGGGAGCAAAGAGGACGAGATCATAGGTGGCTATTGCCACCCAAATTCATGATGAAATTTTATTTACGGTTTTCTTTAATCATGTTCCAGTTAACTTTTTGTAGCACTCTACGTAGTGTTTTTTTTACTATTACTTTCTGTGCTTTCAAGGTTCCACTCCCGTCTTTGTAGCTTTTTAACTTTTTCAGATAAAGAAAAGTAGGAGGCTTTACCTTTGGAACAATCCTCGTCTCTCTCCCACTCTCTCTCTCTTTCTCTCTCTCTCTAAATATGTATACGGCACGCTTTTTAATTGGTTTTGGCCGGCCATTTAGCTGCCAAAAGAGTCAAAGTTCAACAGATTTTACCATGTCGGTCTATAGCAAGCTGTTCAGCCAATTTTGGGTCTAAACTTTTGAAATTTTACATAAAAGGGAAAAGGGTATTCAGAGATGCAGCAATCTTTTTAATCAGTTTTTGGGCGAGGATTTGGCTGCCAAGAGGTCAAAGTTAAAAAGGTTGACCATTGCAGACTCTATCCAACTCTTCCGCAAATTTTGGGTCTAAACACTTGAAATATTATGTGTTAGCAAATCAAACGTTGTTTAGACGACCATATGCATGTTTGCGAGGAAAAATAAATTAACAATGAGATGTAATAATGATTCATATTATCGTTAATAAACCGCGTCCACCTATTATGACAGTTATCTCGTTATAACAGAGCGCGGACGCGCGTATGCAAATGCAGAGCCGTCTTCAAAATGACGTCACGGCAGGGAAAAAGTAAAGGACTATAAAAAGAACGTGTGCACGGACAGAAGATCACGTTCGAGAGCAGGTTCGAAACGACGTTCGAGACGACAGAGGTCGGAGAGAAGGAACACGATCACGTTGTATTCTGGATATTACCCGGATGTAAATGTCGTTGTTACAAAAATAAGGAGTCGAGTTATTACTTATCCTATGCTCCCTGCGACGTACTCTGTTACAACGTGTTGGGCCCCGGGTGTCTACATGTTAACGCGTGTGTAAATGTGTACAACGTTACATCATGGCAAGTACACAGACTGAGCTAACAGAAATATGCCCACTATTGGTACGTCGAGGGGATCGCTATTGCTGTAGGTTCATCAGAGCACATTCCATTATAGGACCTGCTAAACAGACACAGTGATGGAACATCTTGAGAGAAGTGTGATGAATTCGTTACTTGTGGTTGAGGTAACTTCACTTGCTTATGCGACTACATAAGGTATTTTGTAATTAGTTGCGAGTGGCCTTTTTGAGTTCTTAAATTCTCTCCTTATAAAAACCGACGATATACCATAGTTTGTCCTTGTAGCGAATAAAATGAACAATGATAGGTGCAATGCTACTTTACAGAAATAGATTCTTGCTTTGTACTCGAAAATGCTCGTAGCCTGCTCTGGGCCTGCTAAGCCAGTAGGACATCAAATGAAACTACCTAGTGTTCGGGATGTATCTACAAATGTTGGATAGCCGGGGTATATATATATATATGCGTACTAATGTGTGTTGTTTATAATGGGTCTCTATTAATTTATCATTTTTAAACGTTCTGATATGTGATTCATCTAGCGTATTCTGTAACGCCTCCCTCGAGGAGATGGTTAAGGACTCTTATTTCTCTAGATTCTTGGTACGTGTCATCTAGACTCCTCGGAGGTTGTTACATAAATCTGGTATGCCGAAAGCGAATATCGAAGCGGCAGGCAGGAAGAAAGACAAACAATTGTAATCTATCTACAAAAGCTTAATTTTCACAGGATTATGTACAAAATGTTTTTACAATTCTCATTCAGATTTTGTAAGTTCTTTTCAAAGTCTCAACTCTCTTCACAGACAGCGACCGATGGATGAATGAGGTGGGGAGGGGTCACCTCTCTTCTCGGATTCAACAAGCAATCTGCTTTGAAACTCTCCACTCGCTCTGCGACTCAACTCTGGCTAATTTTCACACGATAGTTGTATATATAGTAAGGTATGTGGATGGGGGTAGAAATTCTCCCCAGCCAATAAGATTCCGCCACGAAATCTCCACGAAATCGAAAGCCCCAGGTCCCTGAGTGGACACCATTCCTACACCTGAAATTCTCTCACGATTTTCAAGGACAGATGTCAATTCTGACATCCGACCCTGGGTTCATTTAAGGCCAGACAAGGTTCTAAGTGAAATTTCCTGTTGTCAACTTTTAGCCGTAAAAATATATTTCTCTGGTTTTCAAACAATATCTATTTTGACATGAAATAAAATATGTATATTTATCTTCTCTATCTTAAATCCTTGGGTTATCTGGCGTCACCCGGGAATCCAAAGCTACCTCAGCGTAGTTCTAACGCTCCTCAATGGGGGATTACCTTACAATTCTCTATAGTGTGTTAATATACGTAAACATATGATTAAAAGTTTATAGACAGTGTGTAAACAAGAGACAGACATCGTTGTTGATTGGAACACTAGCAAAAACATACCTCAAATCTTCCTTCCACGCGCCCTGAAATCAAAGGTACTTTTCTCCGAAAGTGAAAATGATCAGGCGTGAATTATATTTTTAAGTAATCATTTTTTTCTTTCTGGGTTCCTTTTCAGAGTTGGCACGCTTTATCTAAGATAATATTTTACTAAGTCGCCCCCTTCCGACTTCCACACAAAAAATAACCCAGTCCACCTGCTAACCCGTTTCGTATCGAACTGATCTCCCTCGTAATTAAAACACTATTTCTCCAAATTTATCTTTTCCATTACGTCATCACTACAAGTAGCCTAAAGATCTTTGCTGGTTTTTTGTCACGTATCTTTGTTTATATTATTGTTAGATAAAATTTCATCTATCAAATTAACATCAAGTTTACATTTTTGTTTGTGCTAATTATGAAACTAACTAATCATTCTTTTCTATTAAATCACTTTAACATAAATAATTTTATGTGTAAATATTAACAACGATCATAATAATAATTATCTTTGACCAGCACATCTTTCAGCATTGCCTAGGCAACATCTAACAGAAAAAAAAAACACTTTTTTTTAATTGCGCAAATGAAAAAGATAATTTAAAATAGGTCACCAAACAAAGTACATATTTACATTAACTGCGTGTAAAATTTAGCCGTAAAACTTAAATCTAATCACGGCATTTTGTCACATGTGGATTTTTAAAACTCTTATTCACTTTAATATTTAGACGTTAGAGGATACTGTTTTCAATCATGTGTTCAGAGGACTATGTGGGGAGTTGAGCAGGGAGATACCTGTTCACAATACATTTAAACGTCTGCATGTTATTACAGTCAGAGATGAAGGAAACAGGGAGGGGATTTCAAAGTTTAGCAGTTCGAGGGAGTAGAAAGATTTTCGACATCTAAGAATCTCAACAGAGAAAGGGAGGAATTTTGCTGCGTGTCGTATTAGTTGAGGGAAAATACGTAGATTGCGTACAAGTGCTACAAATTAATTACAGAACGTTCCATTAAAGTTCTTGCAAAACAGGCCCAGGGATGCAACACTGCAATGATGGGACAGGGGTTGCAGCTTGGTCTCTAGTGCGAAATCTGTTAGATTTGAGAATCTTTTGTGGACCCTGTTCAAAGAGAGGGACTAGTTTTAGATGCACCAGTCCAGATGTGGCACTAATGCTCTATGCCTGTAATGTATTTGTTCCATATTATGTGTTTATTGAACTACGAGGAGCGTGTCTCCTATATTTAATCCCGCCCGAATGGATCAGACGGGATTGCGCATTGCATTGTTATGATGACTGAACTAATGCATTCCTGACCTAAAGTTTCATCTCTCTGTTACAGATATAGACTCCGTTAGAAACAGAGATACGTCATTGAGAATGGCAATGCCTATGTAGAAAAATAAATTGTGGAGGACGAAAGGTCGCTCATTTTAATGCTTTCATCTTTGTAGCTCTTCAACGTTTTTATTAAAAAAAATAGGAGGCTTTATTTTTGAAACGACACTCGTATTCTATTAAATTTTATCTACTTTACATATGTATGATAGAATTATGGTAGAAAATCAATAAAAATCACATTCAATGAAAAAATTGTACAATTCAATCTGAAAGTAGGAATCGATTTGCAATCAATTTGCAATCAATTTCCAATCAATTTACGCATCAATTTATATGCGAAGACAAAACATCATCTGTAGTTTGAAGATACTTTTAAAAAATATTTATTTATATTTATTATCTATAGAAATTAATCGATATTATGCGGAAAGAAATGAGAGAAAAAATTATTAGTAGTGGCAGTGCCTTTTGTAAAACTCCACCCGTGGGGGATAGATTTACAATTAAATTAAATCGTAAACTGAACCCTGAACAGAGAAAATATATATGTATACATGAAAGCATTCAATAATGTTATATTCGTGTTCTGGAGTGCCTAATCGATAATAATAGGAAACAGATAAAAAAAAAATGATTATCTCTGGTGGTATTGTCTATTGTAAATCTGTACGCATCTTTCTAAAATGCAATCGCCTTAATGAGGCCATCATCATTCGCGTTGTGTGCGAAGCAAAGAAGCGAGGATTTCCTTCGGCGTCGCATCCGTCGCATTGCAACGACGTTTAATCAGCGAAATATACATTTCAGTGAAACACAAAGAAGCGCAGTTGAAACGAAATGCAATTAGTGCGTTTGACGGGCGCAGCAGAAATGTTTGGCGAAGAAATTCTGATCCGAAACACAAACACGGCGAAGACTTCGATTCAAAACAAGCCGCACTTTTTTTTGTGATCACCTAATACATTATGCATACAGCACTAAGCCTGGAACGCATTAACCGGGCAGTAGGATAACTAAAGCAGATACAACACAACACATGTGGAGGTGATAGTGGCGTATTGGTTAACTATACGATTGTGACGAGTTCGAGTCCAATTCCTTCCATAAAAAAAAAACATTTTTATTTAGGAATGTTGCCAACCTTCATGTTTTAATCCTGTAATTACCTGATGTCTTTCTAGATAAAAATCTATCTGAAAAGATATCGGAGAAACGAATGCCAACGAAAATAATCTGATTCATACAAAAATATACGAATGATGCTCCACAATATTAAAAAACACAAATATGCACCCCGACACCCTATATATGTATATATATATATATATATATATATATATATATATATATATATATATATATATATACATACATACATAAACATATATATATATATATATATATATACATATATATATATATATATATGAAATTCAAGTGAAATCAGTTTTTTCTTCACCCTATTCCCTCTGCTTCACTTTTTGTTATCAAGTAAGATCTTTGACTTACTTGCAGTTTCATCAAATACTTTTGTATGCAAAATCCGATCCCGCATTTAGCTAAATTCTACCCTCTGATTAGGAGGAAAGTATTTCTTCGAAACTCGGCGGATTAAAGACTATCCACTAATTTAATGTTTCCTTTTCAAATTTCAAAATGTTTTTAACTCTTTTTCAAAGTGTTTTTAACATGTTTTATTAACTATTTGCTCTTATATATATATATATATATATATATATATATATATATATATATATATATATATATATATATATAGTCTTTGAAGTTTTTAACCTTTAAAACTATACAAAAAATATTTTTTATCATTCCTTAGAAAACCATCTAATCAGTAAGTCATTTAATCACCTGCAATCACTGCATCACCTCGCTCTCGAATTTACTATAATACCAATAATTTATTTTTCAAGGGATCATCAGTTGTTTACCATGAAACACTGTTTCGGGGATTTAAAAACAAAACAGTATATTACATCATGGCTCCCCAGCAGTGTTGATCAAACATATATATATATATATATATATATATATATATATATATATATATATATATATATATATATATATATATATATATATATATATATGCCCTACTTTTAATGCTAGGTTTATTTATGGTGTCTTTTACATTTAATAAAAACCCTTCACAATATTTGCTGACGAGGAAAACTTGTTTATTAAAAAACTATATGTAATAATTATTGTCCGTAACTTGATGTCTACCACAATAAAAAACACTGTTTTCCGAAACGATTGTACAAATAATTGATTTTGTTGTTGTTCCTTCTTATGAAACGGATTTTTAATTTAATTATAATTTGATAGTTTAAATTATCAATCACATTATTAAATATTAAATTAGCTCTAGGATATTTACCTATCGAGCTTATTATATATCTAAATTACAACGAGCACTTTTTCGTTCCTGCATTTTAATTAAACTAGTAATTTCACTATTACATTAAAATACACTCTGCTCTTTAGACTATTGTTCTAATCTCCTTTAAATATATATATATATATATATATATATATATATATATTATAGTCAATATATATATAATCTCCTTTAAATATATATATATATATATATATATATATATGCGTGTGTAGTTAGAACAGAGCTGTAAAGTAGAAGTCTACAATTAGATTTTATTGTTCGGCAGAATACTCCATTACTGGTATGCTAGGTAATCCTTAATCCGCGGAGTTTCAAAGCTAATTCTTCTCATCAGGGGAAAAATTGTTAGCAAAATAATCAGACAGGCGATCACCTGTGTTGTTCATTTACCTGCAATATACTCCACTATTACACTGGACTTTTTTCTTATATACTGTTGGTTGTTTTTTGTCTTAATATTGAACTCTGAATGAACTGTTCGCATGAACTGTTTTCCATATTCATATTTTATGTTTTTTTAAGTTTTGTGACTAAAACTCATAAAACTTTTAGTTTCATCCTATGCAGTAACCAGCAAACACACATAAATGCTAATTTTTTGCGTGCCTATCAGATTATTTTGCAAACAGTTTTTCTTCTGATTAGAAGAATTATCATTCTTTGAAACTCAGCGGATTAAGGATTATCTAGCACACCAGCTATGGAGTATTCTGCCGAATAATACAAACTGTTTGTAAACTTATACTTTACAGCTCTGTTCTTACTATCATTTAGCGTAAACTCTACTATCGTCAGTGAATGTATTGAGCTTTTTCAATTGGGTGTGATTTAGATATAAATAACTATATTCATATTTGCTTTTGGAGTTTGCTTTTTTCTTAATTAGTAAACTCCTTCTCAAAGCTTTCTGATATATATATATATATATATATATATATGTATATATATATATATATATATATATATATGAATTAATTATACGTAAAGTTAGACATAGTTTTATGTTTATATATTTGTAAGTGAAGAATTCACTAATGTATAAGATTCACTCGTAAACTAATAAACGAATTATTATAGAAATTAAGCGCTCCTCTGCGTAAGGGGCACAATTATGGGCTATATTTTGTTGAATGAAAATATACAAAAAGAGTAAAATAACAGGTGGAAGGTTTTTTGTAAAAATTCAGATAATTCCGATTTTTCTGTAATTTTGACGAGTAATATATATGAATTAATATTTCCATAAATCTCTGATTTTGGAGGGTATTTCAATTTTCTTTAGGGGTCAAGAATATCAACAACATTTTAAATATTTCAGATTTGAATGAAACTTATCCATAGAAATAAGACATCAATTCAAGAAAATTCATTGAATATCAATTTCTTCTTAAACCTCCTTAAGCCTAAGCTTTAAGTTTAATACAGTTCTAGTATTAAAAATCTGTAATGGGGTTTGATAAAAATGCAATAATGATTCAAAACGTCCAATTCAGTATGCTTATACATTATATCTTTTGATTTTACAGGCACATACAACTGGTATCAAACGGTTCTACTCGGGGAATTTACTATACCGCTTCTGGGACGAGTATTCTTTTTAACATATATATATATATATATATATATATATATATATATATATACCCGTTAACATATACTTTTCACGATAAAGCTAGAGCCCAGAATTAGATAGAATCGAACAATTACATCGACAACGGACAACGTCAGGTTTTGATGTACTGCATCTCATCAATGACGTGCTCCGACATAGGCGCGAACCCAGGTCGTCGCACTAATGGAGTGTGCAATACTGACGACCTAACCATATGGACCATGGCGCAATCTATTGGCTATGCCTCGATTTTTTAAATACTTATATTTTTTTATCCAGTTCTACATTCTACGATGTGACAAGCAACGCGTCCTATACAACTAAGATAGTTACTGCTGGTATGTAGGCGGTAGATATCACATCTACAAACATTAACTGAAATTAGCCGACTCCCCAGATACGATTTCGGAAAAACCTATTTGTTGAGGGACATCACGTCCCTACGAAGGATGACTACTTTTTCTACACATATTAAACAATAAGAAGAGATTATAGATAGATATATAAATACCTGTTCACATACACTTTTCACGTTAAAGCTAGAACCCAGAATTAGATAAAATCCAGCAATTGTATCGACAAATAGGTTGTTCCGAAATCATGTCTGGGGAGTCGGCTAATTTCACTTAATGTTTGTCGATGTGATATTTACCGCCTGCATACCAGCAGTAACTATCTTAGTTGTATAGGACGCGTTGCTTGTCACATCGTAGAATGTAGAACTGAATTAAAATATATATACATATATATATGTATATACACATATATATATACATATATATGTATATACACATATATATATACATATATATATGTATATACACATATATATATACATATACATATATATACATATATATACATATACATTTATATACATATACATATATATACATATATATATATACATATGCATATATATACATATATATACATATATACACACACACACACACATATATATATATATATATATATATATATAGTCTTTGAAGTTTTTAACATTTGAAACCATACAAAAAGTTACTTTTTATCATTCGTTAAAAAAAAAAATCTAGTCAGTAAGTCATTTAATCACCTGCAATCACTGCATCAACTCTCTCGAATTTACTATAATACCAATTTTTTTTTTTCAAGGGATCATCAGTTGTTTACCATGAAACACTGTTTCGGGGATTTAAAAACAAAACAGTATATTACATCATGGCTCCCCAGCAGTGTTGATCAAACACCACCACCCTTAATCTTAGGAAGAAGACATGTTACAAAAATTTGATCCAATTTCCTATTCTTAATTGCAATTACTAACCTTTTCATAGTATAAAAATGAATTTCTTACTTGTGCGATTCATCAATTTCCACATTTAAAGTGGATACATTTTTTAATTTATCAGTCTTGTATTTATAAGATTTGGATTAATCCATTTAACTACTTATCACCCCCACTATAATTAGTAGTTTGTATATTTACATTCTTATTTATTTAAAATTAGATATATAAAGGTTAAAAATATTTTATTTTTACATATATACATATTTTTTTTTTATATCTATAAATTTATTATATGTAATTATAAATACATTTTATACATTGCTAATATAGTTTTGGATTTCCTTTATTAATATAGTCTGGTTTATATATATGCATTTCTCCGATCGATGCAGCTCGTTTTTGTAGAACACCCCAGGTTGGTCCTCCAACCACGACGTGACTTCAGAAATCAAGGCTGCATCAAAAAATTTCAAAAACAACTTCATGGCTGGGAAGAGGTAAAAGTCAGAGAATGCGAGATGAGGAGAGTAGGGAGGATGGGATATTTCATAACCACACGCCTGCCTGCTTCTGATCTGGCGACACGAGTTGTCCTGTAGGAGGAGGGTACCTTTGCCGATCTGGCCCCGCCTCTTGATTTTGATAGCTTCCCTTAATTTCCTCAAAAGTGAAGCATAATAGGCTCCTGTAATTGTGGTACCCTTTGCCAGGAAATCTGTCATCACTACTCCGTCCTGGTCCCACAAGACCGTGAGCATGACCTTGCCAGCGGAGGGCTGCACTCTTTCCTTCTTTGGAGGTGGTGAGTCCAAGTGCTTCTACTGCATTAACTGGGATTTGGTCTCTAGATCATAGTGATGGACCCAGGTTTTATCCTGTGTAATCAGTCTTTTAAAAACCTTTGACTCATCTTCTTGGCACATCTCCAAATTCATCCTCGAGACTCGACGCGTTCTCGCTTCTGGAATGATGTGAGCAACCTGGGAATCCATCTGGTAGACACCTTATGCATATGCAAATGGTCATGAATGATAGTTTCCACAGACCCTGTACTAATCTTGACATCGTGGGCTATTTGGCGAATAATAATGCGCCGATCTTCCAAAATGGCAGCCTCAACTTGACGGAAAGATGCCTCATCAATGGAAGACGGGGGGAGACCAGGTCTGGGAACTGTTTCCACAGACTTCCAGCCATGTTTGAATTCACGATGCCAGCGTTTTACAAGGTCATATGATGGGGCATTATCACCATAAGTTTCTTTCATTTCATCAAAAGTCTCTTGTGGTGTGCGTCCTTTCAAATACAAAAACTGGATCACTGCTCGACATTCAACAGGCTCCATTTCACACCTGACTCAGTTCAAACACCTGTAACACAGAAACCATAATTAGTATAGAGCTGTAATTTGCCATATAACCCGTAGAAATATAAATCATTGCACGCGCAAAATTTCAGTTAGATCAGATAACTGGAAGTGGGTCAGGGGTATTACTTATTGCACCCCTTCGTATCCTGATAGATATTACTTGAGGTAATACTTTCAGAGGGATCCTAGCCAAAAAGGAGAAGCTTAATATTTAAGAATAGAGCAATATATAAGTTTAGTGGTTAAAGTTAAATTCTGAAAATCAAAATATAAACACAATATCAGAAGATAATCGTCTAACACATCGGATCGAATAAACACCTCTCCGAATACTTTTCAACTCAGGCCATTGATTTCCGAGGTCCATCGCACCATAGATATGCATATATAACTCAACGTTCAAATTCCATCATCGACGGGAATATATGCAATGGAATGGAACATTCATCCTATATCTGATACACTATTTCTACACCTAAAAAGACTTTGGATCACATCTATCAAAACATATTCAACTCACCAACGTATACGGCCGCTCCGTATACACTTCGGAAAATTAGTATGGAGCAACCATGCATTCTTGTTATATGGGATTACTGTCTTCTGCCCTGGAATAATATTCTGCCTACCTGGCAATAATATCCCGGAAGACATCGTACTCCTTCCGATAATGGACTGCCCAGGTCGTATGAAACTCCTTTCCCCATAATTATTTTCATATAATTATTATTCTCCATCCAAAAAACTTTTTCAATATTGGTGCTGAAAAGAAAAATACGTGTCTATTCACGGCTGAACATTTTGCTAACCGCATTTCATTTCCTCTGATGATATGAGCCATTATTGAAAATCCATGGATTAAGGAAATTAACATAACCCCCTTCTATATATCCCTTTTGTCAAACAATAAATTCTTGACTCGAATATATGTGTCTGTATTTTGATTCTCAGAATTTAACTTTAACCACTAAACTTTATATATATATATATATATATATATATATATATATATATATATATATATATATATATATATATATATATATATACAAATGATAGGTGTAGTTTGTGGTAGTAAGTGTATTGTCATTCATCAATTATTCATCACTTAAAAGATATGATATTGTTTACTTTGAATGGTGGTGAGAGTTATCCATAATTAACAATATTTATTTAAAATCCTATATGTTATTTATTAGAATGGCAACAACTTTCTTGTTGCTTTTTAACATTAACATTTAGATAACATCGGCCCAAACAAAATTATTTTGATCGAAATAAGCACCATCAGAATCAACACACTGTCACCAACGCAAAACAAATGTATTTATGCCAGTAGCGGAAAAATCTTGCGTTCTGGTGCCGATGAAGTCGCTGAAGGCGTTTTTAGTATCGCTTGGGTTTTTGAAGCATTTCCTACGCAGAAAGTTGTCGATAGGCTTGAAAAAGTGGTAGCCGGTAGGCGAGACGTCTAGAGAGTTTGGTGGATGAGGCAGAGTTTCGTAGCCCAATTCTGCAAGTTTAGTTTAGCAAAGTGTCGTCCTGCCTTGTCGTGGAGAATTGGGCCTTTTCTGTTGACTAATGCTGAGGATGTTGTCGAAGTTTCCGGATGTTCATTTCATTAATTTGTTGACAGTACTTCTCCGTCGGGTTAGGGTTAGGGTTAGGGTTTCGCCTGCATTCAGAAAACTGTAATGAATGAAACCGGTGGCAAACTACCAAATAGTTAGCATGACCGTCTTTTGCTGCGACTTTGGCTTCGGGAAGTGTCGTGTTGCTTCGAATGGCGTCCAACCACTGAGATGAGCATCGCCGGTTGTCGTAAAGAATCCACTTTTCGTTGAAAATCAGAATCTGGTTGAGAAACGGGTCGTTCTTGTTGCGCAAAAGAAAGGAACGGCGTTTTTATGGCTGTCGTTCAATTCGTGAGCAACTCATTTATCAAGTTTTTTTGTCTTTCAAATCTCTTGCAAGTTGTTAGAAATCATTGTATACATTACATCTAATTCAGAACCAAATTCTCAAACAGTTGTGCGTGGATTGGCTTCGACTAAGACTCTTAATTGATTGTTGTCAACATCCGATGGCTGACCATTACGATCATTATCTTCAAGACTCTCGTCGCCGCAACGCTATTTCTTAAACCACCATTGTGCTGTGCGTTCAGTAATGGTTCCTGGGCCAAACGCATCGTTGATATTGCGAGCTGTTTCAGCAGCTTTTCGGACTAGCTTGAATTGAAAAACAGAAAATTGTGCTAATTTGCTTTTTTTCTCATCTTGTAATCAACGTTCTGAAAAGAAGAAAATTGTAATTTAAAATGATTGTAATTTAAACGATTAGATAGAGCGAAAAACGCTCTTTATAATAATATATAAAGTAAAGGTATTGGGAAAACCTATAGGAAAATGCATAATTTGAAATCCAAATTAAAAATTCTGCAAGAACTTTTTCTTAACCTACTATTATATTCTTAGGAATATTATTATCCTTTACATTGGTATTGCTATTTCTACGACATTTTGATATATATGGAAAACGTTTTTTGTAGATGTTTTGATTTGGGCGATGCACTTTGGGGATGATCTGGTGTCGAAGAAATATTTTCAGTGAAAATGGTTTTTAGTTTTATCATCAAATTTTGAAAGGCACATTATACGATAGATAAAAAGAAAACAATGAGTTCAGAAGTCATACATTCACAAAAGAGATGTTTTATATATGTTTAAAATAGAAGGTTTACAGCAGTGGGAAAACATAGAATGTTCTTGAATATTTTTAGAGTCCTTGTAAAGACAAGTGGGATTCTTTAGTTGAGATGTCTAAGAAGCCAGCGTCGATAGTTTTAGAGCAGTGCGTTATAGGGGTGAGAAATCATAAGCAAAAGTTCTCCGCTCAATTAAATAAATTATATTCATATAAAATAAAATAGGCATCAAGTGCGCTTGAAAGCCAAATCACAACGTTATTCTCATGTTATTTATGTCGCACAGTTCCAACATTTCAAGGCCCTGCCGGTGGGGCATTAGAATACGCCGATTGTCCCCCCCCCGGCAGAGGGTAAAAGTCCCTCGATGGGGGTCCTGGATATGGCCTTAAACTATATCCAGTGGTGAGGCCCCAGCTTGTAGACTTTGGGGAGTGTGGAACCACCCTTTAATTGCCATTGCTCCCAGGTCCACTCTGACCCGGAGTGGCAGTATCTGTTAGGGTCCCAACTATGGGTTAAATAGAAACCGATGTGAAAACAAGAAATATATTCTATTAAAAAAATTTTTCTTCAAAATCTTTGGATTCGGCATAATCCAATAATAATCCAAAAAGGGTTAATATGCCGTAAAACAAAAACAACCAACAACCAACATTTCAAAATACAACCGCTGAGATACAATGCGCGGCTCTTTACATACAGATTTTTCTTTCTCCAACTTTACAACATGGCAAGAAAGACGAAAAGAAAAAAAGAAAGAAAACAACATACTGAGGATGGAGTTTAGCTCCGAAAAATTTTTATGTTATAAATTTCAAACAAGTAAAATATTTGTTTGTTTTCTTAATATTACGTTGTGATTTGGCTTTCAAGCGCACTTGATGCGTATTTTATTTTATTCAAATTAAACCAACGTTTCTATATGGAACTCACACCCTTGACGTTATTCTCGCGTTGCCTACGCACTGTTCCAACATTTCAAAATACAACCGCTGAGATGCAACAAATTATATTCCATTAAAAGTTGTTAATAAGAGTCAATGTACCTTTGTTTATCATATTGCAAAAGAAGTTCAGTGAAAAAATATTTCAATTGATGACTTGGTTAATAGTAAACAGACGACAAGAAGGGATCAAGCAGTTTTTGTCTGTGTGTCGCGCTTTGTAAGTGTTAGTATGGGTAAGTTGAGAGACCAGCATGGTATGGTATGGAGTGGCGTCGGGGTGCCGGTCTGTGGATTTCGGTTTAACTGGACTCCACTGGTTTATTGAAGAAAAATCTGGCTTTTTAAGAAATCGAAGTGGCTCACAGAGAGACCATTTCGAATAAATTCAGGAAGTTTTCTGACTGGTTCAAAATGTAATTATTTGTTTCAGTTAAGATTATGTTTGTGCACACGAGTTTAGTTATTTCATTTTTGACTTCAGGTTATCAGTGTTGGGAATAGGGAGTTACAAGGAAATCATTAGACAGATAAGTAATGATTTCCTTGTACCTCCCCCCCCACGCTCATAACTTTGAATAACCTTCTTTTTGTTTCTTTTTTCTTCTTTCCTTTTTATTTTCTCTTTTGTTCTTATTTTTAATGTCCGGAATATATATGTCACATGACCCCGCTCCCTCTCCATTTAAATTTTAAATTTTAGAACGTTTTATTTTTTTAAGTAAACAGAGTTTATTTTCTTTTTCTTCATTTGAGGACTTGTTTCTTCTGTGGAAATTAAACTTTTTAAGTCGCCCGACGAGGACTTGTGGTTTTATATGACCATCTGTCCGAAACATTGGCATGTCCAGTGTCACGACCTTGTAAATTTGTTTATTTAATATATATATATATATATATATATATATATATATATATATACGTGTGTGTGTGTGTGTGTGTGCGTGTGTTTACAAGGAAGTCACCACTTATCAAGCCCGGAGGCCACTCGGGGATAAGGGTTATTGCGTGTACAGTAATCAATGGGATAATGTCGTAGTAATCGCTAGTAATGGAGATCTGCTAAAGTATCTTACTTAAGGGGGCGGTTCAACAGGGATTTGTTTATATTGGACTTGAAGACATCCAAGTTGTAGTCAAGTGGGAAACAGGCAAGCGGAAGAGAGTTCCACAGGCGTGCACTTCTAAGAAAGAAGCTTTGTTCATGGAATCTACGTTTTGATTTAGGCACAGATAAAGAGTGGGGAAAATTACTGGCAGTAGTTTTAGCTAGACGAGTGTTTTTCGTGAAAGATTGGCGAAGGGAGGACCAGAGATTGGAGCTCAGACGAGCACTTCCCATGAAAATAACAATAAAACAACGACAGACTCGCAACATCTCTTCTGTGGGAGAGAGGTTGCAGGGAAGGGAATAGGGCATCCCCCACTAGGCTACGAATTCTGTTTTGTAATCTGTCAAGGCAGGATAGGCTGTTTTTAGCAGCTCCTGGCCAGATATGGCAGAAGTACTCCATACTTGGACGTACTTACGTGTGTGTGTGATCTTAACAATTGTGTAAAACGTTACTTGGTGTATGTGTAATTAGTCAAGACACGAACATATACACGCTCCATTAGCTCCTATTACGTAATCGAATTTTTTGCAAGAGCTTATTGATACAAAGGCTAGATTTATAGGACAATCAGAGTTGGAAGTCTGGCAGTAAGATATTTCTTTACATAGTATTCCAATCTCTGTGTATTTGTACGGTTATGAAAATAGCGAACAGGAAAGGATCTCCAAATGTCCAAGAAAAAAAGCTGGTAAAGGACCAAGGTTTCGATATTAGTCGGGTATGTCGAAGGTATTCTCGTTGTACTTAGATCCGATGAAGTCAACCATTCCATCCACAATTCTGGTCCTCTGTCCTGCTCCAACAACGTCTAAGGTAATTCAGACATGCAACTTAATGTCCAGAGGAAAAGCTTATCCACGAGGCCCGTAGAAATCATAGTCAAACGTACATAGTTACAACTTTACATACGGCGTGTGTCGGTCTCCCTCTCTCCACACCTCCTCTCTCTCTAATCCTCGAAGTAAACACTGGAATATATATGCATACAATATATGGCGACTTTTGCACCTGAACAAAGTCAAAAGTTACATCGACTGAAATCTTTAGATGAGAACATTAGTTCGATTAATTAAATAATGCAAACAATCTTCCATGATCTAAAAAAAATCAAAATTTTAATAAAATAGTACATTATTATATTATATGTATATTATACTAGGATGGGATAATCAATAAGCGTTTCCATCAATTTTGTATTCCACGATATATATATATATATATATATATATATATATATATATATATATATATATATATATATATATATATATATATATATAAATGTTTAGAGGTACAGAATTTAAATAAAGTTTTAAATATAATAGGCGGAAGTCTCTCGAGAGCTCTTTCAGCTATCATCTCATCAGGAGAAAATCGAAAGTGCGATGCTGGTTATGTTGGGCGAACATCCTTGCATCTTTTGACTTGTATAAACCAGCATGTTCCATCGAAGATGAGACAAGGGAGGATGGGGTCTGGTAGTTTCCCTCCTTCTGCAGCCTTTGACTCTGCTATTGACCAGCATTTGGTTGACGACTCGTGCTGTGCTGATAGATATAAAATTGAATGGTTCGAGGTGCTACATAGAGCGGACTCCAGAAACCATCTAAAGATTTTGGAGTCTGTCTCTATTGCAGTGCGGAAACCTTCTTTGTGCCGACAGAAAGAAACATCTAACGCATTGTTTCTCTTTGGGGAACTGTGAATCTTTTCTCCTGTTTTTTTTTTCCTCGTTGTGCCATTACTTTAATCATTTTTTAAACGTTAATAAACTTTATTTTATTGTCCCCGTAATTTTTGGCACATTCAATAGTTCCCCATCAGAACTCTTTACTTTCGACTTAGTATTTTTTTATGCTATCGATTTTCTCCTGATGAGATGATAGCTGAAAGAGCTCTCGAGAGACTTCTTCCCATTATATTTAATATATATATATATATATATATTTATTTATTTATATATATATTTATTTATATATATATATTTATTTATATATATATATATTTATATATATATATATATATATATATATATATATATATGCGTGTGTGTGTGTCTTCATCATCGTTAGCTGCTGCTGATGATAATGATGCTGGCCGTAGTGTTAACTGCGTCTAAGCTTCGGATGAATATTTTGATTGTGTCAAACCGTTTTCCTAACCGTGCATATTTTCCCATGCCAAAACAATTTTAAAATTGTCTTTTGGATTTGAGTTTGTTTCGAGCAAAATTCTCAACTGCTGTTAGAAATGAAAAATAATAAATATTTATTGATTTTAAACTACCAGATCACAAGTGTATTTTGACATTTAGGAAACTATTTCCAAATTTAACATTTGTTTTTTTACGGTAATCGGGGAAAAATAACAACTTTACAGTTAAATATTTAGAGATTTATAAAGAATCAGAGTCATAATCTGGAAAATATTGGAATCATACCATCACTAGTATATAAAATTTATATTGACAAGATAACAGCTCCTTGAGGGGAAGAGGGAGTATTATAATGTTATTTAAAATTCAATTAGAATCTGTTAAAAACAATTATATCCAACATACAATACAGCACAATAAGGAGAATAAAAATTGTTCACATTACGGATATACATAGAAAAACATACAATTAAATAACATTGTATACATACACAAACATACAATAAAGAACATTTTATACATGCAAAACATGCAATACAATAATATTTTATAAATAAAAACACACAAAACAATTACATTCTATAAATGCAAAAAACATACAATAAAACATTGTTTTATAAATACAAAAACATGAAATACAATAACATTTTATGAATACAAAAACACGCAGAACATTACTATTTTATAAGATGGGTATGGAATATGTGCCTACATTAAAGATGACAAATCATGACAAAAACGTAACAGCCAGCCATGGTTCTCCCCAGAATGTGCTGCTGCTATCGCGCACAGAAATCACTTTTTCCATAGCTACCAACGTAATAGATGCACTGAGACTAAAGCTACTTTCAGGACTGCCAACAACCACTGTAAAAGAGTAATAAAAAATGCAAGAGAGCTATATGCCCAGTCTGTTAAATCCAAGGTAGCTGATCAGCGGCTTGGTTCCCACCAGTTTTGGCAAATAACAAATAGGATCCTGAACAAAAGTGTACATTCTATCCCAACCATTATCAATGGACCAGAGGTCATCTCGTCAGCATCAGACAAGGCCAAACTATTTGCAAAGAACTTTGCAGCTAATTCTAACCCATGCGACGAAGGCCATCAACTCCCCATATTTCCTCCTATAACACAGAACACGCTAGGTAACATACAAATATCCGTGCATGAGGTTGCCAAGCTAATCAAGAACCTTGATTCCAGTAAAGCAACTGGCCCTGACGGCATCCCAATTATAGTGTTAAAAAAACTTCAACCAGAACTTGCTTCCATACTTACGAAACTGTTTAAGCGCAGCCTTAAGGAGAAGTGCTTTTCGACTCCCTGGAAGACCTTATCAGTTTGCCATGTATTTAAGAATTCAGGTGATAAGTCATCTCCCTCTCAGTACAGACCTATAAGTCTCCTGTGTGTTATGAGTAAGTTGCTGGAATCCATATTAAATAGAGAAATAATCAACCACCTCAGCAGAAATAACCTTCTTAGTGACACACAATATGGTTTCCGCTCTGCAAGATCTACCGCAGATGTGCTGATGGTTATATCTCATAGGATTAGTGAATCTCTTGACGCCTTCGACAAGGTATGGCATAAGAGTTTACTTCACAAGATTTCCAGCTACGGTATAGCTGGAAATGTTTTCTCAATCATTAAATCATTTCTCTCCGATAGGCTCATAAGAGTAGTGGTCGATGGACAAAAATCAGATGCATGCAGTATTAATGCTGGAGTCCCTCAGGGGTCAATCCTGGGCCCAACTCTCTTCCTGATCTACATCATGACCTCCCTAAACACATACTTAAATCATTCGTTGCCATCTATGCGTATGAAACGACCATCTACGGCAACACGTCAAACGCTGTAAATGAAAAAGTTCTCTCTGATTCTCTCTCCTCTGATCTCGAGCGCGTGGTTCAGTGGGAGAAGACGTAGCTGGTTACCTTTAATGCATCTAAAGCTAAACTCCTATCCTTACATCATCAACGCTCTGATCCCCATCTGGCATCAATTGTGATGGATGGCTCTCGTCTGGGAGAGGCCCCATGTTTTGACAAGCTTCTGGGTTTGACCTTTTCTCCTGATCTGAAATGGAACACGTACATCAAGTCTGTTGCCAAGGTCGTTGGAAAGATGGTGGGATCCTTCTACCGCTCTAGAAGATATCTCACTACTGATGCAATTCTCTATCTATATAAAAGCCAAGTACGTCCAAGGATGGAATACTGCTGCCATATCTGGGCAGGAGCTGCTAAAAATAGCCTATCCTGCCTTGACAAAGTAGAAAATAGACTTTGTGGCTTAGTGGGGGTGCCCTTTTCTCTACCCTGCAACCTCTCTCCCACAGAAGAGGTGTTGCGAGCCTATCCTTGTTTTATCGTTATTTCCATGGCAGGTGCTCGTCTGAACTCCAATCTCTGGTCCCCCCTCGCCAATCTTTCACGAAAAACACCTGTCTAGCTGAATCCACTGTGAAAAATTTCCCCCATTCTTTATCTGTGCCTAAATCAAAACGTGGATTCCATGAACAAAGCTTCTTTGTTAGAACTGCACGCCTGTGGAGCTCTGTTCCGGCTGCCTGCTTCCCTTCGGAATACAACTTGGATGTCTTCAAGTCCAACGTTAATAAATTCCTAATAAACCACCCCCTTAAGTAAACACTTCATCAAATCTCCACACTAACGTAATGTACTTGCAATAACCCTTATCCCTGAGTGGCTTCCGGGCCTTGATAAGTGGTGACCACTGTGTAAAAAAAATTATGCAAAACAATAACATTTTATAAATACAAACATATAAATACAATAAAATTTTTATAAATACAAAAACATACAATAAAATAACATTATAAGCACAAAAACTACAATACAATAACATTTTATAAATACAAAAACATGCAATACAATAGCATTTTATAAATACAAAACCTGAAAAACAATAACATTTTATGAACACAAAAACATAAAATTATTTTATATTTTTAAATAAAAACACATGCAATATAACAAGATTTTATAAATACAAAAACATATAATACAATAACATTTTATGAATACAAAAACATGCAATACAATAATATTATTTAAATACTGAAACATGATAAATACCAATATTTTATGAATACAAAAATACAACACAATAATATTTTATAAATACAAAACCATGCTAAATAATATTCTATTAATACAAAAAATGCAATACAATAATATTTTATGAATAAAACATACAATATAATAATCTATATATACAAAAGCGAAAATCTGTGTATGTATGTATGCATGTTTGTATGCATGTATGTGTGTTTGTGTGTCCGCTAAAAACTTTCGACAGACACAACAAAAAAATTCACAAACTTGGTATCATATTGAAGCCCCATCCTTTGCCCGAAAAATATGGAAACATTGGCCAAAAGCGTTAATTTTTTCACCCCGAAATCGACAATTTTCGACAGGGGGACAACAAAAACGGTCCTCTCGTGACGACGACCGGTTCTACGCATGCGTCAGATGACGTCATGACCGAATTTACTTTAAATAGTTGAAGAACTGACTAAATTTCATGTAGGTCGTGTTAGCTCAGTTTGTTAGCGCGTTGGGTCATTATCTAAACGTTTTGGATTTGAATCGTGGTGTGAGATGTCTTTTTTTTCGATTTTTTAAATTTAAATATTAAACCATGTTATATACCATAACTTTTTACCCCGTCCCGGGTTTCTTTTTTATTGAAGAGCACACACACCTCGAAACACCCGGGCAACGCCGGGTACTCCCGCTAATATTTTATAAATACAAAAACATGCAATCCAATAACTTTTTATGAATAACAAAACATGCAAAACAAAAATATTTCATAATTACAAAAACATAAAATAAAACTCTATTTTATAAATACAAAAATGCAACACAATAATATTTTATAAATACAAAAACATGCTAAGCAATATTCTATTAATACAAAAAATGCAATACAATAATATTTTATGAATAAAACATACAATACAATAACACTTTATAAATACAAAAACATGCAATACAATACATTTTTATAAATACAAAACATACAATAATTTATGAATAAAAATCTACAATAAAATAATATCTTATAAATGCAAAAGATGCAATGCTATAGCATTTTATATATAAACACATATAATACGATAATATTATAGAAATACAAAAACATACATAACAATTAAATTTTATAAATAAACAAACGTACAATAAAATATTTTATAAATACGAAAACATACAATAACATTTCATAAATACCAAAGATTGCAATACAATAATATTTAATAACTACAAAAACATGGAATACAATAGTATTTAAAAATACAAAACTATGCAGCAAAATAATATTTTATAAATACAAAAACATACAATACTATTATAATTTATAAACATGGAACTTTACAATAAAATAATATTTTATGAATACAAAACGTAAAATGCAATTACATTTTATAAATACAAAATATACAATAACATAACATTTTATAAATAAAAAGCATACAATACAAATATATTATATAAATACAAAAACATGCAACGCAATAATATTTTATAAATACAAAAACATGCAATACAATAATATTAAATAAATAAAAACCCTGCAATACAGAAACATTTTATAAATACAAAACATATAATAAAATGATATTTTATGAATACAAACACATATAATACAATGAGATTTCTTAAATAAAATAACCTAAATAAAATAATATTTTATAAATACAAAAACATACAATACAATAATATTTAATATATACAAAACATACAATATAATTACATTTTATAAATACAAAAATCAATAATACAATAACATGTTATAAACACAAAAACATACAACACAATAACATTTTAATAAATACAAAAAAATTCAATACAATTAATTTTTTTAATACGAAATGATACAATACAATGATATTTTAAAATGCAAAAACATACAATACGATAACATTTTATAAATACAAACACATACAATACAAAAATATTTTATAAGTAAAAAATACAATACAATAAAATTTTATGAATACGAAAACATAGAATACGATATTATTTTTGAAATACAAACACATTGAATACAATAATATTAGATAAATACAAAAATATGCAATAAAACAACATTTTATAAACACCAAAACTTACAATGCAATATTTTATAAATATAAAAACATATAATAAAATACCATTTATTTGAATATACAAAAACATATAATACAATAATATTTAAAAGATACAAACACATACAATACAATAACTTTTTATAAATACAAAAAAACATACAATAGAATGACATTTTATAAATACAAAAAACATACAATAAAATAACATCTTATAAATGAAAAACCATATGATATAATAACATTTTATAAATACAAACACATACAATACGATAATGTTTTATAGTTATTATGTCATATAATAAAATAACAGTTTATAAATACAAAAACATACAATGCAATAATATTTTATAAATACAAAAATATACAATAAAACATTTTATGAATACAAAAACATGCAATATAATAACATTTTATAAATACAAAACATACAATAAAATAATATTTTATAAATACAAAAACATAGAATACAATTACATTTTATAAATACAAAAGAATACAATGAAATAACATTTTATAAATTTAAAAAACATACAATACAATAACATTTTATAAATACAAAAATATACAATAAAAAACATTTTATAAATACAAAAATACGCAATAAAATAACATTTTATAAATACAAATATATACAATAAAATAACATTTTATAAATACAGAAACATGCAATACAATAACATTTTATAAATAAAAAACATACAATAAATTAACATTTTATAAATAAAAAACATACAATACAATAACATTTTATAAATACAAAAACATAAAATCCAATAACATTTAATTAATAAAAAAACATGCAATACAATAATATTTTATAAATACAAAAACATGCAATAATATTTTTACAGTCACCTGATTTTGTTCATGAGATAAATTTTAAGTATGAGAAGCAATTGTTAAAGAATTAATAAATGAGTTCACCATATACGTTCTCATGTCTTTTACAAACGAAAGAGGAAGGATATATATATATATATATATATATATATATATATATATATATATATATATATATATATATATATATCATGTTCGTCACCTGGTATACGTCATATATATATATATATATATATATATATATATATATATATATATATATATATATATATATATATATAAACGGATGATATGGGAAAAATGTTATGCGATGTGTCGAAAGATACCAGAGCAAAAAAATAAATAAATAAATAAATAAATAAATAAAAAGGGAAAAAGTCAGAGTGGCTCAGCATGTTCCAGGCTGTATCCGTAGACATTAACTGGTCCCGTCTTCTAGAAGTTCACAGGCGCAAGAATCTGCTATAGGTGGCGACTTGTTGGACAAGAGAACGTGTCGTGATCTCTACTCTGATAACAGTTTTTCTATTTTACATAGAGCACGACATCGTTTCCACCTCGGCGTACTAGAGGCTATTGTCATCAATTCTCGACGTCCCTCTCTCTGCAGACAAAGGCAGTTAAAACATTCACTGCAGTTATTTAATGACTCTTGATCGTTCGTGAACTAATTTTTTTTTCCGACCACTTTACAATTACAATATTTTATTTACCAATTGATGGTTTTGTAGTAATTAACCAATTTACCGACGATTCCCCTGAAGAGAGTCGGTTGAAAAGCGCTTCGGGAATATCAAATCTGTTTTTTTCCCTTTTTATTTTTTAATTTTTTATTTTATTTTATTTTTTGCTCTGGTATCTTTCGACACATCGCATAACATTTTTCCCATATCATCCGTTTGTATTCAATTGTGGGACACCGCATTATGCTCTTCATATATATATATATATATATATATATATATATATATATATATATATATATATATATATATATATATATATCCTTCCTCTTTCTTTTATCTTTATATCATGTTCGTCACCTGGTATACGGCATATATATATATATATATATATATATATATATATATATATATATATATATATATATATATATATAGAAAGAGAGAGAGAGAGAGAGAGAGAGAGAGTTAAAGCGAAAGAGCGAGATAGATAGAGGGAGGGAAAATAGACTAAGAGATAGAGGGGAAATGAGCAAGAAAAGAAGAGAGAAATAGAGAGAAAATGAGTAAGGGAAGGAAAAAAGAAGAGAGAATGAGAGGGGAAAACAGATACATGGGAAAGGATAAGAGAAAAGTGTAAGGTGGAAAGTGAGAGCTAAAAAGAGAGAGAAAGAGCGAGAGAGAAAGATAGGTACACGGAGAAAGAGGCAGAGAGAGAGAGAGAGAGGGAGAGGAGGGAGAGAAAGAAAGAGAGAGAGAGAGAGAGAGAGAGCGACACGTGTTGTATTTAAAGTTGTAATCATGTACGTTTGGCCGTATTCTACCGCAGCCTTCCTAATCTCCTTTGTCTGAATGACACTTTTTTCTTCTGTCTTTTGTATTGCAGTCAAGTCGTACGTAAATATATCCAGTTAATCTTATCTTAACGCCACTTTCCTAGCGGGGAATGCTTCGTTAGGAAAACGGCTTGACAAAATCCAAATCTTCATCCGGAGCTTAGACGCAGTTAACACCACGGCCATTATTATCATCAGCATCAACATCAATTGCAGCATTAGCTGATGATGCTGTAAGACACAAATGTATATCTTTCGAGGAATACAAAATCGATAGAAAGCCGACACAATCGGCCACCTTATTGTCTCTGTTTTAAAGGTTCACTGGTAAATCTCTGCTCAAGAATTTGCGAGATTCAAGGTTCATAGATCTTTTTTGTGCTGTTTTTTTAATTTTTAAAACACACCTTCATACTTTTAATTTTTAATTTATACTTATCGGATTTATTTTATCCTTTTACTAGCAGGGGAAATCCGACGTTGCCCGGGATTGAACGGAGCTCAAGAATATTCAACACTTTCAATACTTTTATTGTGACCGAAATCCGTGAAATCACCCATTTTTTTCATCATCGATTGATTGCCTGCTCCCGTCGGGAACCCAAGGCAGTGCACCGGAAAAAGCCTCACATGCCTCCTCCAGTGACTAAGCGCTGATGTCTACATTGCACTATAGAGAAGCTCGTACTGATTTAATGAAATTATTTTATGTAATGACTTGAATTAATGGTAAAAATGGTTCAATTATGTTCTAAACTGAGACATTACTTTTGAAAACACTCCTTTTTCTTATTAAATAATCTCCTGCTAATTTTATACGCCAGGCTCTTCTTCTTGTGCGGTGATAAACCTTCTCAAATCCACTAGTGATGTTAGGCTGTCTGAGGATGTTAACTTTGATCAAAATTGGACTGTTCTTTTTTTTAATCGGATGCTTTTCGATTATCGATTTTCGATATTTAACAGATGCATTCTGATACAAAATCTATTTAAGAACACACTCAGACACACAAAGTACATTAGTGTGAAATTAAAAACAATCGGCCCAACCGTTTCGGAATCCATATGGAACAAACTGACATCCACAGATAAAGTGACGTTTATATTTGTATATATTTTATATATAAGTAGCGATAATCATTTAAGGTATATACATAGGAGAATTAAAAAAGAAACGTACTTCTCTCTCAGACTGTATCACTTTAGGACAGCCAATCTCGTCGTATAATTCAAGTCGAGAAAATTTTTGCCTGGTCGGTTGAAAAATAGTTATTATTTTGTAAAAGCGAAGTGTAACCCCGTTTCACATTTTCCGAATTATATATAAAACTAGACATTTTTTACAAAAGTTATGGCCCATTGACTTAGTATGAGTGCTTTATGTGAACTTAATGGTTGAATATGGTGAAATTTCTGCTAATTTTAGCATTAAATACCAATCTCTATTAATCCATATTGATCCCTTACTGTATATCAAACGGATACGATAATACTAGGTTTGCTGCACCTTATTGTAACAAATATCTATACAACATTCAAGCCAGTCTTTAAGAAATTTTTTTATAGAGTAAATGTGGTATTGTGGCGACAAATCCCGATTAATTCTTATGGTGCATCAAACGGATACCATAATACTTAATACACTGCGCATTATCATAAGAAAGAAATTTCACGCACATCAGCTCAAACGCAGGTAGGGTAACTGGCTTAAAAAGAAAAAAAAAAAAGAATCTAAACTGTTCACAGCGTTCCTTCCTTGCTTGTATGAGAGTTGCTAATCATCTTTAAGTGCTTTTGTAATCGTTTTTTTTATAAACAATATCTCGTCACACCCAAAAATGCTTTCATGAGGTATCGATTGTCTCTAAGAACAAGGGAGGCTACTAAGCCATTTTTCATGTATCGGTGAAGTATTATGTTCTAAGTAAAAATTTAGAATAATCATTTAACTCAATTTATTTGACAGAAAAATAAACAAACATGCTTAAGTTGCATTGTAGCAAAAAGGGCGGCACAGATATTCACAGAAGAGGATGCGGTGGCCGAACACTTGTCCAAATTAACCTTACATTATTGTGTGATGATCATCAAAGAAGCAAGCGGACGTTTCTTTATGTCGTTATTGACAGGTCTAATAAAACCTTTAATACTTCTTTATATAAAAAACCAACGAGCATAAACTTCAGCCTCTTGAATTTTAAAGGTGAGTTCCCACAAAGGTACAAAATGGCCACAATAAAAAAATTATTAATTTGCGCTAAAATGATATGATTCCACAAAAAAATTACTAATTGAAATAAAAACATAAAACAAGTACTCATCAATAATCATTTTTCTAATTACATCGTTGATGACAAAATTAAACGAACACTACAATCCCTTGAGAACGCTAATGATAATATTAGCCAACACCGCAATGCAAAACTCCTTAATATATATTATCAAAATCAAATGACATGGAACTTCAGAATCGAAAAAAAAAGCGCAATTAAAAATATCATACGTAAATACTGGACGCCTTTTGCCAGTAATTCTATAATAAAATTTATTACTTACAACAAGAAGTTTAGAACATAAAACCTTGTGGTTAGAAACAACTCCTCACCGGCTATAAAAACGTTGGAACAAACCAATGTAGTGTACAAATTCAAATGCTCTATGGGAGAATGTAACTCTGAAAATAATACATACATTGGACATACAACGACAACTTTGTCCCGGCGAATAACCATGCATCTAAATAATACTAGTTCTATATATAAACATTTGATAAAAGAACATAACTGTCCCCCCTCCAATCTTAGAAAGGTCCTTGTTGACAACATAAAAATTATACAACATGAAAATAATATTAAAAAATGACAAATTCTCGAAGCGTCATATATTAGAACGCTTCAACCCACTATAAATGATATCGCATTCGTGAAAAGCAGAAACGTTCTAAAATGTCTTGCGTAGTTCGTATTGGACGGACTTTGTTAACGGTGTCCACAAACTTGCTGATTTTAATACTCGAATTTTTAATCAACTTTTCGTTGACTCTATATATTTTAACTTATCCCCATTTACTGTATTTAAGTTTTCACTTTTAATTCTCATTTTCGCTCCTTCAGACTTTTACTTCAACACCTAATGATGATTCGTGGGCGAATCGAAAGCGCTCGTGGCAGCAACAACTATGGAACTTTTATTAATATTTTTGATTTTGATACAAAAAACATTATACAGAAAATCGAAAACTTAAAAAAAAAAGAATCATAAAGCAAAGTGTCTCCGTTACATTTAATAATATTTGCTTGAATGAAAAAATGCTGCCTAAATATACCAATTTCATATATATATATATATATATATATATATATATATATATATATATATATATTCTTGATAGGTAATGACTTATTAAAACCAAGAGTTATGGAGAATAACTGTTAATGAGAAGAACTGATTAATGCTAACGTTAATGAGAAGAAGGGCCGGCATATAAAATAAACAGAATATTTTTTTGATAAGACAGGGACCCGTTCGAAAATAATGTTCATGTTTAAAGCACAATTGAACTATGATACTTGACTTGTGCATGTAAAACTCAAGTCATTATTTAAAAAGAAGTTGATAAAATCAATAGTAAGTTCTCTACAGTGCAATGCAGACAACAATGTATTGTTGACTAAGTGTCAGGGGGAAGACATGGGAAGCTTCCTGCGGTGCATCATGATGGATTCCTGACTAGAGTAGGAAATCAATCGATTTGATTGAAAAAGGGCAATTTCACCGACGTCGATAATAATAAAAATATTGAAAGTGTGGAATATTCGTTGATCCTAATTCAATCATGGGCAACGTCAGATCTCCTTGCTAGTATCAAATAAGTTTGATTACTTACATTTGCGAGTTATGACAAGTATTTGTTTACGTTGGGTTTGAAGACGACCATGTTGTAATCCGCAATCAAGTAGTCCCGCAGTGTTATGTGTTCAACAGATAGGAAGCACTAGCAAAAAAAGTTTTGTTCATAAAACTCCAGCCTAACTTTAGATACACGACAGAAAAATGCAAAGTTCTTTCCATTTTGGTAAATCTCGTTTTATTTCGTTGATGAATTTTTTAGATGTTGATTGATAATTCGTATTATTTCGAATATTTAGATTACTGGACTCGTCTTGAATGTTATTCCCGAGACGTTTCCACTGATTTAACCTCCGATCTTCTTCAGGTGCATCTTGTTTTCGAGAATCTTTCTGTTGAGCTTAGGAATTTTCACAGAATTTAAAACAGAAGTTTTTTTTTTTATTTAATCCACGGTGGTAGCCTGTTCTCGTTCCGCCAGCAAGGACCCATAACGAAACGATTCGCGAGTTCAACAGAAACATTACTAAGTTCGATAAAATACACCTAACAAATTTCGGAGGTTACATCGATGGAGACATTGTGGAAATAACACTCAAGTTTAATAGCCCGATTAATCCAACTAATACGATATCATCTTAGTATTGAAATTAAAAATATTTGTTCGGGCAGAACATACGTTCTTGCCGCTAAAAATCCATTGCTCCTTATACAATGATAATTTATCTATGATACGTAAGTATACTCTGGCAGAATGTATCACTTTCTGTGTAACGCTCTACACGTTTGCACACATCTTAACATAAATCGACCGAACACTTTGTACACTCCGACACAAGGGACATGAGAAAGGAAATAGGAAACGACTTTAACTCGCTGTTTCACGTTTAAATAATAAACCTTTATCCCCCCCGCGTGACTTCTAGTGACGGTTGTGACGTTATTTACGTGTCTCTGGCGTGATCATGGTCATCAATCTGTGCACACGTTCTTTTTTGTAATCTTTTTCTTTTTCCTTGCCGTGATGTCGCTTCGCACATTGTTCGATCATTTGCATATGGCTGCCATACGCGCGTCTGCACCCTGTTTTTTTTTTTTTTACAAAGTGATCACCACTTATCAAGCCCCGGAAGCCACTCAGGGATAAGGATTATTGAAAGTACATTAAGTTAGTGAGGAGATTTGCTGAAGTGTTTACTTAAGGGGCGGTTCATTAGGAATTTGTTAACATTGGACTTGAAGACATCCAAATTGTAGTCCGGAGGGAAGCAGGCAGACGGAACAGAGTTCCACAGGCGTGCAGTTCTAAGAAAGAAGCTTTGTTCATGGAATCCGCGTTTTGATTTAGGCACAGATATAGAGTGGGGAAAACTTTTCACAGTGGATTCAGCTAGACGGGTATTTCTCGTGAAAGATTGGCGAGGGGGGACAAGAGATTGGAGTTCAGACGAGCACCTGCCATGGAAATAACGATAAACCAAGGACAGGCTCGCAACGTCTCTTCTGTGGGAGAGAGGTTGCAGGGTAGAGAAAAGGGCATCCCCCACTAAGCCACGAAGTCTATTTTGTACTCTGTCAAGGCAGGATAGGCTGTTTTTAGCAGATCCTGCCCAGATATGGCAGCAGTACTCCATCTTTGGACGTACTTGGCTTTTATATAGATAGAGAATTGCATCAGTAGTTAGATATCTTCTGGAGCGGTAGAAGGATCCCACCATCTTTCCAGCGACCTTGGCAACAGACTTGATGTACGTGTTCCATTTCAGATCAGGAGTAAAGGTCAAACCCAGAAGCTTGTCAAAACACGGAGCCTCACCCAGACGAGAGCCATCCATCACAATTGATGCCAGATGGGGATCAGAGCGTTGATGATGTAAGGATAGGAGTTTGGTTTTTTACTACTTTTCTAGCAATTTAAAGAGTCCACTGTGCTTTTAATATGTCACATACAACCACATATATACATCACGCCCCAATTGAAATGAATGCTTCTCGTCTTAGGGAAGCTCCATCTCTTGACAAGCTTCTGAGATTGACTTTCACTCCTGATCTGAAATGAAATACATACATCAAATCTGTTGCCAAGATCGACGTACAAATGTTTGAATCACTCTACCGCTCCAGTAGGTGCCTCACTGCCGATGTACTCCTCTATCTGTATAGAGGCCAGGGACACCCTAAAATAGAATATTGTTGATACATCTGAACAGGAACTGCTCGGCGCGTCCTATCCAGCCTTGATAAACTATAAAATCGGCCTCGAAACTTAGTAAGTAATGCCGTTTTCTTTTCTCACTGAAGAGGCGTCGCGTGCTTGTCTTTGATCTATCGTCATTTTCATGCTCGACTGTACTCCAATCTATGGCCCCTCCTTGCCAAACTTTCACACACACACACACACAAAAATGCCTAAATCTAAACGCAGATTTCATGAACGAAGTTTCTTTCCTAGAACTGCCCGTCCGTGGAACACTGTTCCACTGGCTTGCTTCCCGGTTGAAAACAACATAGTCTTGTGTAGCCGTCCCCTTAAATAATCAAATTCTACTCAATTTACACCATTAACGACTACTATACCACCACATTATATTCATTATCTTCGAGTGGTTTTGAGGCCTTGATAAGTGACGACGCCTAAGTAAAAACAGATGTTTTCAAACATTATTATAAGTACTAGTCTTATTTTAAGTTATGTCGATGACAGCGACGGGATTTGAACTCGGCTTGCCGAGCTCAAAGTCTGTATTGGTTAAAATAATTTCGCCGCTTCTCCTGCTACTCACCGCTTTTTCTTAGATCTGTTGAGCAACGCTAATTCAGCGAGCTGCCCCAGAAAAATCCCTTTTTTAATAGACAAGACAGTAGTCAAGAAAATGCAAATTTGCCCAAGGCTGCACCCGTAAGTTAAAGAAATATTCTCTGACAGATAATGTGCTTAGGTCTTGTTCCTAAGAAAGAAAGAAAGAAAGAAAAACAAACAAATAAGCAAAGAGAAAATGTTTTTATACAATGTGTAAATGTGCGTGAACACTTTTAGAAATCAGGATCGTTTATTATTTGTTATATAAAAGTTTCAAGCGCTGTATGTAAAATCCTTATCGCAAGGACGTCACAGCCGGCGCCGGCGCCGCTGATTTTGATGTGTATTGGGTTGGAGGAGAACGTTACAGAACTAAACGATCGCTTCAATTGACAATCTCCTTCATTTGGGTCATTAGAAATTCTAGTGGCAATATAAAATTCAAAGGATGCATTAAGAAAATAGATTTTGGCCGGTGACCAAGACTTTTTGTCTCTGCATTCAACCATCTTTGCTGGTCTACTTCCGTAGTCTTCAATGTCTCACTATATCTATGTGTATTTATTGTCTTCGTTTAAAAATAAAAAAAAGATTTCACGCCGTTTGCAACTAGAATCTAATTAGAAGGTGGAGACCGTCAAGCAAGTCTATGAATTCTGCTGGCTTGTCAAAATAGACGAGAGATAAACGGCACACGCACACTCTTATAGTTATACAGCCGGCGATAAAGAGAGTGCGAGAAAGATGAAAAAAAAGAAAGGATAAGAGACGGCAGACCGTGAAAGACTCGGATGACAAATGAACATCTCGGAAGGTGTGACTTTTCAGTTATGGTAAACACAGAGTGATAGATAATTGAAATATATGGAAGTAATGGAAGTTATAAATACGACTATCTGTATTCGTACATTACGCAGAAAGCTTACACATGTTCATATATATAATCTATATATCTATAAGTGTGAGAATGTGTGTGTCTGTGTGAGGAGACTTCTTAACCTATATACTCAACGAACTTTTTATATACAGACTTGAAATTTAGTATATAGAGTAGTCAGACATGTGAAAACCTTTATAATCTATTTTCATCAAGAAAAAGGATGCTAATGGGTCAAAACTGAAGAACTGGTACGCAAGAGCATCGGATCTTTATCTGTTCTCAACTGTTTCACGACTTCGCATGCGCGGTTGTAAAACACGACAGCGTTTTATGTAAAGTATACGTTGATTTGAAAACACATTTTAAATATCATACCAAGTTGGTCTTATGATTGTCGTAATTGACTAACTGTCTTTAAGTTTTGGTTTCCATCTCAGCTCGAGTATATTTTTTTACTAACAAGAAGTGAACTGTTTAGAAAAAAAAAACAACTAATACTTACATGCACATGTCTCGGTTTCATTCCGATATTTTGTTTCGTTTTCCAAAAAAGAAATTAAACGTTACATTTAAAACCTACGGTATTTCTGTTTATGATAAATAAGAATTCTGCATTAATTAAAATATGATATTTATGCGTATTTTACGACCGGGCAACACCGGGCAGCCTGCTACCTTTAAGGTATACTTTTAAGGTACATATTCTGTAAGTTTTTCAAATTATCACAAAATAAAGCTCAATAAAAATTAATTTACACTTTCAGAGCATGCATATCGTTAGTCAACATTCCAAAATCAAAAGATTATTTAATTTACATTAAATATGGCGGCATTAAACGGATTCCTCACATGTGTTTTGAATTAAATAATGTTGTTTTCGGGGGAGGGGAGGTGCCTATAAACATTGTTTTAAAAATTTTTTTTTTAAATTCTTATGCTTTTGCGAACAATCAATATTTCCATTTTCTTTTTATCAATATTTTCTCTTTACTAAATCTTTTTTCATTTCAATAAAAACTTTCCAACTGCCTTCTGAGAAACATACATTTGTCTTTGATGAGGTTCTTGGTGGGCTTTTACTATTCGACGAAACTTGTGTAAGACATACTTCATAAATATAAAGTACATCTTTTGGTTTTAGAATATTGATTAATGATATATATATATATATATATGTATATATATATAAATATATATATATATATATATATATATATATATATATATATATATATATACGATGTGATATGATTGTATGTAACGCGATATACTTCAAATGTATTACTGAAATATAATTCTTACAAGAAATGAATAATGGTGGACTGAGAATGTTGGAGTTTCCTGTATTTTTCC
Source organism: Euprymna scolopes (assembly GCF_053919585.1). Lineage (NCBI taxonomy): Eukaryota > Metazoa > Mollusca > Cephalopoda > Sepiida > Sepiolidae > Euprymna > Euprymna scolopes. The sequence continues at coordinate 14,287,017 of NC_136491.1, read as the reverse complement.
TTTACTTCACACATTTTATGAGTGATTTTTTTGATGATGGGAAAACTGCTGCTTTTTTCTGGGTTACCTGTTGTCTTTGATATATATATATATATATATATATATATATATATATATATATATATATATAGACATATATATATATGTATGTATAAAATAAAATACGCATCAAGTGCGTTTTAAACCAAATGACAACGTAATATTAGGAAAATAAACAAATATTTTACTTGTTTGAAATTTATCACAAATATATTTCGAAGGTAGACTTCATCTTCAGTATGTTCTTTGTTTCTTTTTTTTCTTTTTCTTCTTCCTTGCCATGTTGTAAATTTGGAGAAAGAAGTTTGTATAGAGCCGCGCGTTATATCTGGCGGTTCCTAATATTACATTTTCATGGTTACAAGCGCACTTGATGCGTATTTTATTTTATTCAAATTAAAACAATGTTTCTATATTGAACTCTCATTCTTGACGTTATTCTTGCGTTACCTGCGCACAGTTCAAACAATTCATAATACAACCGCCAGATACAACGCGCGGCTCTGTACTATTGTCTTTTTAGTTAATTATTACTTTATTGGGTCAGGGTCCAAAGATTTAAAGAGCGATACTTTATGAAAATACAAGAAACTGAGGAAATAACTCTCCGCCAGAAATTAATTATAACACACTGTCTTAACAGTAATTACAACACAATACAACCGATAAAAAATGCTGTCAGGGAGACCAGAAGTTGCTCGGGAATGAATAAGGATCAACGAATGTTCCACGCTTCCAATACTTTTATTGTCATTAAAATCTGTGAAATCGCCCATTCGTCAATCAAATCAATCAGTTGCTTGCTCTAGTCAGGAATCCATCGCAGTGCGCCGGGAGGAATATCACATGCCTCCCCGCAGTGATTTACTTCACAATTTATTCTAGTCTAAATTGCCTGTAGAGAACTTACTATTGATTTTGTAAAATTGTTTTTATGTAATGTCTTGAATTAAAAGTTAAAATGTAAAAGTTAAGTATTATGGGCCTAAACATTAATTTTAAACGCGTCTCTGTATTATATAAAACAAGGCCGATAGCTATTGGTCGCGTGCTCTCGTGTAATGAATGAATGCGTGAATGGAGGATTGACATGAAAGTATATAAAAAAAAACATACTGTTGATTTTATTCGCAGAGTCCTTCAGCTTGTGCCTTGATAAAACTTCTGAAGCGCACTTGTCATGTTAGGCTATATAAAAGTGTTAAGTTTTGTCCAAATCAGACAGCTGCTTTTTTAATGACATTTCTTCAATTTTTGAGACTTATCGGAGGTGTTCCGATTCCAAACATCCGTGAGAACACTCTCAGATACAAAAAGTAAATTTATGTGAAATTTTAACACCCCCCCCAAAAAAAACCCACATCGACTGAACCGTTTTAGAGTATATAGGCAACTATCTCTACACACAAAGTTATAGTAATAAACAACTTAAAAAATATCTTTAACCATTTGGTTTTACGACATTTCAACCGTTTTGCCAAATTCGATAATTTTAGATACAGAATCCAAGTTCTTAATATCTTCGAATAACCAATTCACCTTCAGTCACTGGTTTTTATCATATGGTTTTTGGAGGGGGTAATTATGAGTTGTTAATTGCAGGTCGCCTGGCGTTGCCCAGTCGTTAAATACAATTAAATATGATATTCTATTTTATGCAGATATCATATTTATTATTACAGAGCCAGTTTTTTTTTTTTTAAATATTATTCTATTGTACCTAATATATAGCAGGGATTTAAAAAATTTAAAAAATGACTAAAGTGTCATCAGCCTGAATCGAAACCAAAGTATAAAGCTCTCCAGTCTTAGTCATTACTAGGGCTATGCCAACAGCAGATTCTTATCATTATTTTGACGCTCGGGTGTATATATTCGACATAGTAAGACACAGTTAATCAACCGAGAACCACATCACTCTATATAAAAGCATATAAGATATCAACAGGTATACACCGGAGAGTAAAAAAAAATGAATATGCTGTTGTCCTAGCCCTAGTCATTACCCTTTGAACTAGCGTCATGTGGATATGAAGATGTTTAAATTTAACATACTTTAACGTAGAAATGTATACTTGCGCATGCGTACAAGAGCACTTTATGTCGACGTATGCTTTTTTTTCTTTTTTCTCCTCCAATGGGATCAAACTGTGACGCTTAAAGCCAGAATTCTAGTGGATAATCAGAATACTATTTTTGAAGGCCAAACTGTTTAAAAAAAAGGCCAAATTTGCGAAATTTGGCTTTAACCCTGGACAACAATAAGATAGCCTCTTTTCCAAATATAATGATAATAATATGTGGTTATTGTTGTAATGGTGCGAGAAAAAACTCGAAGAAAGAAGTCAGAGAAACGTTACGTAAAAAAAAACGTGAAACAAAATATGCCAAAAAATAATTGCTTTCAATGTAAAAAAACGAAGAGATGCTATTATTGGAATATTTATTTGTTCAACGGATGAAACTATCACTCACCTTGAGGTCGAAGGTCAAATTCCCAGCGCAGCCAATACTAAGAACATTATGACGGATTACTTAAACACTGCCTGGTGATCGCTGATGAAGCGAGCGAAAACTACCATCGTAGATTAAATAAAGTGTTCTGTGTGAACTTCTGTACAGACTTCAGAGGCCGATAAGACGCGCCTGCCTTCGTGACAAGATCAAAGTGTAGTATCTGTTCCGGCAGATACTGCACTTAAGATAATTTGTACCAGTCAATGGAGGGGAAACCCTCTATACTGGAACAATTATTATTTTTGGTAACCAGAGTGACCCCTTTTAGGGGAGCTGGTTTTTACCTCACATTAAAAACGGCCTTGTGCCTAATTTGCTCAGTGGGGGAGCAAATAAATACCATCTGTTCCGGCAGATGCTGCAAGCTATGACTAGCTATGACTAGCAAAGACCAGATGTGGGGGCAACCCCACATGCCTGACCATTAACCAGCTCCCATTTCCCACCTCTCGGGAGCTGGTCCCCTTTTTCCCTTCCCCCTCCCTTCACTCCTCACATTAAAAATCGGCCTTGTGCCTAATTTGCTCGGTGGGGGAGCAAATAAATACCATCTGTTCCGGCAGATGCTGCACTTAAGATAGTTTGTACCAGTCAATGGAGGGGAAACCCTCTATACTGGGACAATTATTATTTTTGGTAACCAGAGTGACCCCTTTTAGGGGAGCTGGTTTTTACCTCACATTAAAAACGGCCTTGTGCCTAATTTGCTCAGTGGGGGAGCAAATAAATACTATCTGTTCCGGCAGATACTGCACTTAAGATAATTTGTACCAGTCAATGGAGGGGAAACCCTCTATACTGGGACAATTATTATTTTTGGTAACCAGAGTGACCCCTTTTTGCCTACTTTAAGGGGAGCTGGTTTTTACCTCACATTAAAAACGGCCTTGTGCCTAATTTGCTCAGTGGGGGAGCAAATAAACACCATCTGTTCCGGCAGATGCTGCAAGCTATGACTAGCTATGACTAGCAAAGACCAGATGTGGGGGCAACCCCACATGCCTGACCATTAACCAGCTCCCATTTCCCACCTCTCGGGAGCTGGTCCCCTTTTCCCCTTCCCCCTCCCTTCACTCCTCACATTAAAAATCGGCCTTGTGCCTAATTTGCTCGATGGGGGAGCAAATAAATACCATCTGTTCCGGCAGATGCTGCACTTAAGATAATGTGTACCAGTCAATGGAGGGGAAACCCTCTATACTGGGACAATTATTATTTTTGGTAACCAGAGTGCCCCCTTTTTGCCTACTTTTAGGGGAGCTGGTTTTTACCTCACATTAAAAACGGCCTTGTGCCTAATTTGCTCAGTGGGGGAGCAAATAAACACCATCTGTTCCGGCAGATGCTGCACTTGAGATGATTTGTACCAGTCAATGGAGGGGAGGCCCTCTATACTGGGACAATTATTATTTTTGGTAACCAGAGTGCCCCCTTTTTGCCTGCTTTTAGGGGAGGTGGTTTTTACCTCACATTAAAAACGGCCTTGTGCCTAATTTGCTCAGTGGGGGAGCAAATAAATACCATCTGTTCCGGCAGATACTGCAAGCTTTGACTAGCTATGACTAGCAAAGACCAGATGTGGGGGCAAACCCACATGCCTGACCTTTAACCAGCTCCCATTTCCCACCTCTCGGGAGCTGGTCCCCTTTTTCCCTTCCCCCTCCCTTCACTCCTCACATTAAAAATCGGCCTTGTGCCTAATTTGCTCGGTGGGGGAGCAAATAAATACCATCTGTTCCGGCAGATACTGCAAGCTATGACTAGCTATGACTAGCAAAGACCAGATGTGGGGGCAACCCCACATGTCTGACCTTTAACAAGCTCCCATTTCCCACCTCTCGGGAGCTGGCCCCCTTTTCCCCTTCCCCCTCCCTTCACTCCTCACATTAAAAATCGGCCTTGTGCCTAATTTGCTCGGTGGGGGAGCAAATAAATACCATCTGTTCTTCAGATGCTGCACTTCTATTTCTTGTTCTCTTTCGGTGGAGGAGAAATCCTTCACGACTGAGACAATTTTTATTTTTGTACCTTTTCTCCACGTTAAAAAACGACCCTGGTGTCTAACTCTGTCCCGTGGGGAGGCATAGTAAATAGGTACATCGGCCATAACGTTGTGAGAATAACACCAAGGATGAGAACAGTAGTTAGAAGAATCGAAATAATACAAAACATGAAAAAAAACTTTTATTAATCTGATTCTTTTTAACAATAAACATCGCAATCTAATATATAAAAATCTATATCTCTGTATGTCTGTCTTCATATTTTCAAACTCTATCTCCCCCGAAATTAAACTAAAAGTCGTCGAGCGATGCTAATTGCGTCAAATTATTGGATTTTTATCTACCGTTCTTTTATGGGGCTTTAGCCGATTAAAATAGTTTTAATAGATCAAAAAGGGGTCAAACATCTTTTTTAATCGTTATATATTTTGTACATTAATCTTAGTTTATTTTAAATTTTTACTCAGTAAAAATCAGTTTTAATCAGGTTGGTCCAGTGGTAACGTCTCCAGCTTAGAATGCTTCGGTTTCGGTATCGATTCTAGATGATGACACCCAAATACAATTTTTATTTACTTTTGAAATCACGTATTTTACATCAGGGCAATACCGAGCTCCCAATCCGCTAGTATGTATGGATATATACAGGGTGTCCCAAATGTTTGCAGCCTTTAAATCACCATAAAACCAACATTTATTATAAGAAAGAAAAGTTTCATACATCAAAATACTGTGAACAAATATAGAACCCAGCTAATTATCGAAAGTGTTCAAATTATTGGCTATTGTTGTTCATGAACAGCTGACAATGCCCACTAATTGAATCGAAAACGTTCCTCATCAGTTCAATTAGTATGTTGACACATCTTCTTTCAATAGTTGCTATCAACTCATTCATTGTAGCTCGTTTTGTGGTGTGAACCCTGTGTTTAACATGTCCTCCACCCCGCTCCCATAAAAAAGAAAAATCCATGGAGGGCTCAAATCCGGTGAGCGTGGACAGTACTCGATTCTTCCTCTTCGCCTTAACTGTCTGTTTTTTAGGTGACTATCAAGATATGCTCTTATGTCATGATGATAGTTTGGAAGTGATCCATTCTGCGGGAAGTGCCCTTCTTTATTCCTAAACATCGCTTGGTAACATGGTATAGCCTATTCATGTGGCAAGTTCAGATAATTTAAAGAGTGTATACATTTTATTGGGACACCCTGTATATATATATATATATATATATATATATATATATATATATATATATATATATGAAATAAAAATTACAATTAAATTTACCAAAATGATCCAAGATGGTTGGTTGGTTGGTTGTTTTTGTTTTACGGCATATCAACCCTTTTCGGGTTATTTAATGCCGAATCCAAAGATTTTGAAGAATTTTTTTTTTAATAGAATATATTTGTTGTTTTCACGTCGGTTTCTATTTAACCCATACTTGGGACCCTAACAGGTACTACCACTCCGGGTCAGAGTGGACCTGGGAGCAATGGTAATTAAAGGGTGGCTCCACACTCCCCAAAGCCCACAAGCTGGGGCCTCACCACTGGATATAGTTTAAGGTCATATCCAGGACCCCCATTGAGGGACTTTTACCCTTTGCAGGGGGACAGTCGGCGTATTCTAATGCCCCACCGACAGGGCCGATCCAAGATGGTAAAATTAAAGTATATTATAAATATTAAAGATTTAGTATTTATAAAATTATCTCAGCCAGATGTAAACGCTCGATAAAACCAAATAGGAAATAGAGCTTATAATACGAGCAAACAGTTAATAAAACATGTTAAAAAACACTTTTTTTTTACACAGTGATCACCACTTATCAAGGCCCGGAAGCCACTCAGGGATAAGGGTTATTGCAAGTACATTACGTTAGTGTGGAGAGTTGATGAAGTGTTTACTTAAGGGGGCGGTTCATTAGGAATTTGTTAACATTGGACTTGAAGACATCCAAGTTGTAATCCGGTGGGAAGCAGGCAGACGGAACAGAGTTCCACAGGCGTGCAGTTCTAAGAAAGAAGCTTTGTTCATGGAATCCACGTTTTGATTTAGGCACAGATATAGAGTGGGGGAAATTTTTACAGTGGATTCAGCTAGACGGGTGTTTTTCGTGAAAGATTGGCGAGGGGGGACCAGAGATTGGAGTTCAGACGAGCACCTGCCATGGAAATAACGATAAAACAAGGATAGGCTCGCAACGTCTCTTCTGTGGGAGAGAGGTTGCAGGGTAGAGAAAAGGACATCCCCCACTAAGCCACGAAGTCTATTTTGTACTCTGTCAAGGCAGGATAGGCTGTTTTTAGCAGATCCTGCCCAGATATGGCAACAGTATTGCATCCTTGGACGTACTTGGCTTTTATATAGGTAGAGAATTGCATCAGTAGTGAGATATCTTCTGGAGCGGTAGAAGGATCCCACCATCTTTCCAGCGACGTTGGCAACAGACTTGATGTACGTGTTCCATTTCAGCTCAGGAGTAAAGGTCAAACCCAGAAGCTTGTCAAAACACGGGGCCTCACCCAGACGAGAGCCATCCATCACAATTGATGCCAGATGAGGATCAGAGCGTTGAGGATGTAAGGATAGGAGTTTGGTTTTGGATGCATTAAAGGTAACCAGCCACGTCTTCCCCCACTGAACCACGCTCTCGAGATCAGAGGAGAGAGAATCTTTGTCGTTTACAGCCTTTGATGTGTTGCCGTAGATGGTCGTGTCATCAGCATAGATGTCAACGAATGATTTAAGTATGTGTTTAGGGTGGTCATTGATGTACATCAGGAAGAGAGTTGGGCCCAGGATTGACCCCTGAGGGACTCCAGCATTTATATTGCAGGCCTCCGATTTTTGTCCATCTACCACTACTCTTATGAGCCTATCGGAGAGAAATGATTTAATGATTGAGAAAACATTTCCAGTTATACCATAGCTGGAAATCTTGTGAAGTAGACCCTTATGCCATACCTTGTCGAAGGCCTTTGATATGTCAAGAGCAATTGCCCTAGAAAGGAAGCCTTTGTCAAGAGATTCAGTAATTCTGTGGGATATAACCGTCAGCACATCTGCGGTAGATCTTGCAGAGCGGAAACCATTTTGTGTGTCACTAAGAAGGTTGTTTCTGCTGAGGTGGTTGACTATTTCTCTATTTCATATGGATTCCAACAACTTACTCATAACACACAGGAGACTTATTGGTCTGTACTGAGAGGGAGATGACTTATCACCTGAATTCTTAAATACAGGGAAAACTGATGAGGTCTTCCAGGGAGTCGGAAAGCACTTCTCCTTAAGGCAGCGCTTAAATAGTTTCGTAAGTATGGGAGCAAGTTCTGGTTGAATCTTTTTTAACACTATAATTGTGATGCCATCAGGGCCAGTTGCTTTACTGGAATCTAGGTTCTTGATTAGCTTGGCGACCTCATGCACGGATATTTGTATGTTACCTAGCTTGTTCTGTGTTATAGGAGGAAATACGGGGAGTTGATGGCCTTCGTCGCATAGGGTAGAATTAGCTGCAAAGTTCTTTGCAAATAGTTTGGCCTTGTCTGACGCTGACGAGATAACCTCTGGTCCATTGATAATTGTTGGGATAGAAGGCACACTTCTGTTCAGGATCCTATTTGTTATTTGCCAAAACTGGTGGGAACCAAGCCGCTGATCAGCTACGTTGGATTTAACAGACTGGGCATATAGCTCTCTTGCATTTTTTATTACTCTTTTACAGTGGTTGCTGGCAGTCCTGAAAGCAGCTTTAGTCTCAGTACATCTATTACGTTGGTAGCTATGGAAAAAGTGATTTCTGTGCGCGATAGCAGCAGCAAATTCTGGGGAGAGCCATGGCTGGCTGTTGGGTTTTTGTTGGAATTTTTTAGATGGTATGAATTGGTCTATGCCTCCAATTAACCATTCGGTCAGATCTGATACTATAGAGGACACTTCCTTTTTAAACATGGAGTGCAGAGGTAAATCAGATATGAATGTACGGAAGCTATCCCAGTCAGCCATAGAGTATCGGAATACAGTACGGTGGAGGTGTACGTCTGGGGGCTTCTTACATTTCGTTTTTATGTTAACTGATACGAAGGAGTGGTCGGAGGATCCTAGAGGAGAATGAACGGAACATGAACATAGCTCAGGGGAAGTTGAGAGAAAAAGGTCTAAGAGGCTTGCATATTGACCGGGTGTATCGGGCACACGGGTGGGTTCGCGAACAATCTGAGTGAGGTCATAAGCAATGGCAAAATCATGACAAAACCTCGCCTCATCGTCTGTCTTATTTGAATGGGTAAGCCATTCCACGTTGAAGTCACCACAGATGTGGATGTTAGCCGAGGGATGTGAAGACAGTATGTGGTCTATTTTCTCAGATATGCTCTTAAAGATAGTAACTCCGCTGTTGTGGGGCCTATAGAGGGCAAATATAAATGCAGTGGTGTTAGCAAGTGCAACCCTGAAGCACATATAGGGTAAATTAGGATCTTCTCTAGAGATATCCCTGCCACACGGGAAGCCATCCTTAATATAGGCACATATTTCATGCCCATGGCGATCTTGGGGATCAGATTTAGCTGTTAAATTAGAGTATCCGTTAATTATGAACTCATCTAGGGAAGTGGTCGGCCCTATTCCAGTTTCACTTAGAAATAATATGTCCGGTTTCGTCTCCTGTAATTGGGTTTCAACCTCTGGAAGGTTTGAACGTAGACTACTTGGAACTTTGAAATGAGTTAAAAACATATTTAATCTGAAAAGGAAACACTAGATAAGTGGATAGTCCTTAATCCGCGGAGTTTCGAAGAAATACTTTCCTTCTCATCAGAGGGTAGGAATTAGCAAAATGCGGGATCGGATTTTGCATGCAAAAGTATTTGATGAAACAACAAGTAAGTCAAAGGTCTTACTTGAAAACAAAAAAAGTGAATCAGAGTGAATATGGTGAAGAAAAAGGTGATTACACATGAATGGATAGTCTGGTGGAAGATAAATAATCCAGTGATGGTAAAATCCAAATGTATAACTTCAAGAAAATTAAAAGAATTTCCATTAGAGCACAAGTAAAATCCAAGGAAATCCCGTAATTGGAAGAAGATGGTCCATAATAATCCAAAGGCAGAAATCCATGGAATAATTCAGAAAAATGTGTACAAGGAAAAAAAAGGAAAAGATTCCAATAATATTAATAAAAGAAAAATAAGATATGCTTTTCACTCTACTTCCGAGACATAAATATAAATAAGAAAGATCAGGGAAGAAAAAGAGGAGAGATAAAAAAAGGAGACCCCCCTCGATACTCCGCGGATTAAGGGCTATCCACTTATCTAGTGTTTCCTTTTCAGATGAAATATGTTTTTAACTCATTTCAAAGTGTTTTTAACATGTTTTATTAACTGTTTGCTCGTATATATATATATATATATATATATATATATATGCATATATATACATATATATACATATATATGCATATACATATATATACATAATATATATATATATATATATATATATATATACACGATTATTTAAAAACATTTAAGATGTAGTATATCATTTTACTTTTCAATAAATAGATATATATTTGTCGGTTTGTAGAAATGTTATTTAAACGATTGAAGTTTATTTTATGCATATTGTTATTTCCTAAACATATCAATATTATTAATTTATAGCTTTTTCTTTCAGATTACTGAATCACTATTTATATTTTTTTGCAATATGTTCAATCACGTTGACCCGGAAACGACCTTGGTTAGTCAAAAGAATGAGAGTCATCTTCTATCATGCTAATGTTTGTTATTACACAGCACTACTGCTCATTTAGTCCTCTTCCACTGCAAGAACTGTGACACTAGGGTCGGAAGGGAAGATTGATAAGTCAGATCCCCAGGGAAGCAGAACGCTGACCTGCAAAAAGTGCCTGGGCAGACCCATCGGAATTTCCCGGTGAGGGCGCCTCAGGCCACTAGCAATAAACTAACTCCTTCTAAAAAAGAGAAGGCAAGGAAAGAGAGGGTAAACCTCCTAGAACTGCACAAAACTTTATTCCCCAACAGGGACCAGGTCATTACAGGAATGGTCTAATCTCTGTTGATTTTCGTGTCGGAGGATAAAAATCCCCAGCGCTATTAAGTAATGATCTAAGACAATACGAACGGGAAATCTTATCTTATCTTGCATATTCCCCTAACCTGGTTCCCTCGGGTTATCGCATGTTTCGGGGATTATATATATATATATATATATATATATATATATATATATATATATATATATATATACGTTGTGTGTGTCTTATCTAACGGACTGTTGTTCTCACGTCCTTAATGTCTATTTCGTATGTGTCTTATCCAAATTGTCTAGCGTTCGTGGGTGCGTGTGTTTATTACATATAATTCACAGTGCATTTATGAACGACACACCCGTGGCTGCGTGGCCGACAATCTCGGACTCGTGGTGTTTCTCATCCATTTGAGACCATCGTCCCCTTATGGGGAGATCTGTTTAACACATCTGTCTTCCTCGGCTTCTAGGACCCAACTAATTAACTTACTTAAAATTGGAACCCTTGATACGTCAAACCCGTCTCCTGCTTAGCCTACTTCCGTTGCAACTTTACCGGTAACTCAGTTTGCTTGATTGTCAACCTGAACCCTTGGTCTCTCCACCTGTGTGCTTGCTTAAACCCGTTGCTTTCTACGATTCAAATCTCCGTTGTTTAATCATCCAGATAGATAGACAATAAATGCTCTATATTCGGCGATGCCCGGTTATTACCTAACAGGGTAAAATCCCGAGGGGAGATTGAATATGAGTTAGATGCATATTTCATGTCAAAACCTAAATAATTTAAACAGCGAAGTATTTTAAAGCTCAGTGACAATTTGAATCAAATTGCAGAAGAAAAAGCTCTTTATTATTATTAATAAGAATAAAAAAAAAACATTATTTGAATTCATCGGACTACTGTTCTAATATTAAGTGCCATTTTCACAATGTGTCGGTCGATGTAACCTCCGATCTTCTTTAGGTATATCTTGTCGAACTCGGGAATGTTTCTGTCGAACTCGGTAATTTGAACGGAATTTCGAGCGGAACCGTTTATTTACTTCGTGGGGGTAGCATGCTCTCGTTCTGTCAGCCATGACTGTATAGAGTTCCTAAATAATTCGTAACTGTATTTTTCGGTCGTCCACATTGAGAATTGAACCCTCAACCTGATGAGAATCCAAATAATATGAATAACCAATCCTAATCTCCAAAATTCAGAAACGTAAAAAAATACTTTTTCATTTTCAAGATGAAGTTTTAAATCGTCAAAACTTTTGCATCGACCCGATATTTCTATTTGTATAAAAATGCAAATTATAAATAGTAGTAATAGTTTCGTGCGTTTTCTTTATGTTTATGCGTTAGGACAACGAATTATTCATATATGGGCGAGTAAGTAATCTAAACAAAATAATCTTCGAACTCAAATAAGTGTAAAAAGCTTCAGAAACGATCTCATATTTTTTGTTGTGTTCGGTGTTAGGGCTTAGTATTGTCTGCTAATACATCAAGTTGATTCCCTAAGTAAATTGTCGTCCTCAAACGTCAAATCTCCGACGTGAACGCCTACTTTATTTCTTACTGATTTCCCTGTTGACGCACCACTTTTCAGATATTATCTGATTTGCTTTTTTTTTAAAAAAACTATTTTGACAAACAGTGTCAAAAACACAAAAAACTTATGCAAATTCTGATCAACGATCGATAATCTCTGAATAAACAAAGTGTGATTCCACGACTTTTAGAAATGTCATAAATATGAAAAAAAACAAAACAAAAAAAACAAAACAAAAACAAAAACAAAAAAAACAAAAAAACAAAACAAAAAAACAAAACAAACAACAACAACAACAACAAGAAAAAAAAACAGAGTAAAGAGATATTAACCAGGTAACTCCGAACTGTTAAAGAGGTTGGTAAATTTGACAATTTTCAAGATGCCGGCGTAACCCGGGATAGATTACATATTCCTCTCAATATTTAAAAATGTCTACGTATATTTTTACATAACGACTCTATAATTTTTACACACACCTCTAATCAAGAAACGGTCAGAAATCCCCATTATATTGTAATCTCAATATTTAAAAATGTCTACGTATATTTTTACATAACGACTCTATAATTTTTACACACACATCTAATCAAGAAACGGTCAGAAATCCCCATTATATTGTAATCTCAATATTTAAAAATGTCTACGTATATTTTTACATAACGACTCTATAATTTTTACACACACCTCTAATCAAGAAACGGTCAGAAATCCCCATTATATTGTAATCTCAATATTTAAAAATATCTACGTATATTTTTACATAACGACTCTATAAATTTTACACACACCTCTAATCAAGAAACGGTCAGAAATCCCCATTATATTGTAACATTTTTCATTTAATTTCTTGTTGGTCAGCTATCTCTATTGCCAATTCCGACAACCATAATCATCACCGCCCGCGCTTTACCTTCGCCGGAACCCGTCTGCTTTTGTCTGTTATGTGGAGCGATACAGCGCACTATGTCGGTAACTGCAGCTAGTTCTAAGAACCATAGCTTCATCAAATCAAATTTTCAATACAAGAAACTCCCTTCTCATCAACTCTTGACTTGAAGTCGAAGTAAATCTATAATTATAACCACGGAGGCCTTCAATCACTTGGCCTCTCGACGATTCACTCGTATCCAGATTTTCCTGGCACTCCCCTCTTCCGCGAATGTTACTAGACCATCCTCATATTTCCGGCATCTTACACGTTTCATCAGCTCAATCATGCCATAATTCTTGGGGACAAAACCGAAAACCCATATTTAAATATCTACGACGGCCAGGAAACTAAACACACAAGATATTTTCTACGTACCGAATCGCTCGGATTTTCAAAGCTTCGAAAACCACAGCGCAGGACCAGGAAAACGTAACACAAGTCTAACCCCTGAGCGCTGAAGTAAAAGCGCTTCTAATTCCTAACTATCGTATCGACAGAACCTAAGTGGTTCGCCTCTAATGACTCCATTTGCCATTAAAACGTCCGCTAACCATGTCTGGAGACCCTATGCCCCCCCCCCCAGAAACTGTTCATTTTGCGGCTCGCAGAGACGCATCTGAGCGGCTCTTCTTCGAATTTTTTTTCACCATGTGGGGAATCCATTTATTCAAGTTTTAGCGAAAACCTCCCTCTTGTAGCCCATAGAGTATGCGAACACCGAATTTCCCGACAACCATCTATAACCAAAAAAAATCACGAAACAAAGCATAAAAAAACATGCGAATCAATTTCGAAAATATGAAATAATTTACCGACCGTAACACGACTCTTTTATTTAAATCTACCCCTTTCGCTAACCGTTGCATTTTCCATATATCTCACTCATCTCTCGTAACCACGCTTTGTTTTTGCGTCTTTTTTATTTTTAATAGTTATGATGAAGAAAATTTCATCTAATTAAACGAACAATCAAAAAAAAAAAAAAAAGGAACGCCGTTACATGCACATTAATATACGTCTGTTACAACATACACATTACAACTGCAAACATTGCAACAATCACAAAATTATACTGACAAAAAGTCCAAAGTTCTTACACCGTTCTCAAATCCGGGCAGCACCAATCAACCCTGCCATTAATTATAAATGGGCTGGGTTCACAGCGTACAATTTCACAAACATTTTCTTTCCTTTTTCTTATTAAAAAACACCGAAAATAACAAGAATTACTCCTAAAAGTAACGTGAACAACAGTCTCTCTTCAAAAGGAAAAATAAAAAATAAAAATTAGTAAAATATTCTTAGATCTCATTCAAGCATTTCTGATTTTAGACTAATAACAATTCTTTCCTAAAAAGTTAATTAAAACAAGGAATTTTCTTTTAGAATTATAAAAAAAAATTCAAATCAACTCATTCAAATCAACACTCATTTACGTTTATGCTCGAATAATCTTTTCTAAAAAACTCAACACCCCCGCATGCTGTGTTAAAAAATCTTTTCTTTAAAAAAATCCGTTACTAATTCAAAATATAACCCACGTGCTTGATTCGAATAAACGTTCTTTTCAAGAATTACCCAAACTAAAAAACATTCTAATGTGATGCTCAGATAATCTTCTCTTTACAAACTCATTAATAATTCACAAACTCATAAAAAATTACAAACCCATTAAAATTTTACAAACCCATTAAAATTTTGCAAACACATTAAAAATTTACAAACCCATTAAAAAAGTACAACCCCATTAGGAAGTTAAAAACCCATTAAGAATTTCAAGAAGTTTTACATGTTATGTTAAATAAAATAACTTTCTCATTTTAAAAAAAGCTATTAAAATTCACAGACTGCGCAAACATTATGTTCTTACAATTCTTCTCTTTTCAAAGTCGTAAACCATTTCAAATGTTTTCTATGACCCAAAAAACAAAATTCATTTTACAAAATAATCATTTTGTATTTCACAATTTCGCCTTTAAAATTCATAAACAATTTCATTTTTATATTCCCATCGTTTTCCCTTTTCCTTTAAAAAACATAACTACAAAAACAAAAGCAACCCCCCCCCAAAAAAAAACAAGAACGCCTGTCCGAACATGAATAAAGATGAAGGCAGCTCCAAAATTTGTCCTGAAATAAAAAAATATTTCTCCACAGCAAAAAACATTCATTCAAATTTCAAAACGTGTCCATTGTTTTTTAAGCAACAAAATTTGGCTGTGCCTATTCCTTCTTACCAGCCGTTTTAAACGTTTTTTGCGTTTCTTTCTCAAACGCATTTTTGCGACAATATCAAAGCGTCTGTTCCGCCCCAAACTAGAAAGCAGACCGACTTGCATGTTAGACAAAACATATTTCCTCTCTTTCATGCCTTTTCTATATCTCTTTTTTTGTTTGCTCTACGTTCTCTTTCACACGTACCTGAATGACTTGTTTCAGGTCCTGACACAATCCTTTTTGCGTTTCTTTCTCAAACGCATCTTTGCGACAATATCGACGCGTCTGCTCCGTCCAAAATCGAAAACCAGACCGACTTGCATCTGAGAGAAAAGATATCTTCATCTTTCATGCATTTTCTTCCTCTTTCTTTTGTTTGTTTCATGTTCTCTTTCACACGAATGACTTATTTCATGTTATATCTTCGATCCCAGCTACAGTATTTGACATACGTCAGCAACTTTAACTTTGAACTTATCATGCACTAACCAATCTTCACAGCAAAATCACAATTTTAAACATGCTGGAGTTACATGGAATAGATTGCATATATATATATATATATATATATATATATATATATATATATATGTGTGTGTGTGTGTGTGTGTGTGTGTGTGTGTGTGTGTGTGTGTGTGTGTGTGTGTAAGAAATGTAAAAATACCAGCGGTGGTTGATGTTATGTTTTTAGAAAAATAGAAAAACCGAATGAAATTATTAAAATAATCAACGTTTCGTCCTTATTTCAGAGGACATCTTCAGGATATTGAAGTAAAAATGCAAGAAAAGAAAAAGTCATAGATCATACGAAAAAGAGAACAGTTTTTGAATCCTACCCATGTCGGGAAGGACAAACATATGTGTGCGTATGGGAAGGTTGGGTTGTTCGATGTCTATATATACACTTTTAAAAATGCGTTAAAATAAATATGTACATTTTTTTCCTCCTGTAAACTTATTCATTTTGTTGAAATATTTAAGGAAAAACGGTTAGCCAGGATCTGTTTTGATATTTTGTTCTTTGATTATTATTTTCCCTATGCTAGGGGTTAAATGGTAGAAGCCTTTTCTTTGCGTAATAGTATTAGTATTTAATATTAGTGCTGATTCTAAAAGTCTTCTTTTAGCTCTATCTATCACGTATTTAATAATTTTCGCTTGATATAAATTAAATGAGTGATCGTGTTCTGCACAATGGCAAAAGAGTGCATTTAGGGCGTTACCATTCCTTATATCTCTTCTATGTCCGTAAAGTCTTTGAATTTAACTATAATAAGTATTATGGTATCTGTTCAGTGCACATTTAGCTATAAGTATGGCCAACCACTTATAATTCAGTAACTGTAATTTTATTTTCAAAAATAATAAATTATAATAAACAGAACGAATAGAAATCTATCTATATTCTTTTTTTCATTTTAATATATTTTGATAGAAATGTTTCTGTTATGTAAAAAACACTATTTTCTTTACGTCACATGTGTCACGCTCATACATGAATTCCATAGCTAATATAACATACTGACCCAACGGGTCACGGGTAGTCTAGTATATATATATATATATATATATATATATATATATATATATATAATTATTTACTATAATAATTATTAAATACCTACAGACACTAATGTTTTGGGAATCTTCAATGTAGGGTGTCACGCTTATCACCAGTCGATAGATTCGAACTCGGCGATATATATATATATATATATATATATATATATATATATATATATATATATACATATATACATATATATATACATACATATATATATATATATATATATATATATATATATATATATTGTTAGAAAGGTAGGTGCAGGATGGTCAGGGGCGAATTATTTTACTTTTAATTTCGATATTCTTATTGTATACTTTATTTAGTTTCTTGTTAGTTATTAAATACCGTTAGTTAATTTGTCCCGGTGTTAAATGAGATCCGGTTAAATAGGGGCTGTAGTTCTTTATTTTTATTAGTAAGGCTTCTAGTAATTTTAGTGGTCGTGTACAGTTGTTAAGATATCGAATTTTAGTATTGTTAGTTAAGATATTTCTAATATCGGATGACTGTAGGTTTTTATCATGGAATGTAAGGCGTTGTTTTATGCGCTATTGTCAGCTAAATGAGATGAAGTCTTCAAGAGAGTGTTTTTGTGGTATGGTTATGTATGCGTTGTATGAGTTAAAAAACTATAAATGCACCAAGCCTCAAAGAAAAAGAAATCGATAACAATAACAATCGTTCCTGACGATGATCGGATGCACCGATAAAAAAGCGTTTGAGAAGAATATAGCAGAACAACAACTTTTGGGCGCCATGATATACAATATGCCAGCTGAAATGAAAATGACCGCTCGGCGAATTGAAAAGATATCAAAAAACATCTGAAAAAAATAACTCTGTCGTGTTCAATCAGACGTGCTTGAATACACACATACACACGCACACACACACGAACACACACACACACACACACACACACACACACACACACACACACACACACACACACACACACACACACACATATATATATATATATATATAGTAGCAGAAGTACCCGTCGTTGACTGGGTTAAAAAACAGCCTACAGAAAATGTACTGTGATTGATGAAAGTATGTTAGGTTATGAAAAGGAGGGGTTGTAAAGAGATAGGTTTTGATGCTCAAAAATAAAGAGCTCCGTT